>NW_026000316.1:4400042-4418425 GCF_001458135.2 Marmota marmota marmota | reverse complement strand
TAAAAAACAAATGCCAAATGTCTTCTTTGATATAAAGAGAGCAATTAAGAACAGAACAGGGAGGAAGAGCATGAGGAAAAGATTAACATTAAACAGAGTCGAGTGGGGGGAGAGAAAGGGAGAGAGAAGGGAAATCATATGGAAATGGTAGGAGACCCTCAATGTTACACAAAATTACACATAAGAGGTTGTGAGGGGAAAGGGGGAGAAACAAGGGAGAGAATTGAACAACAGCAGATGAGGTAGAGAGGGAAGATGGGAGGGGAGGGGAGGGGGGATAGTAGAGGATAGGAAAGGTAGCAGAATACAACAGTCACTAATATGCCATTATGCAAAAATGTGAGTGTGTAACCGATGTGATTCTGCAATTTGTATTTGGGGTAAAAATGGGATTTCATAACCCACTTGAGTCAAATGTATGAAAGATGATATATCATGAGCTTTGTAATGTTTTGAACAACCAATAAAAAAAAGAAAGAAAAAAAAAACTGAGCCTTCTCCCTACTTTTTGAAAAGAAAGTGAATGGTAAGCAGGAATTCATGTTCATGTTTGAGGGTTATGCTAAGTTCTGAGTTTAATCCCTCCAGGTGGTTTTTGGAGTAAGGTAGCCAAAGCTCTCACTGGATGCTCAGAGAAAGTAACAGACACACACTTTTTTTCTGATGTACTGTTCTCCAGTTTAACAGTGGGCTGGAACATTTGTAACATGTGAGAAACTATAGATATCCACTTACAATAGTATTCTACAGAAAAATAGTCATTCAGGTGTTATAAATGTACTTTTCAAAGATGCATTCTTTGAAATACCCTGATTTTCCTTTGCAGTCAACTTAATTTTAAATACATTAACATTTTTCAAACTAAAATAAATACTTCCAGCATAAGTTATTCTCTTCAATGGAAATCTTTTAATCACTTGATAAGTTATAGGACTGTGAACTGTAGTTATCCTGCATTTCTATCTACTCACTACTTCCTATTTTCTTTAGTGGGAAAATGGCCATCAAGTAATAACTTGTGGTCCTAATTTCATGTGCAGGTTAATGCTGTTGCTCTGGTATTATAATTTTACAGATAAATAAAGACTACATCTTAAAATTTGTTCTCTAATTTCATTACAAGATATGGGGAAGTCGTTACTAATATGAAGATTTACAACTTGAAAATATAGTTTCCAGCTAAGGTAATTTATCACCCAAAAGAATTCTAAGGAAGAATACAAACTATTTTCATCTGTGTTAATTACTGTGCTCTTGTACTTTCATTTCCGTTTATGTGCTTGAAAGATTTGCTTGCCCACAATCTCATTCTATTTTCCATACCTACAAATAATACATATCAGGGATGTCAAAGACCAACATTCCTCAAGTGAGAAACTGAAAGATAATAAAACCGAAAGATAAAAACCAAAACTTTGGTTAAAAAGAAAACATTGAAAACACATTTGGGTGTTAGGGGAGATAGAATTAAATCATAGATCTTAGATTTGGAATACCCTAAATCTCCCCTGTCTAGGTTATAAGCCAGATGAACTTTTAAACTTAAGTTTCTTTTAAGGAAAGAGGGAGAGAGGGAGAAAGCAAGAGAGTGAGAGAGAATTCAAGAGCAAGAGAGGTTTTTGTGTCTTGCTAAATATCACATTTGAAGTATAAATGCTAAAACCATAAAAGTCTCTTGAGATTTTTTTTCTAAAATATATTGTGAGAAGAAATGTTTACTTGAACCCATTGCCAGTAATTGTGTGTGTGTGCACGTGCATGCATGAGTAAATGCACACATGTAGGCATATGTCAAGTCTAGACCAATAGGGTATTTGAACCATTTCTCTCATCAGCACTGTCAGTGCTGTCTGCAAACTCACACAGAGCTTTACAAATGAAAGAGAAAGAAATCATGCTCCTATTTTTGAGAGAGTCAAAACCACCTTCCCAGTGCTACATTAACAAGCTTTTGTTTACAGTTCAAGGCATGGGAGTGGTGGCAGTGGTGGCAGGGGAAAACAAGTTCCTGATCCCAGTGGCCACTACCAAAAGAAATAAAATTATTTTTAACAATTGCCAAAATACAACGACAGCGTCTTTTAAAATTTGTTCTCAGTGTTCAATTTTACACTGACTTGGCTCCATTGTTAGAACTCCCTAAGATATTTTCCCACTATTTGCTTTGTTTAGGGAGTAACAGTAGAGAGAGTTTTCTTGGGGTTTGGTGAGACTTTTTAACCCCAACTGTGATATTGTTGGAGATGCTCTCCTAGTCACATGGACTGACCTCTCCTCCCAATTTCATATACTCTCCAGGAATCAGAAAAGGAAACTTTATATTTAAGGACAGTAGTTTACTACCAAGCTTCTCTAACTTTATAGAAACAGTTACTGGGGCTGGGGTTGTGGCTCAGTGGTAGAGTGCCTGCCTAGCACATGTGAGGCACTGGGTTTGATCCTCAGCATCACATAAAATAAATAAAATAAAGGTATAAAATAGAAACAATTATTCCTAAGCAGCTCCTATATAATTTGAGATGCAGAGATCAACCTAGAGGGATACTTCTTGGTTGCCTTCACACTGATTCAAAATTCTGCTAAACCTTAAAGAAATAGTTAGAGAATGGCCAAGAACTGTCAAAACTCCATTAATACATTATTGATGGTGAGTAAGTCCCTAAACTCTATGCTTATGGGAGATGCCCCCAAAATATTAGTCACCCAGAATTCACTGATTATTGAATATTATCCAAATGGTCTAGTCTATACTCATCATATTGGGCATAAGCTAAATGCTCTATTCTGATTAAGGTTTGTGTTTTGTTTGTGTGAGTATATGTGTATTTGTGGTGCTGGGGATTGAACCCAAGGTCTTACACATGCTAGTCAAGTGCTCTACCATTGAGCTACATCCCCAACCCCACAAATATTTCTCTTTTTCCCCACCCAAGCACACATGTGAGACTTAGGTCATATTTGCATTGCAGGGTATAAGAGGAAATAGACATCTATTTGTTCCTTGTTTGAAAAGAACAAAGAGTTCCTTTCTTGAAGTCCAAAATATTTAGCTATGATGAAGTTTTACTTAATAAAATGTTGATTTATGCCACTTTAATGATGTCTTCAGCTGAATAGCCTTCTGATATGTACCATTCATAGATTGGCTGGCGTTTAAAATAGATGGAGAGGAACAATAAATAGACCTTAATGTTATTTCTTCAAGGGTGTGGATAGAACTAAATATTTGGAAGGCATTTATGCACATGTAATTTAGTGGTTCTTATAGTATTTAGTGCCTGTTAATGCTCTGAAATTGTTGCTACATTTCACCACAGGCACTGAAAAATTTTGGTACATTTTATAGACCAGGCAGACACTGAAACTATAGCAGTAGATTTTTTTTTTAATCTTTGGGTTTCATTTGTATGTCACTCATCTATAATAAGAACTTGCCCATTAATATCTGTTCCCATTGCCTAGAGATGTCTTTTTTGATCTGTTCACCAATGTGGCTAATCAAATGATTTTTACAGTACAACAATGCTGGATTTAAAAAATGTGTAACTTAGTGACTGGATGTGAAAAGAAAATTGACTCCTCCCTCTCTTTTTGGTACTGAGGATTAATCTCAGGGACACTTGACCACTGAGCCACATCCCCAGCCCTATTTAGAGACAGGGTCTCACTGAGTTGCTTAGTGCCTTGCTTTTTTTTAAGAGAGAGAGAGAGAATTTTTTAATATTTATTTTTCAGTTTTCAGCAGACACAATATCTTTGTTTGTATGTGGTGCTAAGGATCGAACCCAGGCTGCACGCATGCCAGACAAGCGCGCTAACCACTTGAGCCACATCCCCAGCCCTATGGTACCTTGCTTTTGCTGAGGCTGGCTTTGAACTCAACTTGTGATCCTCCTGCGTCAGCCTTCCAAGCTGCTGGGATTACAGGCATGTGCCACCACGCCCAGCTCACCTTCTCTTTTAAAGAGAATTTAATTCATGCTTTTAAGACTTCTGAATAATTTATATTGCATACTTTCAACCCAGATATCCCATGCCTAAGAATTCATCCTAAGACAATAATCATGACTGTGTAACATATATATCCACAAAGTGCTCATGTCAACATCATTTTTAATATAATATTGGAAAACAACCTAATGCTCCACAACAAGACATTAGAATTTTAAAAGTATGTGAATGAATGACAGAATGCTATTATGACAATGGTACAAATGAAACCAGATAAATACATTTCAGACCAGGAAAGAATATACTCCCAATGTATAAATGGGTGTGTATATATATTTGCACACATACATGCAATTTATGTAAATTCACCATTTGCTTTCTCTGACAAATTGAGTGATGAGTGATTTGTTTTCCTTTTATAAAAATCTATTATTTTGCTAAAGAATTGGTAGATTAACATTTTGGACTGTGTTCAGTAGATGGTGCTGACCTGGGTCAGGCTCAGTAGATCTTTGTAGTGGGTCTTACTTGTGTCTGTGATTGGATACTAGGTTGGCTGGTGGCTGAATGGCTGTTTGGTCCCTGGTTTAGTTATATGATGTCTGATTAGCTGTCTGCTGAGATGTAGTCTGGTATCCTCCAATAGACCAACCCCAGGCTCATTCATACCATGACAATGTTCCAGGCCTAGCAAGTTAATAAGCTTGAATACATAGAGTGCTTTTCAAGCTACTACTGCTGCATCTAAATTCTCTAGACTTTTAATTGTGGTAAAAAATGCATAAATAAAATTCACTATCTTAACCATTTTTAAATATATGATTTAGTACTGTCATTTTTAAGTATATGATTTAGTACAAATCTCTAGAACTTTTAAACTATTCCCATTGAATGACATTTCTCCTTTTCCCTCTCCCAAATCCCTGGCAACTACCTTCTATAAGTTTGACTAATCTTGACACTGTATAGTAGTGGAATTATACAGTATTTGTCTTTTTGTTACTGGTTTATTTCATTTAGTACAATGTCCTCAAAGTTCATCCATGTTGTGACATGTGACAGGATTCCGTTCTCTTTTTAAGACCGAATTACATTCCATTGCATGTATCTACTACATTTTCTTCTTTCCATTCATCTGTTGATGGACATTCAGGTTGCTTTCTTACCTCTTGGCTATTGTGAATATGGTTGTAATGAACACAGGTGTGCAATTATCTCTTTGAGATCCTGCTTTCAAGTTTTTGGATATACACCCAGAGATGGGATTACTTAATCATATGGTAATTCTAATTTTAATTTTTTGAGGAAGCTTTGTATTATTTTCACATTGGCTGTACCAGTTTGTATTCCCACCAACGGTGCACAAGGGTTTTGTTTGTTCCACATCTCTGCCAAGGCTTGTTATTTCCTATGTTTGTTTTTTTCACAGTGCTAGGGATGGAACCCAGGGCCACTATTCCACTGAGCTACATTCTCAGACCTTTTCCTTTCATTTTTATTTATATTTTGAGACAGGTCTAAGTAAGTTATTCAGGCTGGCTTGGAACTTATAATTCTCCTTCTTATCCTCTCAAGTAGCTGGAATTTCAGGCATGCACCATGATGCCCAACTGATTTGCATTTTTCTAATAATTAGTGATGTCAACATTTTGGGGTGCTTGTTGGCCATTTGTGTTTCTTCTATGGAGAAATGTTTACTCAAGTCTTTGTCTCTATTGCCTTTTGTGTGTGTCTTTTCTGTATATTTTATTTTATGCAATGAGCACTGACTTTTGTACTGAAGAAGTTATTAGGAATAATAATAATTACAAGCCAGTGTATCAAACAAGTTGTTTCAATAGAAAAATGGGTCAATCTTGAGTGGCTAGTTGGGTAATTTGTGGGTGGGGCTACTGTCCTTATTTTGGATTAAACAATTCAAGAATGATTAAGGCAACATATAAAGAGGGAGTTTCATTCTAAAACCAAGGTTCCTATACCTTTTGTGGATCAATTAGTGTGGGTTACATAAAGCAGAGCAGGCAGAGGGTTAAGTAACTGAGGCAGGGCTGGAGGTGCAACCATTAAGCAGTAGCAGTCTGTGCCTTAAACCTGTGTGGGATACTCGGTGATCTTTCACACAAAATCTTGGTCTGGATACTGCAAATGATTGTTCTCTTAGGGACTTTGATATTTAGAAGGAAACTTTATTACATAATTAAGCTTTATGGCTTTTATCTGGCCTATTCAGAAGAGGTAACTAGCTAAATCACCAATAATTTTGTAGTCTGGGTTTCAAGAAATGCTCTGTAAGCATTTTGGGTGCAACTTTGTGTAAAATAAAGATAAGCAAAGAAAAGCTCATAGCAAGGTTTTAACTTTTAAAAAACTCCTGTCAAAAAATTTAAAAAGCTCCAGAGTTAAATGGTTGACGCCCATGAAGCAGGTTTCCCAAAGGTCTTGACTGATGAAAGCACAAGCAAAGTTGTTGAGCGGAATCGCTGGCCTGAAAGGAAATAATGGGGAATAATGGCATTTGGACCTCTTAACAGGGGATGCAAGCTCTGACTGTGATTTTCTTGGATGACAGGCTAATATGATAACACAGTGATCTGGGCAGGTGTCTACATTCATTCTACAGAAGCAAATGCAAACTGGACATGCAGGATAATTATGAGGAAAAGATACTGGGTTCAATGTATGTACCAATATTGTTCTGTTCCTGCTTTTGAACTCTTTCTTTATTGAAGTCCTAGATAGCATGCATGTCAAAGTTCCATATTTGATCTTATTATGCTACAAGTCTCTTCCTATAAGGTCCTGCCCCTCACTTTAGTATCATCTTATTTTCTTTCTTTTGTGTTATGGTTCCATTTCTCTCTTCCTTCATATTCCAATACCTGACTGAAACTGCATTCTGGATCATATTCTCACTGTCCACCTCCTCTGCATTTTACTGTGTTTTTTCTTTATTCAACCTGATAAGTTACACTTTATGACTTGCTTATTATCTTACTGCTATAAATTTTCTCTCTCATTTTCCATCATTCCCTGCAGTTTTGATTACATCAGGTCTCAGCTCCTGTGTTTTGGTTCAGTAACACTGGCTTGGTATTACAGTGTCCACCTACCTACAACATTAATATTACCCACCTCCTCTTCCTCTTGATTTATTTCCTCTGGGACAAGTCTATCTAATTATCTAGTCTCATCTCTTGCTTTTTGTACCACAATGCTCTCTGCCTCTTAAGATCAGTGTCCTATTTTCTTTCTTGAAAGATTCGCTATTTTTTTCCTACCCACAAAGCCTTGAATTACATTATTATATAGTTCATCCTCATCTTCACTCAGCCTCCCACTTCTAGTCTCTGGATATGGATCACAGTATTCTATTAGCTTCTGATGATTTTTTAACCTTTTTGTCCCCCCTCTTTCAGCTTATATAAAGCAATATACCCCTTAGGGATATTTTCTTTCTATTGTTCTAAAATAAGAATGACAAACATTAAACAATCTATTATTCTATGACCATTCTCCAACCCCCTCCCCAACTTAGGTCTTTTTTCCCTCTCAGAAGTTCAATCTGTCATATGTTTATTTAGCACATTTTTACATTTGAACCATATAAGAAGCTAATTAATCCTTGGAGTAGTCTTCTGGGATGCAGGGAGGCTATAGAGGCAGTTGACATTAAGGCTGGGAGCAAAGCCCAAGCATTTCTGTTTTCAAATCACTGTTCAGACTGTATTTTTTTTTCATTCTGTCTCTTTACAACTGAAATAGATACCATCATGAATAAATTACTTGGATTTAGTTTACAAGGAAGCTGCCATAAAATGTGTGACCCTCCTAATACCCAAGATTTCTCTATTAGACCCATGCTAGTCCTTCGTGAGTAGCTCTGGGGAAGCTGGGTGTTAAACCACAGAATAAGATTAATGGGTATCATATGTTTTTCTTTCTCTTAGAAAGACAGAATTATTTACCTAAATCTGTCATTGCAGCAAGTCATTTCTGAGAATACAGTAAGAAAATCACCATGTTGCTGTGTGTATAAGTATTGAAGTTGAGGAGAAAAGGAGCATAGTTTTGTGTTGATCTGTAGGACTGCAGGATTACAAAGACAAAGGAACTGGGAGAAAGAGCACTCTTATTTTCAACTCTTGGCAAGATCTCTTTTTTTTTTCGTAAACAACATTGAAAATATGTTATTTTCAGCCCTATGGCTTCTATGCTATATGAGGCCATTTGGGATTTATAGTTTGGCTATTAAGAAGGGAAACGAGTTATTGAGTGCCAAATCACTGTTTTATCTGGCTGTTATTATTATGTTACTGAGCAGTAAGGAAGGGCTTTTGTATAATGAGGAAAAATTACTAGCAATTAAATGACTTTCCTTCTTCTTTTTTCAATTCAAATGCAATAGGTAATTGTTTAACCATTACATCCAAATTATGGAGGCTATTGTTGATCATTAATAAATAAAACTGCAAGTGCAACTGCACACTGAAAAATCCAGCTCAGACAACACTTTCTTGATCAAATAAAAATGATGACAAAAGGCATTTAAATATATTGGACTCTTTTCAGTTCCTATCACCTTGCTTTGCTGTGGACATTGCTATTCAAACTTAGATAGAATTCAGTCATATTTCAGAGAAAACTTTGAAATATTTTCTGTTCAAACAAACACTATTCATAGAAGACTAGAACATTTCCTTTTGAGAAGTAAAGGACTTATTGTAGTCTTTATTGAAAGATGCAAAAACAATATTGATTTTCCTTTCTCTTAGCAACTAAGCATTGCATTTAGCAAATATTCCAAATTTTATGCTATCATTTTGGGGACTTAACTTCATGTTATTAATAATTACCATAAGAGCAACAATAATTGCAATCAACATCTATGTGCTTAAGTGTCAGACATCGTGCTGAGTTATAATTGACATGTGATATCTCATTAGTACTCACTTATACCCATTTTCAGATGAGGCAGCTAAAGTTGAGGGATTATGTGGCTTGACAAGAAGTATATATCTATGCAATGGCAGAGCTGGAAAGTAACTTTAGACAGCTTATTCTTGTCATATCACCTTATCGAAAGCTCAAGTATGGGATGAGGTCCAGAGTTGTGTTTTAAAGCCTTACTTGCTAATAAAACTTTCTTTGAAGCATACAATTTAATGGTTTTCCTTTTAGAACAAATAAAAAAGTCCCCAAATTAAACAAAAATATAACACAAAGCACCACCCTTTCAGATCGCCATGAATCCTCATCTATCCATCTCTTTCACCAGGTTCAGATCTTCACATTTACCTTGCAATTATGATTGGAAAACATGTGCATTTACAGAAATGCTGCTACATTAAAGTATGAATCGATTAGCAGAATGCTATTTGTAAACTCATCAAGATAATAATGATTCACTATCTTCCTAGATGCAGTGTGTTCTTCAGACCTAAGCTATAGAAATCTCACCTTCTCTAATAATAACATGTAAAACCCAAACCAATATAAATGAAATGAATGCATTGCAATGATAAAGACACAATGACAACTGTCATTGAATTCCATACCCTTGGCACACAGAATTTCCCTTGTTATTCTTTTATTTCCTTCACTCCTTCTCCTTTCCCCAACACTGGCATTTGTTTTTGATTTTGCTCAATAATATTTGTGTGTGTTCCTGTGTGTGTGCTTAATGCATAAGTGAGATGTCAATAAAATAAGGAGGAAGTAAGAAACAAAATGAAAGCAGAAACCCAGAAAAGTAAGCTAATTTTTGCCTTGAGGGCATTTTCCAAATAATGAGCTTGAAGTTTCAGGTTTGTTTATTGACCTTTTAAGTATGGGGAACAAGAGATAAAGACTAGGGACAACCAAATGGGGAATCTGACGAGATCAGGTGAGTTCAGGGTGGTATGGCTGTAGCCAAATGGGGAATCTACATTTGACCCCCACTGTCACATAAACCTAGGACCCCAAAAGCTATGTCCTTAGGGTAAAGGTGAACTAGAAATAAGGACACTCCTCCTTCCTACATTTAGGGGCTCTAAAGGAAATTGCCTGCCTTGAAACAGTATTGTGTGAAGAGGCAAAATTCTTTCCTGAAAATTAAATTTAAAGTAGTTGGGAGCGACCCTATGTGGGTTTCAGTGAGTCAATTGCTTATCCATATAGGAAATAATAAATTTGAATACTGTGGTCAGTTAAAGATGGTCTCAAATTCTTTGAAACTCCCCTTTTGAGAGGTATAGTATATTTTTCCCCATTGAAAATGGGTGGGTTTTGTGATTGTTCTGAACAATAGATATGGCAGAACAACAGAATATGTGTCACTTTCTGGCTTGGGCCTTTAAAACCCAACAGCTTCCACTTTTGATCTCTTGGACTATTTGCCCTGGGGTAAGGGAGCAATCATGTAAATTTAACTACTATGAGACTACCATTCTGTGAAGAAACCCAAGCCAGTTACATACATGAATGCAGAATTCTTCAGATGACTCCAGACTCAATTATCATTGATGGTACCTGTATGAGGGACCTCAAGTGACAACATATCAGGTGAGTCTGTCAACCCCCAAATTCATGAAAGCTAATAATTTTTTTTAATCCACTAATTTTTTGGGTAGTTAATTAGCATCAATGACTTATATTCAAAATCCTTCTCAATGGACTGAACACCCAAGTGAAAAAGGTAAAAAACTACTTTCAAAGGCACTTGTAGGAGAATATTTTTATTCCTCCAGGGTAGAAAAATATAGGAAGCACAAACTATAGAGAAAGAAAAATGGTTGAAATTCAACTCCATTTGCTATGGTTTGAATGTGTTCCTCAAAGTTCACATGTTGGAAACTTAATCCTCAATGCAACAATGTTGAAAGGTAGGACCTTTAGGAGATGATTAGGTCAGGAGAGCAGCCTTATGAATGGATGAATACCATTATTATGGGAGTGTATTCATTATTGCAAGATTGGGGTCTTTAAGAAGGACAAGTTCAACTGGGATGAAGCTCAGTGGTCCAGTGCTTTCCTAGCATGGGCAAGGCCCTGGATTTAATCTCAAGCATCGAACAAAAAATATAGGAGTGTGTCTGAATGTGTCTGTTAAAAGATAGAATAATATGCATTTAGAAAAAGTACTTGTTAAAAAAATGTTTTGAAAATATTGGAATGCAGATTAAAGCAAAAATAAAGGATGACTTTGCCCTCACCATATGATGCCTTCTGCCATGCTGTGATGCACAAAGAAGGTCCTCACTGGATGCAGCTCTTTGATCTTAGGCTACCCAGCCTCATAAACCACAAGTCAAATAAATTTTTGTTGAGTATAAAGTACCCTGTCTGTGGTATTCTGTTACAGAAATGTTAAATGAACTAGGATGCCACTAAAATAAAGCAAAAACTCCTGTTCACCAAGTTCACTATAAAGAATAAAATGAAGGGCTGGGCTTGTGGCTCAGCAGTAGATCACTCACCTAGCACGTGCAAGGCCCTGGGTTCTATCCTCAGCACCACATAAAAATAAAATAAAGATATGTGTCCAACTACAACTAAAAAAATATTTAAAAAGAATAAAATGAAAAACTGTAATTTGGAAGAAGATATTTGTAACATACATTGAGCAAAGGATTTGTATCCACATTTTACTTGCACATACACTTAAAAAAAAGATAGTGAAATGGGTAACAAAACACAGTTAGAGACATCGACAAGAATGTTTATAGTACTACTGTACTAATTATCCCCAAACTGGAATAAACCAAAGGTCCATTAACAGTGAAATGGATCAACAAGTTATTTTTTATCCTTAAAACTAGATAGCAGTGAAAATTAGGAAAGTACAGCTTCACTTCTTAGAATATTGCATTAAAAATAAGTGGAAGGACATAGATTCTATTTTTCTTAAAATTAAGTTCAAAGCCTTAAAACCAAACAAAATGTTAATATATATAGATACATATGACAAACTATAAAGAAATGCAAGGGAATGATAAAGACATATTTCAAAGTAGTGATTACCTTTGAGGGAGACAGACAGGATTGGAGAGGGGCATTCAGGAGACATTGAAGTTGATGGTAATATTTTATATTTTAAATTGGGTAGTAGTAGAAACACATGCTCATTGTATCATTATTCTTTATAGTTTTAATATTTTATAAGTATTATGGTGTACCTCAATGTTGGATATATACAACTATATGTACATACATGTATATACACATATTTTTATAAGATGTAGGAGTGATATTCATTAAAGTAGACAGACCCAAACCCAAACCAAACTCTGAACCAAACTATTTTGAAAAATAATTTGTGATGGTGATCTATGTCCTCATTTGAGTGCTTCCTTATCCTGCAATGCAATCATCCAGCCATAAATATTCAAGTGAGAAGAATACATTCCTCTCCATTGGATCTTTTACCCAAAGGGAAAAGCAGAAAACTGAGTTAGGATAAGTCCCTGGGTACCAGAGCCTTAGACAAGCATGTACAGATTGAAGACTAACTGTATATTCTGAAAGCTCAAATATTAAATTTGCTTCTATTCAGACTTGGGGGTTCCCATTGTGACCCTTCTAATTATAGTTCCAGATTGAATTAACAGCATGTATTCCATCACTTATTCTACTCTAATCTTTTAGGCCCACAATGTTTCATGAAGGTACCCTTTTATTTACCAGTAATTCAACAAATTGCTGAAGAACAGATATAAAACCAACAAACAGGCACCAATCTTAACAGTCAATGATAAATTGGGCAAGAAGGCATGAAAAACCTAAAGAATTATTTCTGAATTGCAAATTTGCCATGAAACCTGAAAAAAAAAATGACTGGCTTCCTCTGATATACTTGCTTTGCCAGAAATGATAAATGAAACACAGATTCCATTATTCATTACTTTAAGTAAATTTGTCTGTACTACTACTACTTAGCATTTCCTTAACCCCCTTTAAAAAGCACTAACTTAATAGCCTTCACAACACATTAATAAAGAGGGAGATTACTGTTATCTAACTCATCTCATAAGTGGAGCAACTTAGACTCCTATAGGTATACTTCCTCATTATTACTCAGTGATTACATGACCTTGCTGGATAGGTAGGGATGTCTCTCCATGTCTGTGCTTGTGCTTCACCATTTTCCTAAGACAAACTTTCATATTTCTTGTACCAAACTTCCTTACTTTGACATGATACAAGCTGTCAGGCAAATGTGAAATCGTCCACACATCTCCTAGTCATGTGGTCCATCACAGAAAAGAGGAATTAAAAAAAGGAGAAGAATGAGTTTTTAAATACTCTTTATTGCTAATTTTTCAAAAATCCTAAAAGTCATCCCCAGGTACAAGGTTCCTGTACTTGAAGGAGTTGGAGGTGTCAATGGAAGGGAGGGTAAGAAAGCAGACTGCAACAAAGAGCTTTTAGCAGGGCAAAGCCTGAGCAGCTGATGCCTTGCACTGCAGATAGTGGTTCACAAATTTTCTTATTCCAGTTGCAGCATAGAAGATAGAGGATGTTGCTGTGTAGTCACACATCTTTGAGTATGGCTGTAGTTATATGCAATACTGTTTCCTAGATGTAATTCTGTCTCTTTCTCTGCCACCCAAGACAACATTAATGTAATGGAGATAAAGGAGAGGGATGCCCTTAAAAGAATAGCTTTGATTTCATTCTCTTTAACAATTAAATCATACCCAAATATTCACACTTGACTCTGTCCATCAAATCCCTTGTGACATCCCTAACAACATATAGATGTATACACTAGTGAATGCAGCTTCTAGTTTTATTCTTTCTTATTGGAATAACTCTATTTGTTAATTTGTATGGATAGAGTCTCATTCTTTCAATTCCTCATATACATCTGCATTTGGCCCTATAGGTAATGCTACAATAAATATTTCTAAGAAGATAGATTGGTGAATATTTGAGACAGTGTTCTCAGTTTAAGATGCTGAGGTGGAATAAAAATACTCCTTTTTGAAAGGTTTACCATTCTGTAAGAGCCAAAAAGAATGTGTTTTGTTGGATGATTCTAGACAGAATTTTAGCCACTTTGTAATTTTGTTCTATAATACAGTTGCTATGTATTTTTCTAGCTTTTCTTTGGGCAATTGTGATCTATGAGTATGTCTTTAAAACCATTGAAATGCCTTGAGCCTGGGAATTTCTTACGTGTGTACAATGTGTCGTGGCATATGGAGAGTCTAGGTGGCAGACAATTTGGATAGTGGCCACACTCACTAATCAGAGTACAGACTTCATATGTGCTTAGTTTGGAAGGTACTATTGATCCCACAGTGACCTTTTCAGTTACACTCACACAAAGTTCATAATGGGTTTTCAAGTAGTGTCAATGCGTAAAAAGGTTAACTGAGGTTTTAACACTGTACCGCGGCTAAAGGCCAATTACTGGGGAACCTCATTGGCTGAGCTTGCTGCAACTCAAAACTGATAGGACTATGCATCCTTTTTAAAGTTGTTTAGTTTTATTTTCTTGCTGCATAATTTCAGTGGACATTGTCACAAATATTAATAATGGCTATAATGAAAATATTTGCCAGGTACTTTGCTAAATCCTTACTCTGTTTGGCGGGAGCAGTACCAGGGACTGAATTCACGGGCACTCGACCACTGAGCCACATCCCCAGCCTTATTTTGTATTTTATTTAGGGACAGGGTCTCACTGAGTTGTTTAGTTCCCCGATTTTGCTGAGGCTGACTTTGAACTCACGATTGTCCTGCCTCAACCAAGCCACTGGGATTATAGGCCTGTGCTAAACCCTTACTCTTTGAGGTAGGGAATATATTCTCCATTTTAAAGTGAGGAGACTGAATTAAGAATGCTTACATTAAAAGTAGAAAAACTGGGTTTGGACCCTGTTGTCTTCTGCTCTACAGCTTCTCCAGCTCCAGATTAAAGACTTGTAACTTTAATTACAATACTTTTATTTTTATTTATTTATTTATTTTTGTGGTGCTGAGGATCGAACCCAGTGCCTCACACATGCTAGGTGAGTGCTCTACCTCTGAGCCACAACACCAGCCCAGGGCTTTAATTACAAAGAAATTAACTGGGTCACAAGATCCACTTTACCAAAAATACCACTAATATTAAATGTATTATGAATGCTATTTGGTTACTTTTATTTGTTTTAAACATATCTAGTTATTCAAATTTGCAACTGGGTTGACTATAAAAATAAAGAAAAATTTTCAGTGTGAATTTAATACTATTTTCTTTTCCAGTGCTGGGACTTGAACCCAGGGCCACTCTACCACTGAGCTACATCATTTTTATTTTATATTTTGTTACAGGCTCTAAGTTGCTGAGTCTGGCCTCAAATTTGTGATCCTTCTGCCTCAGCCTCCTGGGCCTCCTGGGTAGCTGGGGTTACAGGTTTGCGACATTGCATCCAGTTTCATTGAATACTTTTAAGATCATTTCCTGTGACTTGAAATAACTAGAATAAAATCAAAGCTGAAATACCTATCCAGTGTCTTCATTGAGCTCATCCAGTGCCTGAAAATATTTCAGGTAGTTTTATATTATCCTGAATGCTTTTCTGCATGTGGACAGGGCTGGTTAACCTATTTGCAGAATTATTCACTACTGTATAAATGGGTTAGTTTCAGTTTATGGATAGCTAAATAGGTCTCCACACTTACAGGGAAACCTCAGTGACACGGGCCAAATAAGAGCAAACCTCTTAATTTGTGAAGGGTCTAAGTTTTATAGTTTAAAAAATAGATAGTTATATTATTTGCAATAATACATTGTAACAAACTAACTGGTAAGAAAATGCTTCCAAATTAAGTCCTGCTAGAAGATTTTTAATGACTAGATAAGACTTATTTGTAATGATCAGCCCTAATTTGCATGCAAATAATTAATGTGTCAAAGCCTTTAAAAAGAGATCGATCCCTCCTCAGTTAAACATGCCCCTTTGCAATCTTGTTTACACTATTACTTTGCTTAGCTAACCATTCATTCAGAGATAGTGCAATGGTAATTTGAACAGGAACTGGGCAGAAATTTAATCACAAATTCTGAATTACTGGGGCCCAAAATAATGAGGCTTTACTGTATAGTCATTTCTTGATTATCCACATCAATGAATATGACACTGATAATTTTTAAATCATGTCTATTTTACCTTGTATATTATTTGGGGGAAAGTTACCTTCTCAATTATATTTTGCTTGGGCTCCTGTTAAACTTAAATTTGCATTCCCTCAGCGCACATAGATGGGCAGTCAAAGACACAGCCAGGAAGCGTAAAATAGACAGTTGTGCAAAGCCTGTCTGGGATGAATTATTAAGCACAGCTAATCCACAGGTTGAGAATCATCTTTATTGAAGATTTCTTCCCTTCTAAAGATGTGTTCAACAAACTTTTCTAAACAGATGAGAATTCTCTGTTCCTAACAAAGGATTCCTAAAGAAAAGACTGCCTTTCATTCTAAGGCAACACAGTGACCCCAGGACTGGGTATTGGACCCTGATCACATAGTTTAGGGATGCCCTGAGGCTTCAAATGTCCATGAGACTTCTCATGGGAAACCAGAGCATCTGGAATGGAAATAGAATAGATAGGTGGGTAGGTATGTGTCTTGTGGAATATTCTAGATCATAAGTTATTTTTATTTTAAAACATTAGCAACTCAACTAGTATACTTTAATGAAAGTTGCAACTGGATTGAAAAAAATCACATTATTAGCTTACCAGATTAAAGATGAGACAGTGCTGATGCCCACAGTATACCATATAAATGAGCAAATGAAAACAAGTATGTGGAGACCATGTAGGAGAGAAACACTGATATTGTATGTGACTCTTCCCCTCCTATGGACTCATTCTGCATGCATTTCCATTTTGTTTAGATTGTGAGAAACATTTTGGATAGATTGAAACACAGAGAAGCAGAATTGTCCATACATGATACAGGAGGAAAAATTTAAAAACTTGACTCAATTATTTTTTCCTCATCACCTACACTATACTTAGGACAGGTATAGCCAGTTGACCCTCAATGCCTATTCTCTTCATTTGTAATAAAATCATGAGTTTTATCAAAACACATGCTTAATACTACATTTCCCAACCTCCTTTGTGCCTCAGTAAAGTCACGTATCTAAGTTCTGCCACTGATATATATATAGTGATAGTTTCCCATATGACATCTGCAGTATCCTTAAAGGAAAATGTTGCCCAGAGTTGAAGCAATCATCTTGGTTCATAAGAATGAGACACATCCCAGTAATGATGGAGCCAATGTCCCTGGCAAATATAAGAAACTGGATTGTTAACCTCTAGATTTTTCACTGTAACAGGATTACATTGTATGAGTTTAAGTCACTGTTAATTTGAATTTCCTGTCATTCTCAGCTGTACCTAACCTTAACCAATATAGAATTTAATCAAGTTCTTCCTTATAGGGAGAATCTATCACATGAGCAAAAAAAGCTTTTATTTATTTATTTATTTATCTATTTATTTAATTATGGCAGTGCTGGGGACTGAACTCAGGCTCTCATACATGCTAGGCAAGCACTTTACCCATGAGCCACATCCCCAACCCCCCCAAAGAAAGCTTTTTGAAAAGAGTTAATTTGGAGCATTAATAATGTCTATTTGAGGGGAAGATGGCTGCGAGGGGAGTGCATTGCCCCCGTGTGCCGCGTCACAGTGTGGGAGAATGACGAGTCAGGACGGCTAAAGGCTATCTTGTTAGGAATTTCCAGCAATAGTGGGGTGCTCCGGAACTTGGAGGGAGGATTTCCATCGCACAAGGATCGGCTACGGGGGCTCAAACGCGAGAGATTTGTCCGCACGGAGGGTCACACTGCTTATTCAGCAAATCGCCCTGCGGCTAGAGTCTGCAGCGCGCGCTGGGAAACGAGGAGATAGCGACGCAGGGATACAGCGCTGCAGTTTCTGCCAGCCGTGCAAGCACCGTACTAAGGGCTGAATTCTGGGTTTGAGACGGGGAAAGGAAGCGGTCCAATTCGGTTCTCCACACCGGTCAGACCACAGAGGAGGCCAGCGGCCACCATCTTGGAGAGCTGATGTCACCATCCCTGTTTTCGTCTGATCGCAGCTCATTTAGCCATAGAACAGGTAATTTCAGGCTGCCATTCGCCTGCGGCTTGCAGACAAATTACTCAGGCTCAGTGCTAAATAACCCGCGGAAACTGCTTCTTGGAGCCTGCTCTTATCAGAGCGTACACCGAGCACGGGACGGCCGAGTTCCGGCTCCCGGAACTGCTCTGGCCCAGGGCTAAGAAGCCCGCGGAAACTGCTTCTCGGTCCGGGTCCTGCTGAGTACTGTGGAGGAAAATACCAACCGAGCCTTCATGGGCAGTGGCAACAGGACTGAGACGGGGCCTGTGAGGGCTGTTCAGGACTCACCCGTTGCTTTGGTCACCCGGCAAAGGGAACGAAATG
>NW_026000316.1:4385033-4396114 GCF_001458135.2 Marmota marmota marmota | reverse complement strand
AATAGGGATGAGAGGTGGGAGGGAAAGGGAGAGAGAAGGGAAATTGCATGGAAATGGAAGGAGACCCTCAGGGTTATACAAAAGTACATACAAGAGGAAGTGAGGGGAAAGGGGAAAATAATACAAGGGGGAGAAATGAATGACAGTAGAGGGGGTAGAGAGAGAAGAGGGGAGGGGAGGGGAGGGGGTATAGTAGAGGATAGGAAAGGCAGCAGAACACAACAGACACTAGTATGGCAATATGTAAATCAATGGATGTGTAACTGATGTGATTCTGCAATCTGTATATGGGGTAGAAATGGGAGTTCATAACCCACTTGAATCAAAGTGTGAAATATGATATATCAAGAAACATGTAATGTTTTGAACAACCAATAATAAAAAATTTAAAAAAAAGGGTTAATTTGTTGGTGATTTTGTTGCTGCTCCGTCAAAGCAGCCTGTGTCTATAAAATATCTCCCAGGCTATAGAAATAATGTAGCTTCTTTGAGTCAGTATCTTCACACTGATAATGCTTTGCCTTTGTGTGTACCTCTTGCTGGTTTGCAAGAATAGATGCCAGCATAAATCTTTCTCTATCTGTATACTAACAGTCTGATTGCTAACTTCATACAAATATGGTTATTCTCCAATGATTGCAGTTAAGATGTGATGAGGAGGGAAGAATGGATTCTTGGTGACACAGTCTATACCTATGACAAAGACCCTATGATTGCCTATTTTGGTAGCACACCCTGGAAATAGCTTGTAAGAGAAACTCAAACCTACTTTGCTTGCAAATTGCTAAACTTCCCTCCTCATGTTACCATTCTGGAATGTTGAATTACATCCAAATCCAGTACATAGTGTACTATGGGTTAATAGGGTTGACAATTGACTGTGTTTAAATGGTATTAAGGTAATGCATTTAAACATCAAAAGTTTACAACCCAAAATTGATCACCTTGGCCAATTTACACAAGAGGGATCAATATAATCAGCTCCCCCCTCTTTAAATGTTAACAAATGCTTTAACACAACACACCTGACTATGGGATGCAGATTAAAATTAGATACGGAATTAAGTTCCTTCTATACAGTGGAAGAGTCAGTTTGAAAATCCTGATAATCAGCTAGAGCTGCCCACAAGGCTTGGCTTTATAGCATTTAACAAGAAAGGAAGCTTGTTCCCCCACAAACCTAATGATTTTTGTTTAATTCAGCAATGGGAAAGACAGGAACAATAATAGGGCTGGGGATTTTTCCAGCAGTGGTCACCATTCTGCCTAGGGAAGGACAGTTCTGAGCTCTGTGTGGTAGATTCCTGCCACTGCTGCCTGATAAATGCCTGCAAAGGAGAGTAACCAGCTTCCCACTCAAAATTGGGCTACACTGTTCTCAAGGACCAGGTAGGCCAACTGTACCTAGGAAGGTCCCTTCTCTATCTACACATACAGCAAAGATTACAATCATGTTTGATAGTGTGCCTGCCTCTCAGACACAACTGAAAGTCAAGTGCAACTTCTGATGAAATGATACCATATACTCAAGAGTTTCAACCTGAGCCTATCTACTACTTGTAGGCAAAATAGACTTGTGGGAAAATTTTAAAGTAAAGCTCTCTCCTCCTTCTCTTTTTGATACCTCTACCAGAGGCCAGGACTTTCACAATCCCATTTGTGTTAGTTAGGCTTTCCTTGCTGTATCCAAAACACCTGACAAGAACAATTTAGAGGAAGAAAAGTTTATTTTGAGTTCATGGTTTCAGAGATATAGCCCATGGTTGGCTGACTCCATTGTTCTAGGCCCTTGGGGGCCCAGAGAGGCTATCATTGTGGAAGAGTATGGTTGAAAGGAAGATGTACACTTCTAGTGCACACCCCCAGTGATCCATTTCCTCCAGCCATGCCCCACCTGCCTATAGTTACCACTTAGTCCATCAAACTAGGATGAACCGATTAGGTTATGGCACTTATAATCTAATCATTCACCTCTGAATATTCCTGCATTAACACAGAAGCTTTTGGGGGAAACCTCATATTCAAACCACAATACCATCATTCTCTCTATATTCTAATCATGCCTTCCATGAACTATGATATTGTAAAGCTGGCTACGAATGAGCTAATACTCATTAATTTCACATCTTAATTCTAGAAATATTTATATTTTAAAAAGGGCCAAAGCCCCAAACCAATGAATCTTTGATGGTGGCACTTCATGTCAGTGGTTCTCAAGTTTAGGGAGCTTTATGATCTCCAGAAAAGCTTGCTATTATTGCAGATTCCTGGGCCTCATCTACAAAGACTTTGAATCAACGGAACAAGAGGAAGCCTAGAAGTCATCCATCTTTCTTTCTTTCTTCCTGCTTCCTTTCTTCCATCTTTCCTTCCTTTCCAGATAGAATCTTGCTGTGTTGCTCAGGTTGGCCTTGAAATCCTGGGCTCAAGAAGTGTTCCTCCTTCAGCCTCCCGAGTAGCTATAAAAACAAGTTTGAACTACTGTGCCAGGATCAGATATCTACTTTTTAAATGCACTCCTCTACAAGGCGATTGCAATGTAGTGATGGATAGACTTCTCTGGTTTAAGTGGTTGCCTATGCCTTTGGTCCATTCTGAAAAAAAATATATATTAGCTTTATTTTAAAGAAAATCCTCAAAATGAATACTAGTTTTAAGTTTTAATGCTTTCTTTGTTTAGAAAAGTCCTGGTCCATCCAATTGGTGTTCCTTTCTATAAATAATTATGATGTTAGCTATAATACCTGTGGTATTGGACAGGCTGCTATTGTTTTTTCATGCCCTCCAAAAGTTCACTTGTTAAAGTCTTGGTTGCCAGCCTGTGGCTGTTTTAGTCAGCTTTTTCTCTGCTGTGACTAAAAGACCCTGCAAGAACAATTGTAGAGGAGGAAAGTTTTATTTAGGCACTCACCATGTCAGAGGTCTCAGTCCATAGACAGCAGGCTCCATTCCTTGGGGCTTGAAGTGACACTACATATCATGGTCGAAGAATGTGGTGGAGGGAAGCAGCTCACATGGTGATCAGGAAGCAGACAGACTCCACTCTCCAGATACAAAATATATGTGCAATGGCACAACCCCAGGGATCTGCCACCTCCAGTCACACCCTACCCACCTTCAGTTACCACTCAGTGAATTCCATCAGTGGATTAATTCACTGATTGGGTTAAGGCTCTCAAAACCCAGTAACTTCTCCTCTGAACCTTCTTGCATTGTCTCACACATAAACTTTTGGGGGACCCCTCACATCCAA
This sequence comes from Marmota marmota marmota, assembly GCF_001458135.2. Classification (NCBI taxonomy): domain Eukaryota; kingdom Metazoa; phylum Chordata; class Mammalia; order Rodentia; family Sciuridae; genus Marmota; species Marmota marmota. The sequence continues at coordinate 4,392,861 of NW_026000316.1, read as the reverse complement.
ACAGAGGCATTCTTGGGGGGGTGGCAGAAACTTTAAGAGGTGGGGCCTACTGGGAAGAAGTTAAGTCACTGGAGGTATGCTTTTATATTGGGACCCTGGCTCCCTTCCTCTTTTTCTTTGAATTCTGGCCACTTTCAATCAGTGGATAGATCAGAGTTCCTAAAGAGGTTGTGGGGGAAAGGAGGGTGTGACTGACATCTCTAAGCTAGACAAGTAGCCAGAGCCCCAGAGTGGTGTTAGAAGAGATATGCCCCATGCCAGAGGCTTCTAGGATCCACACACTTTTACTGTATAGGGCCAGATGGTAAATATTTTAGGTTTAGTGGGACAGATAGCCTATGTAGACAACAACTTTACTCTGTGGTACAAAAACAGCCACAGACAATAAGTAAAACAAAGGGTGTGGTGTTGTTCCAATATGACATAAAATCAGTAGAAAAAAACCCCAAATAAACAAACATAAATCTGGATTTGGCCTGAGGCTTGGAGTTTGCAGAACTGTGTTCTGGGACAAAGGTCTCATTAGGAAGTAAAAATACTTGCATATATTGCATCAACCTGGCTTCTTTCTCTCTGAATTGATGATATTATCTTGTTTTTACTGATTTCTTCTCTTTTTTTAAGTCTACAATGAATTGCAATGCCTAGTTAGTATGATGCAGAACATCCCAATGAACTGGGAAGGCAAGTAATTTACTATATTACAAAAAAGGAGCTTCAAGTACCAAGTTATACTTATTTGAGCAGAATAAATGAGAATGAGCAATTATTCTACATATTGCTAGGGTGGTATAATTACCCAAACTTTAAAGGACCATTTCCTTAGAAACAAATCATGGCATCCCTTCCTACCTCTATACCAACAACACTCCACCACTATCTTAACTGGCACTGGGGGCTATGTTTTTTCTCTCACTTCACAGGATAACTCCTTCTAAAGTCTCTTAATAGAGTATAAGAAATGAAATAAGGGTACAAAAAGGAATGGGGACTGGAACCAATGTGTGTCACCATTGACTGCACGGATTGTTTGTCAAGTAGAAAGGCAGAGAGTTTTAAATGTAGTTTATTTTAAAGAGTTGGTGTTTGTAGATGCAGCCCATGTGGCTGGGGCTAAGCTTGTAATAACTTCCAAGTGCTGTGAAGAAGCCTCAATTTCTTTCTGAAAGTGGTTTTGTCATACTGTAATATAAAAGGATAAGGGAGTAATCTTACTGTGTGTTGCTGGGTGGATGCTGTTGCCTGCAGTTTATTATATTTAGGTAATGCTTAACTGCACACTTGATAGACATTACTTTTATGTTGTGGTTCCTGGACTGTTTTATGCTCCTTGGTCATTATGCTAAGAAATGAAGTTCTCATATCTTTCAGACTTGAAATCCCCTGTTCTCACCCCATATCCCAATAAAAGATTCTAAGCTCTCCTTTTCTCAATTAAAAAGAGAATGAGTCTACTCTGAAAAGGCTTGGGGCCCTTAAAATGGATGGATTTGCCAGTAAAATAGCAAGGTATCAACACATTAATTAAATGCTATTAGAGAAAGCTGTCCTCAAAATGTGGAGCAATTGCCCAGCCACTGGGAGGAGGAAAAGGCAATTAAGGTAACTGTGGTAAGCACTAGTTTCTAATCATCTCCCTCTTCAAGGCCAAGGTTGAAGGATTGTACTACCTCCTTTCACACAGCTTCTTCCTTAGGCAACATTATGCTTCCCTGACTTTTCCTTCTCCCCCAACCCTTTGGTAATGAGCGATGTCATGGGTAACATCCTCAGAAAATAGAGATCATTAGGATAAATGATGGAACCAGTCTTTTCAAATCACAGCCAAAACAGTCACTGCAATCTGATTCTCATAAGTCAGGTGTTGCAAAATGACATTTCGAACACTTGAAAAATAACACCTTTAGTAAATTGGCTTTATGTTTCTTGCTCCTTTGTTTTTAAGAACCTCAAACTTATAGAAAAGCTGAAAGCACAATGAAAATAGTATTGTTCTCCTAGACTACTTAAAGGTAAGTAGGATCAATATCACTTCATAATATTGGGGTAGTGATTATTTCCTACAAGAAAGGAGGCTCTCCTACATAAACACAGCACATCGGCCCAAATCAGGACATTATCTACTACCATCCCATCCTAAAATCCCATCCAGGTCTTGCCACTTGTCCCATTAATGTCTTCTAAAATAAAAGAATCTACTTCAGAAAGAATCAGATGTTGCCCTTAATTATCAAGATTCTTTACTCTCCTGTAATCTGGGACATTTTCTTAGTTTTACTTTGAGTTTCTTGATTTAGACTCTTACAAATATGGTGGGCCAGTTATTTTGTAGATTGTCCCACACTTTGTGTTGTCTAGTACCTCATCCTAATTAGGTTCATATTATAGACTTTGGTCAGGAGTATTCCAGAAGAAATGCATCCTGTAACACAACACGTGACTTCTACTTGTTACATTCTTCTACTTCTTCTTCTTTTTTTTTTTTTTTGGTACCACGGATTGAACTCAGGGGTACTCGACCACTGAGCCACATCCCTAGCCCTATTGTATTTTATTTAGAGAGAGGGTCTCACTGAGTTTCTTAGCGAATCACTGTTGTTGAGGTTGGCTTTGAACTCGTGATCTTCCTGCCTCAAACTCCCGAGCCACTGGGATTACAGGTGTGCGCCACCGTACACGGCTGTTCCATTATTATTGAGGGTCCCTTCATAATGTGATAAAGATAAAATGTGCCAGGTATCTCTGCCATAAATTTGATTCTTACCCTGTGTTATATTTTGTAATTTCATAATTTTAAAGTAATTTTAGACTTACACCAAGTATACAGTGCACAAATTCTTACATACCCATCACCTACTTTCCCCTAATGTAAATATCTTTGATGACCATAGTAATATTTGGGGGGGCAGGAATGTTGAAGCCATGTAGAAGTCTGTTCCTCATTGCATTTTCACTAATTTTATTTAAAACAAAATATCATCATGGACTCATGCTTTCCTACTTTCTCCAATTGATAATTATCAATTACTATTAGTAAATATTGTTGTTAAAGTGAAACTCACATAGCTTAATATTTACCATTTGAAAGTGAAACAATTTTGTTATTTTAATAGGTTACCTACCTCTATGTCGTACCAAATATTTCTATGACCCCAAATAAAACCTTGCACTTATAAAGCAATTATTTTTATACCCTCTTTTCCCAGCCCTTGACTACTACTAAGCTGCCTTCTGTCCTTATAAATTTACCTATTCAGGATATTTCACATAAATGGAATCATAGGTGTAATATCCTGTGTCTGGCTTCTTTCACTTAACATAATGTTTTCAAGGTTCATCCATGTTGTTTCATGCATCAATGTTTTACTTTTTTTATGACTGAATAATATATGATGGCTTAATTATCCACTTATTGGTTGATGGATATTTATATTGTTTCTATATTTTTGCTATTGATAACAGCCCTCTTATGAACATTTATATGCAATGATTTCTTTGAACACCTATTTTCAATTGTTTTGGTATATACCTAGGAGTACAATTGCTGGGTCATATGGTAGTTGTCCATTTAAATTTTAGAGCTACAAATTGTTCTCTTCAGTAGCTACACCATTTTACAGTCCCACCAGAAAATTATGATTCCTAATTCTTCCACATCTTTACCAATATTTTTCATTTTTTGTTTTTAAAATTCTAGCCATCCTAGTGTGTATGAAGTGGTATTTCATTGGGGTTTTGTGTGCATTTCCCTAATAACTAATGAGGTTGAACATCTTTTTATGCACTTGCTAGTTATTTGGATAGTATGTCTAGAGAAATGTCTTTTAATACATATCTTGGCCCATTTTAAATTGGATTTCTGTGGGTTTTTTGGTGTTCTTTAATATTTGTACATCCATACACACATCTTTTATGGAGAACTCTGTAACAGTTATTCATACATTGTGGGTAATGGAAAAATGTATGATTTATAAATATTTTCTCCCCAAATTGAAACATTATCTCTAAAAACTGGAACAAGACAGGGATGCCCTCTTTCACCACTTCTATGCAACATAGTCCTTGAAACTCTAGTTAGAGCAATTAGACAGACAAAAGAAATTAAAGGGATACAAATAGGAAAAGAAAAACTCAAACTGTCGCTATTTGCTGAGGACATAATTCTGTATTTAGAGGATACAAAATATTCCACCAGAAAACTTCTAGAATTAATAAATGATTTCAACAAAGTAGAAGGATATAAAATCAATATCCATAAATCAAATGCATTTCTATACATCAATGATGAATTCTCTGAAAGAGAAATTAGGGAAACTACCCCATTCACAATAGCCTCAAAAAAACTAAAATACTTGGGAATCAATTTAACAAAAGAGGTGAAAGACCTCTATAACGAAAACTACAGAACATTAAAGAAAGAAATTGAAGAAGACCTTAGAAGATGGAAAGATCTCCTACGACGTTGGATAGGCAGAATTAATGTAGTCAAAATTGACATACTTTAAAAAGCACTATACAGATTCAATGTGATCCCAATTAAAATACCAACATTATTCCTTGTAGAAATAGAAAAGGCAATCATGAAATTCATTTGGAAAAATAAGAGACCCAAAATAGCCAAAGCAATCCTTAACCAGAGTGAATCAGGAGGCATCACAATACCAGATCTGAAGGTATACCACAGAGCTATAGTAACAAAAATAGCATGGTATTGGCACCAAAATAGACATGTAGCCCAATGGTACAGAATAGAAGACATAGAGACAAACCCACATAGATACAGTTATCTCCTACTAGATAAAGTTGCCAAAAACATACATTGGAGAAAAGATAACTTCTTCAACAAAAGGTGTTAGGAAAACTGGAAATCCATAAGCAGCAAAATGAAACTAAACCCATATCTTTCACAATACACAAAAATCAACTCAAAGTGGATCAAGGACTTAGGAATAAGACGAGAGACCTCATGCCTAGTAGAAGAAAAAGTAGGCCCAAATTTTCATCATGTCAGTTTAGGCCCCGACTTCCTAAACAAGACTATTAAAGATCTAAAAATAAAAGCAAGAATCAATGAATGGAATGGATTCAAACTAAAAGCTTCTTCTCAGAAAAAGGAACAATCAATGAGGTGAAGAGAGAGCCTACACATTGGGAACAAATTTTTGCCCCACACATTTCAGATAGAGCACTAATTTCCAGGATCTATGAAGAACTCAAAAAACTTAACACCAAATAAGTAAATAAATAAATAAATAAATAACCCAATCAATAAGTGGGCCAAGGAACTGAACAGACACTTCTCATAAGATATGATATACAATCAATCAACAAATATATGAAAAAATGTTCAACATCTCTAGTAATTAGAAAAAATGTAAATAGAAACTACTCTAAGATTTCATCTCACTCCAGTCAGTTATCAAGAATACAAACAACAATAAGTGTTGGCAAGGATGTGGGGAAAAATGCACACTCATACATTGTTGGTGGGACTGCAAATTGGTACAACCAATCTGGAAAGCAGTATGGAGATTCCTTAGAAAACTTGGAATGGAACCACCATTTGACCCAACTATCCCAATCCTCAGTCTATACCCAAAGGACTTAAAATTAGCATACTATAGTAACACAGCCACATCAATGTTTATAGCAGTACAATTCACAATAGCTAAAATGTAGAACCAACCTAGATGCCCTTCAATAGATAAATGGATAAAGAAACTGTGGTATATATGCACAATGGAATATTACTCATCATTAAAAGAGAATAAATTTATGGCATTTGCAGGTAAATGGATGCATTTGGAGAATATCATGCTAAGCGAAATAAGCCAATCCCCCAAGACCAGAGGCCAAATGTTTTCTCTGATAAGTGTATGCTAATCCACAATGGTGGGGGAGGGGGGATAGGATGAGTGGAGAAACTTTGGATGGGGAAAAGAGGAGGGGGAGAGGGGGCATGGGGGTAGGAAAGATGGTGAAATGAGACATACTAATGATGTACCCTAGGTACATGCATGATTGTAGGAATGCTGTGACTCTACTTCAAGTATGACTAGAGAAATGAACAATTCTGCTCCATTGTGTACAATGAATCAAAGAGCTTTCTGCTGTCATGTGTAACTGATTAGAACTAATAAAAAAATTTTAAAAACACAAAAAAGAATATTTTATCCCTTTTTTGTAGTTATCTTTTAATCTTTTTTCTTCCAGTGCTGGGGATTGAAATCAGAAGTACCACTGAACTGTATCCCTATCCCTTTTAATTTTTTTTTTTTATTTTGACACAGGATATCACTAACTTGACTAGACTGGCTTCAATCTTAAAATCTCTTGCCTCAGATTTCCAAATCACTGATATTACAGGTGTGAACCACTATGCCTGTCCTTCACCTTCCAGATAATGTTGTTAGATACAGAAATATTTTTAATTTTGATGAAGTCTAATTTACTTATTTTGTTTTTTGTTTTTCATGGTTTTGGTTTTATATATAAGAATCCACTATCAAAAACAAGATGACAATTTACCCTTATATTTTCTTTCAATATTTTTATAGTTTTAGTTTATATTTAAGTTGTTGATTCACTTGGATTAATTTTGTATATGGTGTAAGATAAGGATCCAACTGCATTCTTTTATATGTCCCATCAATATTTATTGGAGAGACTATTCTTTCTCCATTGAATGATCTTGGCACCCTTGATGAAAATCAACTGCCCATAGATGTATGTTTTTATTTCTATAAATTCTTTTCTATTTTCTGTTTATCTATCTTTTAAGGCCACTACAAGTATTGTGATTATTGTAAGTCTGTTGTTAGTTGTGAAATTGGATGTCTTCCCACTTTGTTCTTGTTTTGCAAATTGTTTTTTTTTTTTTTTTAATTTTGTTTCCTTCCCCTGCCCAATCTGGGATCCTTGCAATTCCATTTGAATTTTAGGAAAAGTTTTCAATTTCTATAAAAGTGGCTTTGGAAAATTGATAGGAAATGAATAGAACCTATAGATTATTTTTCAAAATATTGCCATCTTAAAAGTATTATTTTTTTCAATCCTTGAATAGGGGTTGTCTTTTCACTTATTTATGTCTTTAATTTCTTTCAGCAATATGTAGTTTTTTAAAATATATTTTTAATTATAGTTGGACACAATATCTTTATATAATTTTTATGTTGTGCTGAGGATCAAACCCAGTGCCTCATACACATTAGGCAAGCACTCTACCACTGAGACACAACCCCAGCCCCCAAATATGTACTTTTTAGTTTATAAGTTGTGTGCCTCCTTGATTAAAGTCATTCCTAAGTATTTTATTCTTTTTGGATATTATTATAAATGGAATCATTTTTCTTAAATTCTTTAGTAGATTTTCATTGCTTTTATATAGAAACACAATTGTTTTGGTGTTTTGATCTTTATATACTGCAATATTAGTGAATTATTTTACTAGCTCCAGCATTTTTTTCAGGGGACTTACTTATTCTACATGTAATTCAGATCATGTAATCTGAAAATTCTTTATTTTTTGATGCTTAAATTGTCTCAGGTTTGGCTAGTGAGAGACCCATTTACACTGACCCCTGTATACTATATACAGGCTTCATCATTTGGGCACCTTGTTACATTCTATAAGGTATTTCATGATTACTTTGTATTTTCCCTGCCCTCAATGCAGAATCATCAATTTCTCCAGAAAGTCATGGGGTTTTTTAGTGGAGAAGTGTAATGAGGAACTACAATCTGAGAGCCAAATGTGTTCACTGCTATTAAAATGTCATTGTTGCCATATTCCATGAACAGAGCTAGGGAATGTATGTGCATACATTAT
>NW_026000316.1:4353646-4383846 GCF_001458135.2 Marmota marmota marmota | reverse complement strand
TTTTTTTTTTTTTTTTGACAAATAAAAAATAGTGCTAGCAAAACTCTGTCAATTCTTAGCATTTAAGAGGCAGGAAGAGCCTACTTCCTTCTTCTGAGAACACAGAAAACCTACGGAGGAGAGGCCTCCAAAGTCCCTGGAGGGAGAGACACCAAAGAGAGAGGGCATGTGGAAGGAAAGGGTCTCTCTAGCTAAGAGTGTGCCCCCAAGACCTGTAAGGAGATTGCATGGTACCACTTGTGAAATCAGGAACCCTAGGTGAATCCAGGGAACTGTCAAGTGAGCCTGCAGACTTTGAGAAATAATGAGTTGTTGGAATGATTTGTTATGTAGCATTAAGTAAAATGAAAGTCCTATGCTTAATTATTATGAGGAAAATAAAATGCAAGGGGTGTCTTTCAATTTCCTGTTTTGAATATTTATGGATAAATAAAATAAATAAAATAAATATGTTATTTATCCCTATTAAAAAAATATAACAAGACCAGGGCTGGAGGTAGAGCTCAGTGGTGGAGCATAAACCTAGCATGGGCAAGGCCTTGAGTTCAATCCCAGAACTTAGAAAAAAAAAAAGATGTTTATGCATGTGCATATATATAATGTACACACACACACATAACATAGGCTCACAAATTAACATTTGTATTTATTTTTATCTACCATAAGTTCACATCAATAACTCTAATTTCATTCCACCAATAGAGTTCATTCTATAGTTCTCCTTTGTCATATTTTGACTTTTCTCAGGTATGAGAAATCTTGCTCCTATAAATCTTAATGTGTTTACTTATTTGATAAATCCTGCATGTTCTGATATCCTATTGTTGTTATAACCTTCTTCCCTGAGCATACATCCATCTTCCTCCACTTGGACTATGAACTCCATGCCAGGATGCTTTTTTTTTTTTTGGTCCCCCGTATAGATTCCTTCTAATCCTGCTATGTTTCCTCAGACATTGTTAGCCTTTCCCACTGTGCGACTTAGTTTCTTACATCCTCTACAAGGATATTTCTTGCTGGGCTGCCCCTCCACAGGTCACACTACTCTTCCTATTTTTGCTCTGGTATTCCTTTCACGGCTATGTAAGAATGTCCTCTTCACCTATGATTCTAGCATTTTTCTCTAGACTAGCAAAGGAGCCACACTATGTGAATTTTTAACAGGCAAATTTAACTATAAACACTTAGATCACAAAGGAGAAGAGGGAGAGGAAAGAATGGGATGAGGAAGGATGGGAAAAGAACACGGAGAAGAAGAGCAAGAAAAGAAGGCGGAGGAGAAGGGCTGGGAGCAGAAAGAATAGGCATAGGAAACAGGAAGTTAAAGAAATTACTACTATAACAGCATAGTGATTTTACTCCCCTTTACATGTCCCATGCTGAATGTTTAATTACACCTTTCCTATTAGGTAGCCACTATTTGCTCCTTTTTATATATGGGCAAATTGGAACTTAAGGAAGTTGAATGTTACCCTAGGTCACATAGCTAGAGTGTGCTTGTATTCTAAATTTTCTGCCTGACTCAAGAGAGATACATTTCTTCATTCAAGGATGTGAAGTGTACTTCCTGCAGTGGCAGACCAGTCCAGCCTTGGATTACCTTGATTGTTAGAATGTTTTATCCTTTACAGAATTGGAAATCTGTCTCCTTCAAGTTTTTCCACTCATTGGTCTTGGTTTCACCCCTTGGGGATGTATAAAACAATTCTATTTGCTCTTCCACATGACAGCCCTTAAAATATTGGTGGACAGCTATCACAGCCACTGTATTTTCTCTTCTTTAGGCTAGACATTTCTAGTTTTTTAAAACCATTCCTCTTATGAATGGAAAAATGCCATTCTCGGAGCTTTTTATAAAGTACTAATCTTCTAAGGTAAGAAGGGCTCAGCTCATATACCAAACTTACTCCATTGTATCCAGGGTAAAAGGAGAGTTGAACATTTACTTGAACTGAAATGCCAAGTATGTAAATCAATGTGTTTTCCACTGTGGATGTTTACTAGTATATGAAACATAAGTGCTACGTTCTCAGTTTTACATAGGTCTTTCCTATATAAGGCCAAGTCATTGGTCTACACTCCATTCTTTTGAGAAATGTCCAGAAGTTTCCAGGTAATATTACTACTACTCTGTCATTAAGAATGTGTAATATTATAAATAACTTGATTATTTCAAAATTATCTGGAGCTCATATGTTTGATAAGAGTTTAATACCAAGGCTATATAATAAACTCTTATAATTTGATAACAAAAAAGTCAAACAGCTCATTAAAAAATGGACAAAGGCCTTGAATAGACATTTCTAAGGCAGATATAGAAATGAGAAACAAGCATATGAAAAGATTCTACACATCACTGAACATTAAGGAAATGCAAATCAATACCACAATGAAATACTACTTTACACCCATTAGGATGGTTAGAATTAAAATATATATATAAAATGAGAAGTGTTGGTGAGGATGTGGAGAAATTATGTCATACATTGCTAAAGGAAATGTAAAATGGTGCAGCTTCTGTGGAAAACAGTTTGGCTGTTACATTAACGTGAAACAGGGAATTACCATATGACCCAGAAATTCTATTCCTGGGTATAGACCCAAAAGAAGTGAAAACAAGTATTCAAACAAATACTTGTATAGAAATACAGCAGCACTATTTTCAATACTCAAGGAGTTGAAACAACACAAATTTCCATCAGCAGAGGAATAGAAGACACATTATCTTATATAAAAATAATGGAATATTATTTGGCCATAAAAGTGAATAAGTACTATTAAATGGTACAGTGTGGATGGTGTTTGTCTGGTGAAAGAAAACAGACAAAAAACATTATGCTATGTTAAAGAAGCCAGACACAAAAGACTACACATTGTATGGTTAAATTTACATGAAATATTGACAATAGATAAACTCACAGAAACAGAAATCAAATTATCCAAATTGCTATGGGCTGGAGGGAGTGAGGAATGAAAAATAACTACTTAATGGATATGGGGTCTTCTTTGTGGGTATGAAATTATTTTAAAACTAGATAAGAGTGATGGTTACATATCATATACTAAATACAATTTAATTTTACACTTTGAAATAGTCAATTTATGTTATGTATATTTTGCCTCAATAAGCATGATTATCTGAAGCTCTCTGGCAGGTAAGAGGCTAGTAAGGAGGCAAACGCAGTGTTTTTCCCTATTTCTGTTACTCAAAGCTGAGTTACTTGTTTCAAAAGATGTTCTAAAGATAGAAATGAAGTCAAAGTTGAGAAAAATCATGTTAGTCTAGGGATATGGTAACTGAATATTATCTGAGCCAAGGACGTGTTTTCTAGCCAGATTGTTCTGAAAACCATGCTAATTAAGTAAAATAATGGCAATTATAATGAAATGTCAACCAACATTAGGCTTCATAGATGAGTATATTTATTACTTAAATATATGGTCGTTAAATCAGGGCATTTTCTCCATTATGTACTCTTTTGGATGGAACCGATTCTTATTTTCTGGAAGAAATCAATTTTAACTAGAACCATTGCATTTTAAATTTCCTTGCAATGCGGCTAACTTAGTATTCATTAATATTTGCTATATGTACTTTCACTCACAAGGTGTTTTCTTCCTGGATTCAACAGTCTATCAGAAATCTGTGAAAAAGAATCATCAAACAGACAAAATTCCAACTGCCTTCCAAACAGCCAAATTTTATTTCTGCTCCATAGTCCTTGAGTGAACCTCACATATCTTTCATTGTTAATGAGCCAAATTCTCTGAGGGCTTGAACTCCTTCCTGGGGGAAAGTTAGACACTTGGAGAAGCTGTATCAATGTACAGATCAGGAGGGTGCCATTGGGTAAATTACAGCTTACATGTTCTGGGACCCTACAGGAAATTAATATCAGTTCTCCAGCTGTCAAAGTTCTTCTCATAGGTAGATGGGAAAATTAATTAAATTACTGAGTAAAATTTGCAGGTACTTTTTAGATAAGCTGAGTCAAACAGCTAAAACTAGATTGCCATCTTAAGAATTAGTGGATGAAATAAATTGGAAGTTAGAGTAGGTGACTGTGTTTTCATTTCTAAAGAGTCAGTGAGAAATATTTTTGTTTTCCTGAAGTTGGAATATTGCATGAAAATTCTTGTAATTATTGCTCAAAATCGCTCTCAACATAGCTACCTTTCATTCACAGATCCCATTGTGGATGTTTCTCCAGACCACCACCTTCCTCTGTTTGTTCAGAGCACATCACACTGGTATCCTAGAAAGACGGATGGCAATTTACTGCATGGGTAATTTGCTATCTAAGTCAATCATTTCGTAAGGGGCATATGAGTATCAGAAGAACTTACAGTAACTATTAAGTCAGTCAGTAAATTAGGATAAGCCATTATATCTAAATTGATTTTTTTCTTCTTCCTTTTCCTTCCCTTCAGTTGTCTTTAAGCATATTCTTTGTGATTATACATCACTACAGACTGACAAACATTGAGTAACCAAAACAATTTCACCACCAAATCCATCATCAGGCTCATTATCACACACATTTCACATATGGGAGCAATGGATAAACAAAGGACTAAACAAAATGGTGTTGATATAAAGAAAAGTTATTTTTTAAAGGAAAGCAAGGCTAGATTTATTTTTAAGAGAGAACATACAGCTAAGAATAATCATGCATTTCCTCATCCTCTTTGTTTTGAAGTTTTGATCCTTAAATATTTTTTGTTTGCCTGTTCATTCCTCAGTATCCCTGGTATTGCTTGTAGAAGGACACCAAGGAAAGTCTGCTACTGTAGATGTTGAGGTTATTTTTCCTATACTATTTACCATTGCTAAGGAACAAATCATTCCAAAATGTAAAGGCAGAAAACAACAGAAATCATTTTCCCACCTGTCAGGGTTTCTGTGGATTAGGAAGAATTCTGGCTTAGAAGCCCCCTGCAGTGTCAGCCAAAAAGTGGCCATAGCTGGACAGTGGTGGGTTAGATCAGAAGTGGTTGGACAGATACTTTATTTTTAAAAAAAATTTTGTAGTTATATATAGACAGCATACCTTTATTTTATTTGTTTATATTTATGTGGTGCTGAGGATTGAACCCAGTGCCTCACACGTACAAGGCAAGCACTCTGCCACTGAGCTACAGCCCCAGTCCCAGACACTTTCTTTTATGTACTTTTGGGGTTTCTTCTTGTGGTTTCTTTGCATAAGCTAATTTTGAATTTTGCAGAGTAGGGCAATTTTGGGGCTTTCTGAAAACTTCAAGTGTGATCATTCCAGCAAATGAACAGAAAACCTAGCCTCAGAAATCCCTCTGTATTATTTCTATCTCATTATTGATTACAAGCAAAAGCCCAGCTAAATTGAGGGGAGTAGAGAAGAGGGACTCAGTTGCACATTTTTCTTTTCATATTTTTATTGGTGCATTATAGTTGTACTTAAATGGTGGGATTTGCTGTTACATATTTGTACATGTACACAATATTAAAATATAATTTGGATAATATCATTTCCCAGTATTTTCCCTTTCCCTCCCCTCCTTCCTTTGCCTGGTCCATTTTGATTTAGGAGTGGCAACTTTATAGAGACCATGTGGGTGGCAGATGCCATTACTGCCATCTTTGGAAAATATAATCTGCCACAATTCCTTTGATCATAACTTTTCTACTATTTTGTTTCTAAGTTCAGTTGAAGCATTTTTTTCCTTTTCTTTCTTGCATTCTTTTTCTTGTTTTTTATAATCCAATAGAACAATGGTAAAGTTTTTACTATATTCTGTCATTTATATGGTATTGTTCAAGACACTTTAGAATTGATATAAATAAATGTGATTCTTTCCCTCTTAATGATTATCTTCAAATGAAAAGAGTGCAAACCAAGAAGTGATATTGGTTTTATTCTCCTCTTTCTGGTCAAATAAGGAAATTGGGGAAAAAATCAATAAAATAAACGTATTGCATTCTTTAAATCACACCCCAAAATCCTTTCCCTTAAAGAACGAGACTATGTGTTTTATATTCCAAGATACGTTACTTAGGAATTCTTTTTTGAAAGTAATGGAATACTAACTGTATGTAACGTAAGAGTGGGGGCTTCATAAAAAGGATAAAGGAATTTCTCAGATGGCCCAAAGACAGAAATATTACTGTGCCTCAAGAACAAACTGGAATGAGAACTCAGATGTTGTCTGAGATTTCTTCATTGTTCTTTGCAGTCCAGCTTTTGCAGATTCTTTTATCCACATTATAAAAAACCTGGCCAACTTAGTGCTCATGATTCCATACTCTTGTGCAGCCCCTAAGAGAAAAACTGGTTTCTTAGTCATATCTGTGTCCAAATTGGTTCAGCTCATCCATGGTCAATGAGAAGTGTGGTGAGGAATTGGAGTCAGTGTGTAACAATGACAGCTTCAGAGGTGATCAGGTAGATTGGAGAAGGAGCAAGCCTTAGAAAAGGTAGGCTAGAGAATTAATCCTATAGATGTGAAGTCCAACATTGAGACATATATGAAGGATTGGCTCGATGCATAGGTAGAATAAAAACATGACCATCTGGTACTATTTAAAAGCTAGTAAAAGGCCCTTGTCAAGTCTGAGCATCTCACCCAATAATCTATCATAATTCTACTCTCATGCTCCCTGACTTATTTTGGAAGACAAAGGAAAATCATCTTAACAAATACTTGATCCTCAATATACTGGTTGACATATTGTTTCTTTCTTTAGAACATCGTTTGAAACAACTCTGCTAGAGTTTAAGGTGATTATATTTATTGAGGTGAAATTCACATGACATAAATTGACTATTTCAAATCATAAAATTAAGTTGTATGTAGTATATTCATATTGTTATGTAACAGGATAGCCCTATAATATCACCAACAATACTTCTTTGCCCTTAAATATACTTTCTTGGGCCAACTAGAATTACATATTGTGCACAAGGAATTACACAAATACTGGTGTGTTACAGGAGCTTTGTCACATGTATAATATCATCAGGCAATGTACTGCAGTGGAAATAAGACCGAAAACCTGTGTAATAAGAATCCCAAAGAATATGAGAGAAATTAAGCGTGGGGATGCACACTGTAATCCCAGCAATTTGGGAGGCAGATGCAAGAGGGTCACAAGTTTTAAGCAGCCTGGACAACTTAGTGAGACCCTATCTCAAAAAGAAAAAAATAAACTAAAAGGGCTGGTGATGTAGCTTGCTGGTAAATCAATCTCCAGTGCATAAAACAAAGCAAGCAAACAAAAGCATGAGAAAAGTTAAAATCAGCTTAATATCAACTTGATTGGGGAACTTAGGGAAATGTGGTGTGAGTATCCCTGGGCAGGGTCTAAGGGAAATTTGAATGAGAAGGAACATCCTGGACAGAGAGGAGAGAACTAGAATATGGCTCAGGAGAGAATGTTGCTGGAGGAGATCTGAGGGAAAGGGAAAGAAGGCAAAGCCTGGAGGCAGAGCTTTACATATCTCAGAATTTTGCCCAAGACAAGACCCAAATGTGCAACGCCATTATCATATACTTAACATGTTTTCATCAGGATAAATTTTTTATTTATATAATGAGATTCTTCCTGTCTTGTTAACAAGTTAATCAAAGCATTTGTGAGCCATGCATACAAACCCATAAGTGCATCTCCAATACTTGGCAATCTATATAGCACTTGAAAACAAAAATGATTCAATACGTATGCCAAGGCCAAAGTATCTTGAATTAGCAACCAAGAAGATAAATGTAATGGTAAAATGGCAGAAACAAATCATGATCTTTTTATAGAGAGGTGGAATAATAAGTGTCCCCAAATTAACTGTAAGTAGCTGGATAAGTATTATGATATTTTCTGTCCTTCATATTTTGAGTTTTGCATTTTGACCTTTGAGGCAATATTAACAATGGGACAATCAAAAAGAAAGAATATTGTAAAATCTTAAATTAGGTATGCTGCCACCAGGTGGTAGTTGTATGATACATTCTTATAGTCCAAACAATAAGGTACACAATATAAACATGTGTCTTATGGAAAACATTAACACACTATTCCCATCTTTTAAAAGGAAAAAAAATTATTACAACAAAAAACTTTGGCTAAATCTATAAGCAGACAATTTGTTGGGCTGGGGATATTGCTCATGTGGTAGAGTTCTTGCTTAGCATGTACAAGGCCCTGGGTTCAATCCCCAGCACCACACACACACACAAAAGACAATATGTTTATAATTTTTTAAAATTTTATTTAATTGTATTTTAGTTTTTGTCTTTTTGAAGAAATATATGCTATGTACAATTTGGTATCAGTTTTATTCATCTTTAATTTTGTGATACCACTTTGAATTATAACTTATAGTCAAAAGCCATCCTACAGCTTTGGCCTCAACATCCTGGTGCTTATACTGGAGGTCAAAATGGCCAGGGTACTTATTGCTCAGCAAGGGCCTACTCTTTGTCTTTTTGTAGGGATCCAATTCACTTTGCTAGTCTAAGATAAGTTCTTTCTGACTCTCCAGTTTATAGTAGTCCTGATTCTTTCCTCTAAAGATAACCAAAGAATAGTTGGGAAAAACACTTCACTATTTATAGCAATAGCTTGTGTTCTCCACAGCATTGTTTGTCATGTTTCCTTAATAACATTTGTTGAAGGAAACATTGTAGGTTTACTGACACTTTCTTTTTGGTGGGAAAATAATGGAGATGGATGCATTCATCATATGATGCATCCAAATTGGTGATACCTTAAAATGTGCAAAAAATATGCATTAGAATTTATGAAATAAAGTAATGCATTCATCTCTCTAAAAGATCCTTTAATTGATTTGACTGAAACTACAGGTCCCTTGATTTACGCGAAAAGGTCCCTGATTTACTTACCATATTACTTCTAGCTATTTAGTTGAAAGAGGTGGCCAGAATGATGTTTCCAAAACGGAATTTTTAAAAGAGATTTCTTGCATAAAATAGAGCATTCCACATTAAACAATACAATGGTAGAATAATATATATTGACTACATTATAATATGTACAAGTCTCATAGTTGGATTATGTAAGACTAATGTCATCATCATTATCATTCTCCTTATTGAATCATCATTATCCTCACTACTGCTAACCGTTCTCTCATTTATTTATTTATTTATTTTTAGTGGTACTGGGAATTGAACCCAGGGCTTCCTCCCACTGAGCTATACCACTAGCCCTTTTTATTTTTTATTTTAAGACAGGGTCTTCCTAAGTTTCCCAGCTGGCTATGAACTTGAGATCCTCCTGCCTCAGCCTCCCAAGTTGCCAGAACATTAGGCTTCAGTTATCTCTTGAGCAATTAGTATTCACCAGGCTCTGTGCTAGGTGATGCCTACAGTTATTATACCAGAATTCAACCAAGGATAGCCTGTCATTTATTGACATTTCCCTCTCAGGCCCAACCTTCTTCATGTTGCAAACCATATGCTATATATTTTTATTATTGTTTTCTAAAGGTCATTATCATGGATTTTCAGGTAATATATAATATACATTCAGGACTTCATATTTGACCATGGGATGCAAATATTCCCATTTTGGCAAGAAGCAAATGTTTCTGGAGCTTTGGTTTATTTGTACTCTTATTTTGCCATTTTATGAGTATACCAGAAAGACAATTTATGTAAAGGCACTCAATTTCCTGATACATAATTTATGGAAAAAGCCATCACTCACTGTTCCATAGCAAAGTGATTAGCATGGTAGTGTGATGTACCTCTGTTTCAATATTGATTTGAACACCATGGATCTTCCCTAGATAGTTTACCCAAAGCAATGACTTTTAACATCCAGATATTTATCTGCTCCTGGGTGGTGGATCTCCAAGTGATAATACTAAAGAGATTTTTAAAAATTCTGTAACATGAATTTCAAAGTGAATCATTTAGCAGGATGATGAGTGTTATCTGGAGCTTGTTAGTGGAGTTCTCTGTCTTTTGGATTCTGATAGACCAAAGAAAAATATAACAGGTAAAGGCAAATTGCTATGGAATTTCTTGGCTGAGCTATAATTTCTCAGTCATCAACATTTGGAAATATTAGTCCCTTGTTTTTTTTCTTAAAAAAAGTCATGGGGCTGGGGATGTGGCTCAAGCGGTAGCACGCTCACCTGGCATACGTGCAGCCCGGGTTCGATCCTCAGCACCACATACAAACAAAGATGTCGTGTCCGCCGAAAATTAAAAAAAGATAAATATTTAAAAATTCTCTCTCTCTCAAAAAAACAAAACAAAACAAAACAAAACAAAAAGTCATTATTATGCTGTGTGTTATATTCAATTTCAGAAAAAAATGATGCTTTAAGTATCACACATAGAACATATTCTTATCTGTCCTGATCTCATTAGTTGCAATCTCTGAAGGCAACTTAGGCTATTGTTACAAAAAAGGTAAAAAATAGAATTCAAAGGCACAGTCTGAATTCATCCCAGCAAATGCATCTCCACCCCATTCCGTACCACTACCAGCCTTCCAGTTCTAATTCTTGATGTGACTACCTTAAGATGGGTTATAAATCTGGACATATGTTTAAATTATTGAAAGATTTCCTACATATCAGCTCAATTATGGGAACCAATACCCTCAGTAGATTCATGAACATAATGCTCAAGTCACACCTATTGTTAACTCTGATATGGATACTTACATACAATATCCACCAAAGTACCAATGTGCATAATGAATTATGTTGAAAATATTATTATTCTTTTAATTTAATTTTTATTTTTTTAAAGAGAGAGAATTTTTAATACTTATTTTTTAGTTTTCGGTGGACACAACATCTTTATTTTTATTTCTATGTGGTGCTTAGGATCCATCCCAGTGCTCCGCGCATGCCAGGTGAGTGCATTACCACTTGAGCCACATCCCCAGCCCAAATTTTTATCTTTTACCTTTATTTTATTCATGTATTTTTATGTTGTGCTGAGGATTAAACCCAGCGCCTTGCATGTGCTAGCCAAGCACTCTACCACTGAGCCACAACCCCAGTCCCTAGAAATATAATTGTGTTCATTTCTCTGTGTATTATATAGACTAGCATCCCTCTTGAAGTAGATATGGTAATATACCCCCTAGAGTTAGTATAGTATTCATGATTTCTTTCAAAACAGGCTATTATTGGGCTAAAGAACAAACCAGAAACTTTTCAAAAAAATATACACAAAAGGCTAACAAATAATGAAAAACTCTCAGTGGTATTAATCATCAGAAAAATTCAAATCCAAACCACAATGTCATCTCACCCCAGTTGGAATGGAAGCCTCAAAAATAAAATAAAATAAAATAACAGATAGATTCCTGTGAGGTTGTGGAGATAAAGAAGCTTTTATATACTACAAGTATGAATATAAATAAATGCAACCACTAAGGCAAACAGGGTGGAAATTCCTCAAAAAAATGAAAATAAAAATAAAACTACAGTATAATCTAGTAATTCCAGTATGAGTATTATACCCAAAGGAAAATAAATATTTATACCACAAAAATACTTGCACCCCCAGCAGTATTCACAGTAACAAAGATATGGAATCAACCCAGATGCCTTTCAGTGGATTAATGGGTAAACAAAATGTGGTATGTTTATATAATGGAACACTATTCAGCCATGAAAAAAATAAATCCTGTCATGTTCAGTAACATGGATGGAACTAGAAATCATTGTGTTGAGTGAAATAAAGTCAGATACATCAGATACAGAAAGACAGATACCACATGCTCTCACTCATTATGGAAGACAGTAAGTCAACCTTGTAGAAGTAGGCAGTGGAATAGTGGTCACTGGAGATGGCAAATGTAAGGAAAGGTACACAAAGAAATTAAGAGGGTCTTCTAGGTACTGAGAAGGGTGTTGGGGGAGGATAGAAGGGGTATCAAGGGTGGAAGAAGGGTGGATGGATATGACCAATGCACAATGTATACATATATGGAAATATCATAGAGAATCCCATTAAACTGTATAATTAATATGTGTTAATAACTATAACAAAACATAAAGTAGGCCATTTTTTAACCTCAGATGATTTTTAGATATTCCATGAAAAACAATTCATTTCTCTCTGAGGTTAAAGCTCTGTCTTGCTTGTCAGGTAGCATGTTGGACATCACATGGTTTATTAGTGAAGTTCTTGCTCAGCACTACTGTCCCAGAAAATATAATATCATAATATATATAATTTTAGATAATAGTGGTGGCAGAACTGGTTCATTTTTTTCATCTTGAATTTTAGCTTTCATGTAAGATGAAAGGGCTCAGGTTGGTGGTTAATTTGGTTCTTTACAAATCTAACCAACCTAATGTACATCATATCAAGATATAGTAGCAAATAATACATTTCACTCTGTAATCTACCTTGGATATTTAGCAAGTAGAGTTGATGGGTAAACTCTAGAGAAAATGGAAATTATTTTTATTATTTGAAAGTATCAAATAACAGTAAAGAATATGAAAATAAAAGTTCTATAATTTTGGGAACCAAAATGTATGGAATCATAGATGATAAATGGAGGAAGATGCAAGTATTGGGCTCTTAACAGATGTTCTCCTTCTACAATCTAAAGTAAGCAAGCAAAAGAAAAATGATATTATTTACTTATATAGTACTTAAGCACTAGTTCAATATTTGAGACTTATAAATGTGGAGCTTGTTGGTGATTTTTGAAAATTATTTAAATTGCAAATATATAAAAGGGCTTACTTAAAAATAATACAATTAGGGCAACTTTAGGTTTTGTCATTGCTTTCCCTCCCAACCTAAATAAAAGCACCTAACCTAAACATAAAGTCCTAAGATCAAACAACAAATCACTATATGCATACAGAATCCGTAAGCCTTTTATGAATCAAATGAATCATCTTTAAATTACAATAAAGCCCAATATCTCTAGGCATAGTCTTCCACCACAAAGGAGAAACCACAGAGATATACAAAAGCAAAACAAATTTATAGGAGAAAACAGAAACACAGCAGTTAAACAGAGTTGGAAAGTAACATGAACACCATGAAAAAACAAGGGAAAAAAGGATTACAAACACTGCAGGGCAACTTAACTTTACAGGAGAACCTAGAGGCATCAGAAAAATGGACAGAGAAAGAATTCAAGGCATACCTGACTCAGATGGAATGGAATCTTAAAGAAGTCATTAGACAGTAAGTCCAAACAATGAAAGAATACTTTGAAAATGAATTGCATAAGCAGATTCAAATAGCAAAAAATGAACTCCACCAGGAGATAGAGATTTTTTTAAAAAATCAAACAGTAATCCTAGAAATACAGGAAACCATAAACCAATTCAAAAACTCAAACGAGAATATTACAAATAGACTAGATCAAAGAGAAGTCAGAACATCAGATAATGAAGACAAAGTTTATCAATTCGAAAAGAATATATCAATGCAGAAAGGCTGGTAAGAAAGAAATCACGAGCAAGACATCCAGGAGATATGGGATGTCATAAAAAAAACCAAACTTGAGAGTCATTGGGATAGAAGAAGGTATAGAGGTTCAAACCAAAGGAATGAACAATCTGTTGAATGAAATAATCTTAGAAAACTTCCCAGATATGAAAGATGGAATGGATTGCCAAATCCTGGAAGCCTACAGGACCCCAAACATACAAAACCGTAATAGACCAACTCCAAGACACATAATTATGAAGACATACAACATACAGAACAAGGAGAGAATATTAAAAGCTACGAGAGAAAGGAGGCAGATTACATTCAGGGATAAACCAATTAGGTTAACGGCTGATTTTTCATCACAGACGTTGAAAGCGAGAAGATCCTGGAACAACGTATTTCAAACGCTGAAAAATAATGGATTCCAACCAAGAATACTGTATCCAGCAAAATTAAGCTTCAGCATTGACAGTGAAATTAAAATATTTCACGATAAACAAAAGTTAAAAGAATTCGCAGCCAGAAAACCAACACTGCAAGGCATTTTGAGCAAAACACTACAAGAAGAGGAAATGAAAAACAGCACCCAAAACTAACAGTGGGAGGTAACTCAGTAAAGGGGGGAAAATAACCAAAGAGGAAAAACGAGCCGAATTAAAATAAATAAATAAATAAACATGACTGGAAATACAAACCATATATCAATAGTAACCCTAAACGTTAATGGCTTAAACTCACCAATCAAGCGACATAGGCTAGTAACCTGGATTAAAAAAACACAGATCCAACAATATGCTACCTTCAGGAGACTCATATGATAGGAAAACACATACACAGGCTGAAGGTGAAAGGTTGGGAAAAATCATACCACTCATATGGTTCTTAGAAGCAACCAGGAGTGGCCATACTTATATCGAATAAAATCTTTTCATATAGAGAAAACCACAGTGAAAAATGAGAATCATTTAATTCCCTGTAATATCATTTATTGTATACAGACATACTAAGCTCCTTTTACATCCCTTAGGAGACATCAGAGGCTAGTATTACTCAGGAATTGTATACTGAGTGTTGTTCACCATAACTCTAAGGATGTTATCACCTCAGCTTAGGTTTCACAGAAAATTTTCACAACAGAGGAAAAATGCATTAGAAATTTAGAAAAGGAGGGGTTTTATACACTATGTGCACTAGAAAAAACAATCATAGTTCCAAAAGAATGGCAATTAGGATTTTCAACTAAAGATGATAGATTAAATAAAAATAGTAGCCTCTGGTTTCTCCTAAAGCCCTACAAAAATTAAAGGGACATTTAAAAAAGCATAAGCCTATAATGAAAAGTAAACATAAGAGGCAAGTAGAGTAAAAACTTTGGAAATAGAAAAGCTTATCAACAAACAATACTTGATTTAAAAATCCAAAGAAAACCTAATCCTAAACTGGTAATGGGAAAAGAGAAACAATTAAATTTTCATTGTTAAACTTTAAAAAATGATTAGAAGTTAACAAATTCCCTTCTCCTGTCAATGCATTAGAGAACCAGTCTTCCCACATATTGGTATAAAACTGAGAATATATTCTCTGTACAGAGGAAAATAGAGGTTTCAAGTAGGAACACCAGTCACAGTTGAGGATTGGGTACTATACTTAAAACAGAGGTATTACTTAAAAATTCAAACTGGGCAATGTAATCAAAACAGGAATATTAATTGAACATTAAGATTCCCAACCTTCTCTTCCAACTCATCTCTCAGAACACAATCATCTAGACAGAAATCCAAGAGTTTTCATTAGTAACTCTAACCATAAAAGAAATAACCTAAAAATAATGAAATTAAAAGTCCCTCAAAGAAATAGCTCAACCAAAATACCCTACAATGAAACATATAAGCCCTGAGTTTATAAGTAGTTTTTCAGCTTCTAATTTTTTAATAGACATAGATAACCAGGGATGGCAAGGCAATTGTTTATAGTCTCAAATATGAATGATGAATCCCCAAACAACAAACAGGTACATATATAACAATCAAGCAAAATCAACTGGAGAAAGAAGGAACTGGACTCAGAGGGACTTATGTCCCTCTTAACTTGAAATATTAGAAGTTGGAAGGCAATTTTCCACTTCGAATGTTATGCCCAGCCAAACACTTAGTTTTGAACATAGCACTTTTAGATTTGAAAAATCCCAAAATATGTCCTCCTCTCCCAAGTACCCTTTTCCAGCAAATAAGTAGGGCATATCTTTCACCAAAATGGAGGAGTATATAAGAAAGAAGAAGGCTCAGAATAAATATCACATAGGATCCAGCAAAAAAAGAAAGGTGAAGGAAATCCCCAGAATAATGATAAAATAAACTCTTGGCACATTCTACTTTAAAGAGTTTTGGAAGGTTTTTTTTCCTTTAATTTTTGTTGTTGCCAAGAAGATGGAATTTATAGAATACATGATATATGCGAGTGTATTTAGAAGAGATTTTACATGGCAAAGTATAAGTACATAAAAAGCTAAGAGGAAAAGCAAACACAACTGTTAACTATGTTGGTTTAACCAAAATGATGTAAGGGAAGGATGGATAGATAGCAATAGAATATGTGTATCTATCTGTGTAAGTTTGGGAAAAGTAAAAGAAACATGTCTTACTCTCACAGCAGGATGTGGATTCTATCTAAAACTAAAAAAGTGACAATGTAATCATTTTATTTAGAGCTGCATCATATAATACATTAGTTACTGCTACATGGGGCTATAGAGCAATTGAAACATGGCAAGTGCCATACATTGCTGGTGGGACTGCAAATTTGTGAAGCCAATATGAAAAGCAGTATGGAGAATCCTTGGAAAACTAGGAATGGAACCATCATTTGACCCAGCTATCTCACTTCTCGGTCAATACCCAGAGGACTTAAAAACAGCATACTACAGGGACACAGCAACATCAATGTTTATAGAGGCACAATGCACCATAGCTAAACTGTGGAACCAACCAAGATGCCCTTCAGTGGATGAATGGATAAAGAAATGTGGTATAAATACAAAATGGAATATTATTCAGCATTAAAAGAGAATAAAATCATGGCATTTGCAGGTAAATAAATGGAGCTGGAGAATATAATGATAAGTGAAATTAGCTAATCCCCCAAACCAAATGTCAAATGATTTCTCTGATTTAAGGATGCTGATTCATAATATGCTGTGGGGGAGGAGGGGGATGGGAGAATTAAATGAACTCTAGATAGGAAAAAGGGGAAAAGGGGAGGGAGGGGAAGGGAGGGGGCATAGGGATAGGAAAGACGGTGGAATGCAATGGTCATCATTACCCTAAGTACATGTATAAAGATACTAAGAATGTGACTCTACTTTGTGTATAACCAGAGATGTAAAAAATTGTGCTCTATATGTGTAATATGAATTATAATGCATTCTGTTGTCATATAACAAATTAAAATTTTTAAAAAATTTAAAAATGTGGTGAGTGCAATTAAAGAACTGAATTTTTAAATTATTTAATTTGAACCAATTAAAATGTTAATCACCAAATTGTCATTTTAATTTCATACCTTATCCATGCTTATATTATTGTTATTAATACATATTATACAAATTAATGGGTTTTACTCTGATATTTCCACACATGCAAATATCTCACATTGACTATGTCCATACATTCATCTACTCTTTCTTCTCCTTGTACCAAGCTCCTTCCCAGTCACTAATAATCCTTCTCTTACTTTCAAGTTGTTTCCACTTGCGGAAAAAAAAAATAAAACAAACAAACATACAAATAGGCAATACTTCTTTTTGTCTCTCTGTGTCTGGCTTATTTTACTTAATATGATATCTTCCAGCTTCATTCATCTTCCTGCAAATGACAGGATTTTCTTTTTCTTTATGTCTAAGTAATACTCTATTGTGTATGTATACATATTTTATTTACCCATTCATCTGAGCTGACTCTATATCTTGGGTACTGTGAATAGTGCCACAAACAACCTAAGTATATATTTATCACTATAGTATGCTGACTTCATTTCCTTCGTGTATATAACTGGAAGTGGGAGAACTGGATCCTCTGGTAGTTCTAGCTGTAGTTTATTCAGGAATCTCCAGAATATTTTCCATAGTAGCTGTTTATTTATGTTCACATCAACAGTGTATAGGGTTTCTTTTTCTCCACATCCATGCCAGCACTTCTTATTTTTTTTCCACGATAGCAATTCTAACTGGAATCAAGATGGGATCGCACTATAGTTTTGAATTGCATTTCCCTGATGGTTAAAGATATTGAGCATTTTTTTGATATATTTATTGGCCATTTATACTTCTTTTGAGAAGCGTCTGTTCAGCTCATTTGCCTATTTGTTGATTGGATTATGTGGGGTTTTGTTGCTGTTGTTTGAGTTCTTTATACATTGTGGATATTAGTCATCTGTTAGACCAGTAGCTGGAAAAAAATTTCTCCTGATCTGTTGGTTGGCTCTTCAATAGCCTTTTAATTTGATGTAATACCATTTGTTAATTGTTGGGTTTGTTTGCTGTTCTTTGGGAGTCCAATCCAGGAAATTGTTGCTTGTACCAATATCTTGTTTCCTCTAGTAGTTTTAATTTTTCAGGTCTTACGTTAAGATCTTTATTAATTTTGAGTTGATTTTGGTACAGGGCTAGAGATAGGGGGCTAGATTCAATCTTCTTCATGTGGGCATTCAGTTTTCCTTGTACCATTTCTTGATTAGGCTATCCTTTTTTCCAGTATATGCTTTGGACACTTTTGTCAAGAATCTGCTGGCTGAGGATGCATGGATTTATTTTGTTCCATTGGTCTACATGTCTGCTTTTATATCAATACCAGGTTGTTTTATTACAATGGCTCTACTGTATATCTTGAAATTAAGTATTGTAATGCCCCCAGTTTTGCTCTATTTTCTTATGATTGCTTTGGCTATTCAGTATTTTGTACTTCGATATATATTTTAGATTTTTTTTCTAGTTCTTTGAAGAATTTGGGGGGTGATTTTGATGGAGACTGCATTGAATCTATAGTATACCTTTGAAAGTATGGATATTTTAATAATACCAGCGATTCCAATCCATGAATATGAGAGAAGTTTCCACCTTCTAACATCTTCAATTTCTTTTTTCAGTGTTTTGTAATTTTCATTGTAATGTTTTTTCACATCCTTACTTAGGTTTATTCCTAGTTATTTTATTTTTTTGTGGCTATTGTGAATAGGATTAATTTCCTGATTTTTTTTCTCAGCAAGACCATTATTGGGGTACAGAAAATCTACTGATTTTTGTATGTTGATTTTATATCTTGCAACTTCACTGAATTCTTTTAATAGTTTTAATAGTCTTTTGGTGGAATCTATATGATTTTCTATTATAGGATCTTATTTGAAAACAGGGATAATTTGACTTCCTCCTTTCTTTTTTGTGTGCTTTTCATTTCTTTCTCTAGCCTAATTTGTTCTGGCTAAAATTTTGAGTACCATATTAAATAATAAGTGGACACCCTTGTCTTTTTCTTAATCTCAGAGTAAATGCTTTCAGTTTTTCCTCATTCAGTATAATATTGGCTATGGGTTTGTCATATATAGCCTTTATTATGTTGAGGTAAGATCCTTTAATCCATAGTTCCTTTAGGGATTTTGTCAAGAAGGGGTGCTGAATTTTGTTGAATTCCTTTTATTCATATATTAAGAGCATCATGTCATTTTTTTATCTTTCAGTCTATTTATGTGTTGTATTATATTTACTGATTTGCATATGTTGAAGCATCCTTGCATCCCTGGAATAAAATCACCTTGATCATCAAGCATGATTTTTTTAATGTGTTGTTGAATTTGACTTACAAGTGTTTTGTTGAAGACTTTTGCATCTATGTTCATCAAGGATATTGGTCTATAGTTTTCTCTTTTTGTTGTATCCTTGACAAGTTTTGGTAGCGGGGTAATGCTGGCCTTGTAGAATTAATTTGGAAGGGTTCCTTCACTTTCAATTTAAAGAATGGTTTTTGAGGAACAATGATGGTACTTCTTCTTTAAAAGTTTGGCGAAGTTGGGCATGGTGGAACATGTTTATAATCCCAGAGACTTTGGAGGTTGAGGCAGGAGGATCGTAAATTTGGGGCAGCATTAGCAACTTAGAGAGACCCTCAGGAACTTAATAAGACTGTCTCAGAACTGAAAAAAAGGGTTGGGGATGTAGCTCAGTGGTACAGCACCCCTGAGTTCAATTCCCAGTATGTGCCCCCCCCCCAATGAAATTTGGTAAATTTTATCAGTGGAGCCATCTGGACCTGAGCTTTTTATTTTCTTGGGAAACATTTTATTACTAATTCAATCTCCTTACTTGTTACTGGTCTATTTAACTTTTTAATATCTTTTTGGTTCAATTTTAGTAGGTCATATGTGTCTAGAAATTTGTCCATTCCTTCTATATTTTCCAATTTATAGGCATATAGTTTTTCAGAATATAGTATTCTGCAATGATATTTTGAGTTTCTGTGGTATAGGTTGTAATGTCTCCTTTATCATCTCTAATTTTATTTGGGTCTCCTCTTTCTTTTTAGTTTACCTAAAGGTTTCTCAATTCCATTTATGTTTTCAAAAAAGCAACTCTTCATATCACTAATCCTTTTTACTATTTTTGAGACTCTGTTTAATTTACTTCTACTCTCATCTTTATTATTCTCATCTATGCTTTCCTTCTGCCAAATTTGGATTTGGTTTGTTCTTTTTTTTTAAGACCTTGAGATGGATGCATATTATGCTATTTGAGATATCTCTCTCTCTTTTGGTCAATTTTTTCATTGCCATGACCAAAATGCCTGACAAGAACAATTTTTTTAAAGCTTATTCCAGTTTTTTTTTTTTTTTTTAGAGAGAGAGAGAGAGAATTTTTATTTATTTATTTTTTTAGTTTTCGGCAGATACAACATCTTTGTTTGTATGTGGTGCTGAGAATCGAACCCGGGCCGCACGCATGCCAAGCGAGCACGCTACCGCTTGAGTCACATCCCCAGCCCGACAAGAACAATTTTAAGGAGGAAAAGTTTATTTGAGAGCTCAAGGTTTCAGAGGTCTTAGTCCATAGATGGCTGACTCCATTGTTAGGGCCCAAGGTGAGGCAGAATATCATGGTGAAAGTGTGTGGTATGGCAGGGTATGGCTCAGTACATGATGATCAGGAAGCACAGAGAAAGCGACACTCTACTCACCATGGACAAAATATATACCCGAAAGGCACACTCCCAGGGATCCACCACCTCCAGCCATACCCCAAAGGCACATTCCCAGGGACCTACCTCCTCCAAGCCATACTCCAAAGGCACATTCCCAGGGACCCACCTTCTCCAGCCATAACCTACCTGCCAACAGTTACCATCCAGTTAATCCCTATCAGATGATTAATGCACTGATTAGGTTAAGGGTCTCATAACCCAATCATTTCACCTTTAAACCTTCTTGCATTGTTTCACACATGAGCTTTTGGGGGATACCTCACAGTCAAACCACAACATAGGCACTCATTGCTATAAACTTTCTTGTTAAATTTTCTTCTTAGTACTGCTTTTGCTGTAATTCACAGGTTTTGGTGTGTTTCCATTTTTGTTTGACTTGAGGAATTTTTAAATTTCTCCTTTGAATTCTTTAGTGGTCTTTTTGTTCAAAAATGTTTTGTTCAATCTCCATGTGTTTATAATTTCTTTTGCTGTTAATATCTAGTTTCATTCCATTGTGGTTACAGAAGTTGCAGGATATTATTTCATTTAAAAAAATTGTTAAGGGGGCTGTGGTTGCAAAGTGGTAGAGAACTTGCCTTGAATACACGAGGCCTTGGGTTCCATCCTCAGCACCACATAAATAAATAAAAAAATTTTAAAAAATTTTAAGACTTGCTTTCTGGTCTAATATATTATCCAATTAAAATTTGAAGAGCTTATACTCAATTCAGTTATTGCGAAGCTTTTAACTGCATTTGGAATAAATAGGGTATGTGAATTTTCTTTTTAAAATTTAGGGAATCTAAATAGATCAAACATTTCTATTGAAAACATAACATTCAAATTGAGATATTCTGCAGGGGTAAACTACATACCAGATTTTAAAAAAAATTAATAGGAAAAAGTGCAAAATATCTCATTAAATTTTTGCATTGAGCACATCTTGAAATGATAATATTTTGGATAAATTGAGTTAAATAAAATTTGTTTTCCCTTATTCTTTGATTTTTTTTGGTACTGAGGATTGAACCAAGAGGCATTTAACCACTGAGCTACATCCCCAGTCCTTTTTATATATTATTTAGAGACAGGGTATTGCTGAGTTGCTTGGGGCCTCACCAAGTTGCTGAGGCTGGCTTTGAACTTAAGATCCACTTACCTTAGCATCCCAAGCTGCTGG
This sequence comes from Marmota marmota marmota, assembly GCF_001458135.2. Taxonomy (NCBI): domain Eukaryota; kingdom Metazoa; phylum Chordata; class Mammalia; order Rodentia; family Sciuridae; genus Marmota; species Marmota marmota. The sequence goes on along the minus strand of NW_026000316.1, from coordinate 4,362,021 downwards.
GATTACAGTGTGGGCACCATGCCTGGCTTTTTTTGGTTTAATGTTACTACTAGAACACTTATCATTCACATATGGACTTCTCATATTTCTACCACACAATCTGAATTAGGCTAATGGCATAACATTAATTAACAAATGAACCACTAAAATTGATGAAAGTTACTTCTAGGAAAAAGTTATAGGGCATAGAAGAGGTCAAGGGACCAGTGTTTTAAATATTATTTGGGATCATATTGTACTATACAATAGAATTATTATTATAGAACTATGTGGTATTATTTAACTCTAATCTTAATTAATTTGTATAATTTAATGAAGAAATGAACAAGAATGGAAAGCAATTTCTTAACATTTTTGCAGCCTCAGAGAACTATACCTATGTTCTTTTTACTTGATATCCCTTTTTGGAGAAAAAGTAACATCAGAATTAATGTTTTTGGAAGAACTAAGATGCCTAGAATCTACCCAGTACCGATAAACCATATGTCCATTCTGCCATCTCAGTGTGTGCATTTGCTAGCAAATTGTACTTTGTGCAATATTTTCTTTCCCAGAGGAAGGTGTTGAAGTTTAGGAACTAAAGGTACAAAACACTAAACATTTAATTTTCTAAAACATTCAAGCTGTGTAAATAAATCAAACCCCATAATGGGTTAGCATTAAGGTATAAAACTTCCTTTATTATCTCCTCCAATTCTACAATCCTGTTCAGAGAAACCATAGCATATTTTCTAAAATCAACTATTGCTGCTAATCAAGAAAGGAGATAGAAACTCTGAGACTCTGCCACCCCAGTGATTAAAAAGTTTGGATTTGTTATGTTTCTGGTCAGCTTTGGTACTGTAGTAATTAGAAATGATTTTCTTGATTTTTCTTCAGTCTTTATAGGCAGGAGTACTCTCAAGAGGGAGAGGTGACAATTTGCAGTTCAGCTAACAGGCACGACAACGCATTTGAAATAGCAGTCTCCTAGAGAATTGTAAGCTGTAGACTGTAAAGGGAATTGAAAAAAAAATTATGTAGGAAAATGGAGAAAAACATTGGAAAAAAAGTGCATGACTCTACTCTTCTCCTCTTCACTTTCCCCTTCTTGCCAAATCTAGCTTTCCATTCAAAAGTGCTATTATGATAAGGAGAGAAGGCTTATCCTTATCAATTTAGTGTGTATTTGCATTTGAAATAGATTTTATCTAAATCTCATTTACATTTTTGTAATCATTTTAATATTTGACCTCTATACCTTCAGAGGAATTTTAATGTGAGAAAAACTTAGAGGTCCCAAAGGAGGAACAGAGAGATGACTAAAAAGTCAAAATGGTAAAGCATATTTAGACAAGTGACAAAGATGACAGAAGGCAAGTGAACACCGGCCTTCAAAGAAACCCTCAACTTGGGAATAGTATAAATGAGGGGTAGAGCATCGATCAAAGGGAGATTTGTGATCAGTGGAAGTCATTAGTGCTTGGAATACTTTACCACAAAGGTTGTAAAATTTCCTTCTTTTATGGCCTTCAGCAACAGGAAAAAATGTGTGTTTTGTAGAGAATTTAATATGGATTTGGAAAAGATAGAGAAAATAATCATATGAATTTTCTTAAGGTCTTTTTCAGCCATAGGATTCCCCGATTGTTTACCCATTTGAAATTACTTATTTAATACTTACTATAGGCCAAAATTTGTTTTGAACTCTGGAGAGACAAGAGTGATCAAGGATGACCATCCCATACCCCTGAATCTTATTAAAAGCTTTCTCCAGCATTTAATATCAAATTTAAAGCACAGATTTATAAATGTTTTGGACTAGGTAATCTCTAATATTCTTTTGGTTTGAAAATTCAAGATAGATTGGCAAGGGAATTTTTCATAAAAGGCAGAGGGAGAAGCATAACCCAGAAAAAGCCAGTTCTGAAGTTAATCAACAGGCTAAATTTTATTTGTAATTTTTTAAATTTCTTATCTTCTTTATCCAAAAAAAGTCAGTGTTTAGAAATGTGGCCAGTTTAAAATCTTTTCAGGTGTAACATTTAGAAATCTATAAAGACATTATTCTTGGGGCTGGGGTTGTGGCTCAGCTGTAGAACACTCTCCTAGCTCATGAGGGGTGCTGGGTTCAATTCTCAGCACCACATAAAAATGAAATAAAGGTGTTATGTCCAACTACAACTAAAACAAAATATTTTTAAAAATACCTTATTCTTGCAAATCACTTAATAATAATGGTGATTTTATTCCACAAACCTGGAACTATGTTGCCCTTGAAGCTTCTGACACATATTTGAAAAACACCTGGTCAGTGCTGAAACACCTGCCTAAAGCTGACTTCTTATGGTTAAAACATGCAAATTTCATGATAGGTTCCATTTTGCTCTTCAACCTCTTGCTTCTATTTTGAAAAAGAAGAGAAAAATTCTGCTACAACAGTTATTCAGAAAGGATAAAGGCAGCCCTAGTTGGTAACAATTAACTCAAGTAACTCTGAACAAGCAAGACAGGTGTGACCTATTGAAAAGTCAGATGTTTATGATGTCAGTCCAAAAGCAGTTTTCTGTGGGTTCAGGTAGCCTTTATCCTATGCTCTGATAAGACTGGTGTTCACCTTTATCTTTCATCCTCACTGAGAATAGGAAGTGAGAACAGAATCAAACATACCTAGCAACTGGGAAGTCTTTAGGAGATAGGTATTGAGGACCTGAGAGTGAAGCCAAGGTTTCCTGGGGTTTTATTCTTCACAGAATTTGTTATATCCCAAATGAAGGAATTATGATATAAGAAAGATGGGGCTATTCCTCAGGATATCCTCTTCTGGGAAAACTCACTCAATATAAATTGGTCTTTGGGTAAATAAATGGTATCCTGACCTCCTCATCTTTCATATTCAAAACAATGATAAGGTTCAGTTCAAAATAACTGCCATAGGTCTGCCTCCATCCCACATTAAATTAGAAACTTCAGAAAAAACAAGCTACTAAGGAGGTTTCAATGATGGATTAGGGATTCCCACTTTCCTGTCATAAAGTTAATCTAGTATAGTGGGTGAAAGTGTGGTAGTTCAGGATTGGCTTCAAATCTCAGCTCTGATACTAACTAGTGCCCAAGACAAGAAATCTCATACCCTTATGCCTCAGTTTCATCATTTCTAAAGCCAACATCACAATTATATGTTATATGCTGAATTGTGTCCACCCAAAATTCATATGTTGAATTCTTAATTCCTAGTATCTCAGAATGTAAACTTACTTAGCGATACAGTCTTTAAGGAAGAGATTAGGTTAAAATGAGGCCACTAGGGTTGGTCCCTAATCCAATATGACTGTCCTTGTAAGAATAGGAAGATACACTGGTCTGTGAGTACACAGAGGAAAAGACATATGAAGAGTTGGCAAGAAGGAAGCTATGTATAAACCAGGGAAAGAGGCCCCAGAGGAAACCAACCCTGCTAGCACCTTGGACTTTCAGTCTCCAGAACTGCGAAAATACACTTCTCTGTTTAAGCCATACAGTCTGTGGTATTTTTAATGTTAGCCCAAGCAACTACGAGAGAGTAAGATTACTATGAGAATTAAATTAGCTGATCTATGCATAATGCCTGAAATAATGACTGATCCACAGTTTAAACTGTATGTTAGTTATTCTTAAGTGGAATAACAAAAAGAGTTAGTTTGAGGTTGATAGCCTCTTTGATTCATGACCTTTTGGTATAGAAATCAGGACTCCTTCAGTTCTTGCTAAGGACTTGGATCAAAGTAGAACCCAGATTATTCCCTGAAGCAGATTGTAGATGCTTGGTTTTCCTATAAGAATGTTGTGACTGGCTTTTTGCTGGGCATAGGAATACATGTTCAGCTTTTCCCACTATTTCTCTAAGAAGTTTTCTTTTCTTTTTCTTTTTTTTTGCCCTGGGATTGCGAATGCTTCTGGTGAACATTAGTTTAACTTTATTATGTACCATCACAACCTGTCAGTTTGTAATAACACAAGTTTTATAGATCATATATATCAGACACTGATGAATATAAAAATATAATGATTTTAGCACATATGAATTAATTTTTTCTATCTCTATTAGACTAAAAATGCAGGGGGCTAAGCAAAAAATAGGTTAGGGCTTTACTGGAGAGTATTCTTTTTAATAAGGGAGTGTTGCTTTTTATTCAGGAGCCACTGATGGTACATACTTTCTACTAACCTAATGAAGTTGCTTTATGTCTACTACATTTAATATTACTAATCCTATATAATGATGCTTTCTTTCTTGAAATAATTAAAATGATTGTTCATATTCCTCTGGAAGTCTGGAAATGATATTGCAAGCTCTATTCTGATTTGAAGAGTATAAAATGGATGTGTCTCCCCAAATCTGCCTAGTCCTCCACCTGTCAAAGTATATTAAGGATAGCATTCCTAGTAGAACCTATTATAACTATGAATACATCATATTGATGAGTTATCATCACAAGTGATTCAATATCACCTCACCTTTTTTGTAACAAAACAAATGGCTATAATAATCCCCACTTTGCACAATTTAATGACTTGTTTATAAGGACAAATAAAATCATGGATAACCACACACTATTGTTTGTTTAGCACTTACTTATGTATTGCCTCATTTAAATTCTCAAATGGCATCATGAATTAGATAACTTGATTAAACTATACCCATGTTTTATGGAGGAATAAACTAGCACTTACAGAAGTTAACTAACTGGCCCAAAGTTCAAACAAGTAACAAATGGCACAGCTTGAAGATTATAATTTAGTTCTCAGCTCAAAGGCCACCTCCTTAGAGTGACTTTTCCTAATTCCTGTCATCTGAGGCATTGAGCACTCCATATGAGTCATTCTATATCATATAACCCATTATTTAATTTTATTTTCTTCATAGCACTCATCACATCTAAAATTGACATTTGTTTATTTTTTTTGTCTCATTTTCCTGAGTAGAATATAAACTCCATGAGAGCCAAGAGCTTATCTGTATTTTCTACTACTGTGTCTCCAGTCTCTAGAAAGTGCCTAGTGGGATGGAATAATTGTAGAATGAATTGATACTTGTCTGAAAATAAAGCTGTTTGGTAAATTGGTAAAAATCTAGTTAACTCCAAGGTCTTGCCATCATTATCTGAGCTTGGTCAATTAATCATAGTAGATAGGCCTGGGAAAACCCAGGCAATGTTTTAACTAGGAAAATTGGTTGGACACAAATCCCCAGTGTTGTAACACAAGTAGGATTTTTCAGTCAGGGGTAAGAGGGCTGGAATGTCTTTATTTGGGGGTGCGGGTAGCAAAACTATTCTATATAGTACATATGATATGGGTAAGTATTGTTCTCCATTTGTCAAAACATGCAGAATGTACAATGCCAAAAGGGAAGCTTAGCATAAACTACTGATATGGGTGATTGGTATGTCAATGTGGTTTATCCGCTGTCACAAACACACTGCTCTGGTATGGGACGGGGATACTTAAGAGGTTGCACACAGGGGATACACAAGAACTCTCTCTACTTTCCCCTTGACTCTTCTGTGAACCTAAAATTGCCTTAAAAACTGGTATCTTTTTTTAAAAAATGACACGATTTATCATCAATGAAGGAAACTGAGTCATAGAGGGATTGCAACTTTCTTAGACAAATGATCCAGGTAGTGGCAGAAGCTCTTGGTTGCACTGCCTACTACCCTACAAGTACATGAGAAAAAAAAAGGAATATAAACCAGTCTAGGAAGCTCATTTTGAAATACATCATGATAGGGTGTCTAATCCCAGAGCAACTCTTTCCAGGTAGCTTTCCTGTATTATCTCTTTTGAATCAAAGACAAATATCAATCTTAGTTCCTTCATTCACCTCTGGCTGCCAGTGGTTATTTGGAAAAGTGGGCCACATCCATTTCTCTAAGTAAGAACATCTGTGTGGAGGAAAGAATTAATTGGAGAAACACCATCCTCCCTGAGCTGCAGCCTTCTCCACTCTCTCCCAGTTTGGGGTGGTGGATACCTAGGCTGCAGCCAGGCAATTCATTTTTGCCAGGCCTGTAGACCCCTCATTGCTTTGGGTGCTGCTGCCATTTGGGTTCTGCCTGCCATCCTGGAATGTAAAGGGAGAGATAATTTCAAAAAAACAGAGGGAAGATCAGTCCAGTGGACAAAGGGGAGGGACTGGTAGAAAGGAGGGATGGGAAATGGGAAGAACAGTGGGATAAATCTGACCAAACTTTCATATGTACATATATGAATATATCACAGTAAATCTCAACATCAAGTACATCCACAAGATACTAAAGAAAACTGTAAATAAATTTCAGAAAGATCATTAGAGTAGGAGAAAGAATAGGGAGAGAAAAAATGGGGAAGGAGGAAGTGCTAGGTATTGAATTAGAGCAAATTATATTCCATGCTTTTGTGATTATGTCAAAACGTATCCTAATGATATATATAACTAAAAAGAATAAATAAAGGGAATAAAACACCAAGGGAGACAAAGTATGTAAAGGGAACAAACACTAACTCACTTTATCCAATTCAAAACTAATAAAATGTAGTAAGACTTGCTGAAAATAAAAAGTAAGTATTAGACTATGATTTTCCCTATGATAGGTGCAAAACACTCTCAGAGGGACCTTTATGTTGGTGAGAAACAGGATTATGAGACAAATAATAACCTCTTTGAACCTCAGAAGTGGTTTAATTGGGAGAAAATATCTGCCCAGTAAAAGTTCACAGAATCAACAGGAAGATCAAATGAAATAATGCATATGAAAGTGCTTCTCAAGATTTAAAGTCCTATGATATAAAGTATAAGGTGGGATTATTATGTTAATTTGATCTACTTAAGTTTCCATTTCAAATGGCTAACATACAATTTATTTCCTGGAAAGTCTTTCCATAATCATATGATTATGGAAACTCTTCAAATGGTATTGGTTTATTGAATCAAACTCAGAGCTAGAAATACCGGTCTTTGCAAAAGAGCAAGTAAAAAGAAGACTTAATTGTGGTGGTCTTTGTGTAAGGGAACCTGAAAAGATGGAATGGTGGTGGATAATCTAGAATAACAGGCAGATTCAATTTTCATTATGCAGTTGTGCAGTTTTTTTACTGTTAGAAATTTAAAAGAAAACACATTTATACAATATCTTAGAGGAAACACAAGAAACAAAGCAATAAGGTGACAAATAAGGGTGATCCTGATCATAGTTACCTAAGGCAAGAAGCTTTCAAACAGAAGGTGAGACCAACTCTTGTTCTCTGTCTTAATTGGATTGGCATTCTTGGTATCTCCAGTGTGCTTCATGATCATTTTTGTTTTGGTACTTATAGTAGACACTTTGTAGTGCAGTTGTCCCATTTGTAATTTTCTTTTCTCTGAAAATGATTCAGGATATAAAGTACTTATTCTTATTTTTTCTGCTCTTTGCTGATTGGCTTATGGGTAGATGTTAAAATTGCGAAGCTCTACTCTAGGAAGATTTGTGAAATGCATCTGAGACTTTTATGTAGCTGTATTGCTTATGGCCTCCTTAAATTGGTTTCTTACTTCTAAGAAACATTCTAGTGACATTTCAATAAGCATCTTCCTTCCATTGTCCACTGCTTAACATAGCTCCAGGTCAGTGAGAGTGATTCTAGTTTTAAAAAATCCTGCATCTAGGCTGAGAACAGTTACCCTTCTCCATTGTTACATTAACTGTTATGTACATACAGCTCACATAAAGATCTTGTGAAATGTAGATTATGATTCAATAGAAATGTGGTTGAGCCCAAGAAGCTTAATTTCCAACCACTTCCTAGGAGATGTTGATCTCACTAAACTATGGATCACATTTGAGTAGCAAAGTTCTGGTTTGGTTTCTGTTGCTTAAAACCAAAAAAAAAATGTACATATTATCTTTTCCCTGAATGCAACCCAATCTTGTAAGGCTCTACTCACTTTTCCACCTAATCAGACCCTACTCATCATTCAAGAACTGATTATATTCCTGTTTGCCATTATGAAAACATCCTTAAATAATTATAATCCCCTCTCTCCTTGTTGATGGCCCATGGCACATATTGCCTCCATCAAGTAGGATATCATTTAATTGTCTTAGATATAGTCCACTTAAAAATACTGGGCCATATTAAATGGGAAATTACAGAAATAATTAATAAATTTTAAATAACATAGTATATTGTAATAATTCTTAATTTTATTACTTGTCAATCTCTAATTTATAAACTAAACTTTGTCATAGGTATGTATAGGATAAAACATAGTATATATAGGACTCAGTACCATTCAATTTCAATTATCCACTGGGGGGCTTGGAATGTATCTCCTTGTTGAAGATATATATATATATATATATATATATATATATATATATATATATATATAT
>NW_026000316.1:4332921-4348719 GCF_001458135.2 Marmota marmota marmota | reverse complement strand
CCAGGATCATATGCAATTTGTTGCTGCTGATCCTCATAAGGTCCCTTTCCTAACAACATATCTAGATTTCTCTGAGGATAACCAGCTGCTGCATTTCGCCTAGCCGTCTCCTTGCAAAATTCCTCATTGGCAACCTTCCATAACAGGTATTGTCCTCCATTTAGCACAGCTTTACACATATTAGCCCAATCTGCTGGCGTCATGTTCAAGTTGTTAATGGATTCGACCATGCTTACAGTGAAGGGTGCTTGAGGACCATAGGTTGTTACAGCCTCTTTTAGCTGCTTCACTGTTTTGAAATTTAAAACTTGGTAAAATCGCTGCCCTCCTGCCTCAAATACAGGGCATGTTAATATTTGAGATCTTGTCTCAGGATCCCAACTATCAACTGCGGGGGTTGGGGACCTCCCAGCATATGGAGGTGGCCTTGTTAGTTGGACACTTACGTCCTCTGGTGATAGAAAGGTGTTAGTAGCAGTCTCCTGTTGTAACTTTCCCCCTGATGGCTTTTTCTGTTTTACACTTTCTTTCTCTGTCTGACTAGCTTGAGAGGCCTTCTCTTTTACTTGAATCTTTTCCTCTGTCTGACTAACTTGAGAGACCTTCTCTTTTACTTGAATCATTATGTCTTCTTCTTCCTCTACCATTGTCTGAACTGAAGGCTTTGGACTAAGCAAACAAGATATGAACGTCCACAATGGCAATGTGCCAACTGGCAGAGTCCCTGGGCTTTTCTTTTCTATTCTTTTTAAATCTTCACCATGATGGTTCCATTGTGATATATTTAACAACTCCTCCTTAAAAAGCCATGGGCTACATTTTTGTATTGTATCAACGTATGCCCTGATTGTTCTTGATTTTACTGAGATGCCTCCTTCCTCTAACAATTTACTTAACACTCTTTCAGTTTGTTTTTTACTAATTTCTGATCCCGTATTTCTACTATAATACAACTCAACAAGATAACGCCTAACAAAACTGAAACTGAGTGAAACAAAATTGGAACAACACAAAATCATTATAATAGCCTCCTGAAATGTCCATCCGTCCTTTCTCCCTATCTGTTCCTCAGATGTGAGCGGTTTTTCTTCCATCTTACACATCTCCAGGGACAGGCAACTTAAAACAAAAGTGAAACAAAATAACAAAAGAAGAATCTTAAAATGGCTACCCATCCTCTTGCCCTGCCCTCAGGGGCGAGCAGTTCACTTACCCTCAGTCGCTCCCCGTGCGAGCCACCAAATGCCGCAGTCTGGCTGGGCACAATCAGGAGCCACTTGTCAAAAGAAACTAACTTTATTTTTAGAACCACACACGCCAAACAAAACAGCCTCTCAGGAAAAATCCTCAGAGCCTCAACTGCCACCACCGGCTTTCCACAAGCCTCTCTCTCCCACACAAGCCTCTCTTCACCTCCCACAATCCTCCTGCTCTTGAGGCCGATTGGCTGGGTCACGTGGGCGGAGCCAAAAAGAGTCCCCCAATGAGCAGCTCCGTGGTCTGAAAGGGCAGGGAAACAGTCCAATGAGCATCACCGCAGAGGAGCCAATCAGCTAGATGTTGCTGGGGCCGAGGAGCCAATCAGCTAGATGTTGCTGGGGCCGCTGTGAGCCAATCATCAGCCGGCAGCTGGAAGTTTGCTGGCAGCTGGAAGTTTGCTGGGGCCCCTTTGGCTGTGGCTCTCAACACAAACTCTTAACATGTTGTCATAGAACCTGAAGCTTTTACCCTAGCAGGTGGAAGTAAGAAGCAGAGCTATAGGTTATCACCATAAAATAGCCTCATCTGTATTTGCAGTTCCTGAGGCTTGGGAAAATTTGAATTTGGGAAGTATTAGTTTATGGTTCTCTCTCTTTTTTGAAGGTGGGGGCTGTCTAATTACCTTTTGAAGCTTTGGTATAGGGCCTGGAATTTAACAAGTATGTTAGTCAGATTTTCATCGCTGTGTCCAAAATACCTCCCCCAAACCACTTAGAGTAGGAAAAGTTTATTTAGGCTCATGGTTTCAGAGGTTCAGCCCATGGTTAACTCCATAGCTCTGGGCCTGAGATGAGGTAGAATATCATGGTGAAAGGGGATGGCAGAGGGAAGCTGCTTAGCTTATGGTGGCAGGAAAGCAGAGAGGAAGGGGAAGGGCCCAGGGATAATATATAATCCTCAAGGGCATGCCATCAGTAATTTACTTCTTCTGACCTATGAGAATTAGCACCATTAATCTCTTTAAATTATTAATCCAATAAATGTGTTACTCTACCCAATTACATAATCTAATCATTTCACTTCTGTGCAATTTTGTATTGTCTCATGCATTAGCTTTTGGGGGACATCTCATAGCTAAACCTTGCTGAGTGAAAGAGGAGAGCACTGCATATGAGGCGGAGAGCTAGGGTCTTCCAGGAGAATTGGTTGATGTTTCCTGTGTTCTCCAAGACAATAACTAAGGAGTTTAGGGCAGAGTGATGCTAAGGAAATATTACAGTAGATCAAAACAGGTTCAACCTAGAGTTGAAAGCACAGTTATGTGATGCCACTGCCTTCATTAAATCCAGTTGCTTTAGTCATGAACACATATAGTCATGTGCTTATATGTACTCATGACTAAAGAAAGTGGATTTAATGTTCATTGGATAAAGTTCAATGTATTAAATAAAAAATGAGAAGGAGTCATGGTTCTTCTTGGTGAGCCACTATCACTTTGGGTTCTTTTGAAAATTCTTCTCCCATTTGACCCACTTTTCCTTCCTGGTACCTTTTCTTCAAGCCTCTGGAAGGCATTTCTATTTGCACTGCTTCCTTGGCTATGGGGAGAATAGCTTGGTGACCTGTGGATATCTCCATGACCCAGAGTCTCTGGATTCCTCTGAAGAGGATAATTATGTTTCAAAGGGCAGGCGCTGAAACAATCTTGGCATGCTCGTACAGAATCAGCAAGAACAGCCATCAAGAATAGGACTATGCAGGAAAAGCAGGATTTTTTTATGGTTTTGTGCACCTGCTAGCAGCCACTTTTTCACCTGCTCATTGGTGTGTTGGCTGGATTTTTTCTAATGAGACTTTCCCTAGGTGCATTTGGCAAATGATGTGTAGAAGCTATTTATTCTCGGCTTCCCATGGACCCTCAGGCTCCCCTCAAATCATCCAGGCCTTTACAGTTTCCTTCCTTATTTCTTGCCACCTGGTGTCCTTTCAGGCCAATTTTTGACTGTAATGGTTTTTATCTGCAGAGTTGTGCTTGGCAGAATTACCTCTCCCAGAACAACTCTGCTCTAGAGATAGTGACATAGCCATTTGGGCAATGGACTGTAAGGCCACAGCCCTGTGCCTGAGTGTGATGCAGACAGTGAGAACACACAATTCAAGTGCTACAGAGCATGCTTGGGATAGCCTTCAGCATTAGCAGTCCTGCAAAAGTGACCCCCACAATGATATTTCACATACATTACACACAGACGGTATAGTATAGGGTTACTTACAAAGGCTCTAGTGTCAGATTGTTTGAATACAAATTCTAGCTCCGCCTCTTACTACTTCTGTGACCTTGAGCAAGTCACTTACCTTTCTTCGACCCGAGTTTCCTTGTTGATAGCATGGGAGGAAAAACATCTACCTCTTAGACTGTTGTGAGGATTATATTGAATAATCCATGTAAAGCACTTGGTGCAGTGGCTGGGAAATAAGAAGTGCTCTACAAATGTTAACTCTTATTTTAAAATTCTTGGAAATGCTTTTAAACTTTTGGGATCTCTCCTATAAGTTTGCACTTCTCCATTTGGTTTACTTGGCATAGGTCCCTGTAGGATGGGGCATTTCGGGCAGAGGTTTGAGAGAAGTAAGACAAAGCTCCTGGAACCTACTTTGTGACCTGAAATAAAAAAACCCAAGCTGGAGGCATAACACTGTAGGATTAGGCTGCTTACAAGCTAGGAAATGATGGTCTCTGGGCTCTGCCAGCATCTCCTGTAGGCTGAGTACTCCGTTCTGCCTAAGGCCTCCCCTGGCTGTTAAAGCATCTGCTTAGACTGTATTTGTTTGTCTAACTGCCAGATCCCAGGGCACTCAGATGCTTATGTTCGTCTTGAAGCTGTTTTAGTATTTACCAGCTTAAAAAAATCCTTGGAATTTAAATATGAAAACCAACAGTAAAACAAGGGTAATGATCCAAAATCAGACATGCAAAATCGGGAAGCTTATAACTTATAACTGTGTACCAAAACAAACATTTACAAGTTAAGGTAGCAATAAAAAATGTAATGGAATGAGTCAATTAGCATTGTCATGGTCAGGAAATTATTGGCCTGTCTCTAGTATAGCTTTATCAGTAATATAAATATAGGTTAAACATTCCTAACCCAAAAATCTTAAATATGAAATGCTCCAAAATCTGAAACTTTTTAATAACTAATATGACTCCACAAGTACAAAATTCCACATGTTATTCTATGTAATAGGTAGCAGTGGAAACACAGATGCACAAAAAATATTTTATAAAATTACCTCCAGGATATGCATATGAGATGTATATGAAACATAAATGAGTTTTGTGTTTAGACTTGGACTCCATCCCCAAGATATCTCATTATGCATATGCAAATATTCCCAAATCTCTGAAATGCTTCTTGTCCCAAGTGTTTTGGATAAGGGATACTCGACCTATATTATGCCTTTAAATGTCAAATTTCATGGATAATGGATTAATGCACGACTACTCTTTCTTAAGGTGTATCAGAAGCTCTTTCTCACTTTGCGTATTGTTTCTTAAAAACTTATTAAGAATGGGTGTTATCAATGGAATTTTACTCAGCAATATAAGAGAATAAAATCATAGAATTTTCAGTTAAATGGATGGCATTGGAGAAGATAATGCTAAGTGAAGTTAGCCAATCTCCAAAAAACCAAATGCTGAATGTTCTCTCTGATATAAGGAGGCTGAATCATAGTGGGGTAGGGAGGGGGAACATGGGAGGAATAGATGAATTCTAGATAGCAAAGAGGGGTGGGAGAGAAAGGGAGGGGGCAGGGGATTAGCAAGGATGGTGGAATGTGATGGACATCATTATCCAAAGTACATGTATGAAGACACGAATTGGGTGTCAACCTACTTTATATACAGAGATATGAAAAATTGTGGTATGTATGTGTAATAAGAATTGTAATGGAAAAAAAACCAAAGTACATTTATAAAGGTATAAATTCGCATGAGCATACTCTATATACAAAGATATGAAAAATTGTGCTCTATATGTGTAATAAGAATTATAATGCATTCTTCTGTCATGTATTTAAAAAATAAAATCAATGAAATTAAAAAAAAGAATGGGTGTTATTATGATGAACAGATACCTAACAAGCAATACAAATAAAAGAATGTCTTAGCAATATAAAGCTACACTTTCAATAGTCAATAATCTAAAAGTTTTCCAGATTCAAAAATAGTTTTTTGAATGTCTGTAAAATATCTAAGAGGCCCTACAGAATGTTTTGCAGTTCACTAAAGCATATGAAGAAAAGAGCTAATCATTCTAGAACCTGCTTCAATGGCATAAGTGAATGACAGTTGAATTCCCAAGCTGCATAAGCCTTTGACATGGAGGAAAGTTCTAAGGCAGAATGGCCTGAACAGTGAGGAGAGAGTTGATATGCCAAACCTGGAGTCCTTCTTAAGAAATTGTATGTAGATCCCCAGTCCCTAGGGAGTCATATAACTTTCAGAACCTCTCAATATGTAGTTATTATCATTGGGATGAGATGTCCAAGAATGTTAGACATCTAGAGATGAGCAGAATTCATTGAAATGGGCTTACGTATTAAACAGCAGGAGCCTAGATGGCCCTTATTAGAGAGGGTTGATCTAAGAAGCCCTGGACCCAGAATTTATCCAACTTGCCCTCTGGAAGTAGGCTAATCCTCCAGGGAGTATGACCCTCTAACAGCAGCCTGGTGTTGTCTATGCTGATCTCCAGTGGTTTCTACATAGCCTTTAGCAAGATACTTTTAGGGTCATGTTACTGTAGCTCCATTTACAAGCAAGTGATTTTAGCTTTTATTATCCCCTTAACTCTAAACCTTAACCTTCAGGCCACCCAGAAGCTTCAGAGGAGCCAAGTGTTTTAAACATCACCCAGTCCAAAACTCTTTATTTTATAGAAGAAAAATGCAGCAAAGAGAAGGGGAGTGATTTGCTTAAGGTCATATAACTAGAGCACAGAAGGGCCTGGGCTAGAATCCAGGTGCCCTAACTCCCCATTCAATATGCTCTGGAGTCCCTCCAAAAGTGAGGTTTGTAGCCTCAGTAGCCCAGACTGTTGCTTAGATCATATGCAAACAAAGCATGTTTTAATTATTTCGGGGAGCTATAAAGAGTACTAAAAACATTGCAGTGTGGAAATGAAGTCTAGAGTATTTTGATAAAGTTGCCACTTTTGTTTTTCCACTAAGGATTTGCCTCTGGAACTCTCTTAAGGAGTTAAAATTCTCTACAGTTGTCAGTAATTGTGTGTATGCATAAATAGGCAGTGCAATTCAATAGAGGAGTTAAATATGTGATTAAGAGATGTCTTACAATCAATGGGAAATTGTCTTAGCTTAGCATAAAGAAGGGTGTTTTTTGTTGTTGTCAGAGAGGCTTGTTTTCTTTTAGTCTTTTGATGCTTATTAATTGTGATAAGGATGGTTAAAAGTAATATTCTCCTCAGAGGAATAGAATAGTCTTAGAAATTTTCAGATTGCTGAACCCTTAATGAGTTTAAGAATATTACATTCAGTATTGAGATCCATATTTTCTTTTCATCATAACCTTGAAATGAACTCTGAGTTTAGTAATTTCTATTTTACTGTGATGTTACTAGAGTATGACCCTAGAAAAATCTCAAAAACAACATGCCTTGTGAAAAATAGGAAAGCTAATAGAGAGTAGGCCCTTAGGAATTAAAGCATTTATTAAGCCAGGCATGGTAGAGTACTGGTTCTCAAACTTTAGCCCAGGGTTTGTTAAAACACAGATCACTGGGATCCTCCCCCAGAGTTTCTGATTTAACAAGTTCCCAGGTGACACTGATGCTGCTAGTCTAAGGAGCACATTTTGAGAACCAATAATGTAGATCTTTTTTTTAAAATTTAAAGAATTCTTAAACATTTGCAGAGTGCCTTGTGAATGACATTATGCTAAGAGAGCTGATGGATGTATATAGGACAGAGACAAAGTGGGTGTCAATGTCCAGTTAAACAGGGCCTGTGGCCTAGACCAACAACTCATGCAGTGAGTTATAAGCAGGAATCATATTTTGACAACCACTGGTAAAGAGACTATACAGAGGCAAAGAGTTCCTAAAGAACAAAGGACAGAAGTAAGGGACCAGAAAATTACTATACAGTGTGATAATAAGGTGATGCTTTAAATATACACTTTTGATATAGACTTTATTACAGAGATAGTATGAAAAAATAATAGCTAATATTTTGAGTATCTTCTTTATATCACACTATAGATCCTTTATACTGTGTTAAGTACATATTTTACATGGATGAAATCATTTGATCCTCATAACAACACTTGGATAGGCACAATTGTTATCTTTTACAGATGAAGAGACTGAAGACCAGAGAGGTTAGGTATCTTGCTCAAGAGGTAAGTTTAGAATTTAAACTTAGTTCTAAGCTCTAAGCCACTACATTACATTTTCAGAAGAAGAATGCAATTAACTCTCTTGACTCAAGAGAAAGAGATGAGCAGGAAACGATTTCTAAACATAACATTTAGGTAGATATTAATGAAAAATAGAAATAAAGAAACATTTGTGCTAGACAGGAGACAAGGGCATTCTAAATATAGACTAGACACATGATCTCTGCTTGGGATTAGCAGGTCCAAAAGGTAAGGGTGTAGATAATGTAGAAGAAAATAAATAAAAAATTTAGGCCTGGGTGCAATCCACAGCACCACATACACACACAAAAAGAAATAAAAAATTTAAAGGTCTAGTATAGGCTGGCAAGGAGAGCAGTTCCTGGGTACCAGAAAGAATAGCACAAAGGTACCTGGGGCAAGGTCAAGGCACTACTGAGATGGAAGGCAGTAAGAGATTTGAGCAGTCACCTGCATAATCTCTAGAGTCAGACAGACTGCGTTAATTTGCATTTCTCCCACTTATAAGCCACAGGGCCTTGGCCAATTTCCCCAGCTCCTTTTGGTGTTAATTTCTTCATCTGTGATCAGGTACTAGCTATAGGACCTTATTCAGAGAGGTGTTGTGATGTTTATGTGAGGCAATACACATAAAATCTGAACAGTGCCAGGCCTACGTTTAATGGTTATTTGTAGTTGTTTTAATTTTACAAAATAGGAATTCCTAGTTTACTGTATGCTGAGAAGCATATAATAAGTTAGGAATTAACCTAGCAGTTTGCAAAATGTGGTCCCCAGCAACAACAGAATCATCTGGGAATTTGTTAAAAGTGCACATTCTAGAGATATCCTCCAGACCTACTGAATCAGAAACTCTGGGGGTGGGACCCAGAGCTCATTTCAGAGAACCCCTCCAGGTTTTTTTGATGCATGATAAAGTTTGAGAATCACTGTTCTAAGCATGTTACATGAAAGAACTCCATTTATTTCTCATAACAACTTTATGGGGTAGGTACTATTATAATTTCTATTTTATAGATGAAGAGACTGAGGCACAGAAAAGTAAGTCTAAGGGCACACACCAGCATGTAAGGGAAACAGGATTTGTACCCTGCTATGGTTTAGATACAGTTTCAGTGTGTCCCCAAAGTTTCATGTTTTGGAAGCTTGACCTTCATTGTGGTGGTATGAGAGATGACTGAATCTTAAAGAGATGAGGCCTAAAGGGAGTTCCTTAGGTTATTGGGGGAACTACCCTTGAAAGGGATTAATGTAGTTTTCATGGAACCACTGAGCTGTCACAAGAATGAGTTGGTGTAAGAGAAAACTTGACCTTGCATCACTTTCAGGCTTCCTGTTTAGTGATGTGATCTCCTTCCTTCTATTGCCATCCACCATGAGGTGATGAAGTCAAGAGTGGCCGTCACCAGAGCCTGTGAAATGCTATTTAATTTTTTAGTCTCCTAACTATGAGCTAAATAAACCTCTTCTTTGTAAAGGTAGCCTGCCTCAGGGGTTTTGGTATAGTAATGAAAAGCAGACTAATACACATCCATTTTAAATTTCTCAAAATTAAAAAAACTCTCTTAGTACTAGCCTTTTTAGATTTCTTTTCACTTCTTTCCACTTTCCAATTATATCATATCCTGTTTCCATCTCTCTTGATGTCTTTAGTATACTGCACCAGAAAGAAATCACCTCCTACTCCCTTATCTGTACCTTTTTGGACCCATTGGTCTATAACAACCATACTGCTTTGCATGGGGCTTGTAATGAATGAAAGGGCAGGGATTGTATAAGCCACCCCACTCCAATAACTCTGGGCATTGCTGCTGAAGTAGAGAAGTCTGATATGGAAAACACCACTGTCAGCAGTGTCAACTTAGATTAAAAAGGACAGGGCTGGGATTGTGGCCCATGGGCTGGGGTTGTGGCTCAGTGGTAGAGTGCTTGCCAGGCATGTGTGATGCCCTGGGTTTGATCCTCAGCACCACAAATAAATAAATAAATAAATAAAGTAAAAAAATCCATTGACAACTAAAAAATATTAAAGAAAAAAAGGACTGTTTGGGGAACCATTAGACACATTATTTTGACCTACTTTAACAATTTAAGTATCACTCATTTCATTTTGCAAGTAAAAAAATTTGAATTCTGTGACTTGACCACACCGTCAAAGTGTCCCTGGACAGAAAATGCAATCCCAAATGACCTTAAGTGGTCAGACTTTTATCAATATGCTCTTAATCAGCAGTCATATTGAGGTCTGAATAGCATGAACTCACTGCAGCCTGAAGTGGTAATGATGCCTGTTTGCCTTTCTTTAGTAAGCATACCTAACCTTCTTTCTTAGCTTCTTTGATGGCTGCTTTTCAAGGCTGGCCAATATATCATTAAAAACACAAAATAAGCACATTGGGCCAGATCTGAGAGATTCTGACTGTTCTGATTCCTACTAAAAGCTAGTTCCTCCTGAAGAATTATAATAAGTTGCTAAAATTGATCCTTATGTATTTAGATTGTAATCACACCTGATATTTATATTAAAGGACAAGTCTCCCATGGCCATGGAAGACCTAATGACATTCAGGGAATGAATATTTGGTAAAAATTTCTTGCTGATAATGATCTCTGTGGAGAGAAATTTAAAAGATAAAAATGTGCAGGAAAGTATCTGATGGCATGTTAGACAAAAAAAAAACTACAAAGAAAGGTGGAGATTATGGTTATAAGAAAACAGTTGTCAAAATTCACTTTACATTATAAATTATATTTTTGCCTGAAATAAATATTTTACAGTATATTACATGCTTTCTCATAACACAGGGATATTGAAGTCATTAGGTCTTATCATAAATAACTTTTCTCATTGAGGTGAAATGCATGTAACATAAAATTAATCATTTAAGTGAATAACCCACTGGAAATTAACACATTTATAGTTATCATGTATATTAGTAGATTACAGTGTTGTGCAATCACAACCTCTATCTACTTCCACAATATTTTCATCAACTCCAAAAGAAGCCTAAGACCTATTAAGCAGTTATTCCCCATTCCTCCTTTGAGCCCCCAGAAACACCAATCTGCTGCCTCTTATGAATTTACTTATTCTGGATATTTCACATAATGTAGATAATACAGGATTTGGTCTTTTGTATCTGGCTTTTTAGAAAGTTTTCAAGGTCCATCTACATAAAGCATTTTTTCAAGGCCAAATAATATTCCATTATATGCATATATCAGATTTTTAGATTTCATTCTTTTATGGCCAAATAATATTCCTTTGTATGTATAGCTCAGATTTTGTTTTCTTTGGGAATACAAACCTAAGAGTAGACTTGCAGGGTCATGTGGTAATTCTATGTTTAACTTATTCAGGTACCTCAGTAGCTGAACAATTTTTATTTTGTTCCCACAATACATGAGGGTTCTAATTTCTCTATATCCTTACCACCACATACTTGCCTTTTTGTTTTTATTATATTAAATTAACTATTTTTTTGTTTTGCTTTACTGTGGATCCAATCCACAGCTTAGCACATTCTAGACAAAGGCTCTACCATTAAGCCATAATCTCAGACTTGTTTTTAAATCTTATCCATCCTAGTGAGTGTGTACTGGTATGTCATTATACTTTTGATTGGCATTTCCCTAATGACTACTGATGTTGAGTATCTTTTCAAGTGTTTGTTGGTCATTCATATATCCTCCTTTGTAAAATGTCTATTCACATCTTTTACCCGTTTTTAAATTTGGGTTATTTGTTTTCCTTGTTCAGTTTCTAAAAGATCTTTATATGTCTCATTTACTGGACCCTTATCAGATATATGATTTGTAAATATTTTCTCTCATTATAAAGGTTGGTTTTTTTGTCATAAATAATTTGATTCTCCTCTTTTCAGTTGAATTCTAGGACCACACATCACCATCATTCCTTGATGTGAAAAGAAGTAATGTGCATCACTTCTATGGGGAAGCCCTAGGAGTTAGTGTGCTATTTGACTTAAGCTATACTGAATTCCACAGCAAAAGTTAATGATCTAGATCATGGTTGTTCCACCAGTTTGCATCCTGGAATGAAAATGACATGTAGCAAAATTTCCCAATTGACCCAAGATGAACATCTATCATAAGCAGAAAATAAACTCTTGTTGTTTTAAGCTTTGAGGCTTAGAGGTTGGTTGTAACTACTGTTCATTGCCTGCTGAGGTACAGAATTCTGATATGGAAAACACCATTGTCAGCAGTGGCAACTTATATTAAATAGGACAGGGCTGAGATTGTGGCTTATGGGCTGGGGATGTGGCTCAGTGGTAAAGTGCTTGCCTGGCATGTGTGAAGCCCTGGGTTCATTGTTAGCACCACAAAGAAAGAAAGAAAGAAAGAAAGAAAGAAAGAAAGAAAGTTAGTTAGTTAGTTTAAAAAATCCATTGACAACTAAATAATATTAAAGGAAAAAAGAACTTTTTTTTTGAATCCTGATTCAAAGGGTCAAGTCAATTACTAACAGAATGATCATAGGTAGTTGTTGTTGCACTGTACTATTCTCCCTATGAAAGAAAGCATGGGGCAGGGAAATGGATGGCATTAGAGCAGATTATGCTAAGCGAAGCTAGCCAATCCTTAAAAAACAAATGCCAAATGTCTTCTTTGATATAAAGAGAGCAACTAAGAACAGAACAGGGAGGAAGAGCATGAGGAAAAGATTAACATTAAACAAAGACGAGTGGGGGGAGAGAAAGGGAGAGAGAAGGGAAAGCATATGGAAATGGTAGGAGACCCTCAATGTTACACAAAATTACATATAAGAGGTTGTGAGGGGAAGGGGGGGGGAAACAAGGGAGAGAATTGAACAACAGCAGATGAGGTAGAGAGCAAAGATGGGAGGGCAGGGGAGGGTGGATAGTAGGGGATAGGAAAAGTAGCAGAATACAACAGTCACTAATATGCCATTATGTAAAAATGTGAGTGTGTAACCGATGTGATTCTGCAATTTGTATTTGGGGTAAAAATGGGAGTTCATAACCCAATTGAGTCAAATGTATGAAAGATGATATATCATGAGCTTTGTAATGTTTTGAACAACCAATAAAAAAAAATCAACGTTAAAAAAAAAGAAAGAAAGCATGGGAGGAAAGTTGTGGATTGTATGATATGTAGGCACTCTGCGTTTGCTTTTAGTCTTCTTAGAACAGGTGGTTAACATTAGAAAATGTAAATCTGATCATGCTAACATCTTGGTTCAAAATCCTTTTGTGATTTCTACTTGCTCTAAGTCATTAACAGTTCAAAATATTTAGTACAATCAACAAAGTTCTTAATGACATCACCACTACCTACTCTTAACCATAAACTTCCATTTCTTGAATTACATTTTGTTTATACACATTTTCCTAAAAAATTCATTCCATTTAAAATTCCAGAGGGCTAAAAAATAAATTCAATCATTCTCTTTTCCCTCTATCTTTTGCAAATGATTCTAGAACCAAGGTAGAGCTAATGCTGAATATTTAATCATATAGTTGATATTATGCTAACTTTACTACTATTCATGAACCAATTTTGTAGTGTGGAATAATAATTCACCTTAGGTTCTAAGTATTTTTGAATTTATGAAAAGACTGCATCTTTCTCCTATTGACAGGCTCTGGCTTTTTAAAGAGTGCCATTTGCAAGAAATCGAGTTCAGAGTTGCCTCATCAGTCTGGGGAAGCTCAAGCATGCTTAGGTCCCTGAGCCTTTTATGAATATGGTTGTTATTACAGATCAAGGATATAATCTATCTTAATAGTCCTGTGTGTGCTTTTAACAATAGATATGCCATTATAGTTTCACTTATTTTGGATTTATTACAATTTTACTTATTTCTTTTATTATGAGATAACACAGAAAATTATAGGAAATAACAATGTTCTGATGTTTCCCCCTCCTTAAAACAAAAAATTAAGCAAAACATTCAATCCTGCTGGATTGCCCAGCTAGTTAGCATAATGTCAACTATATGATTGAATATTGAGCTAGACCATTGCCTTTATTATACATACATAAGCACTCATTAAGCAGCTTAGCACTTAGTCCTCTTTTAGATAGAACATACAAAGTAATATAGGATATGGTCTCTGTCTTCAGCAAGTTTACCATGTGTAAATAAGAATCAGATACAACTTCCTAAGTAAATACTTTCAGACCTTACATTCAAAATAAGACCCTTAGCTATCAGTATAGATTTATAAATCTGTTATTGTTTTAGTATTGTCCAGTAATATGATTGATGGCCACACATGTATAGTTGAAAGATGTTAACTTTGTTTAATGATAACAGATAGAGAAATCCATCTATTCAGAAACTACTATATAAAGCAGAAGATAATGCTGCATGAACCTGAATGGATGTATCACTTCCCCAGATCTCCCAAAAGTTTTCCACAGTGATTTACAGCTGTTGATAAAAAACATGGTATGCGGAATCTGTGAAGCATTAGCCTCTCGTTTTTTGTCAATTTCATGGACATTTCCATGCATTTCTCTACTGTTCATTCCCCTACCATCTGTTATAGGGACTATGCATATTTGTCTCCCTGTTCACCAAACATAAGTAACTAGGGCAAACATTCGCATTGCATTTCTAAGATTTGCAGTGGGGATATGTAATCCCAAGTCAATTTCCCAAGTGTAACAACTCTTAGCAAGATAAGGCCTAAAGACATGCTGTTTTCTGACATGTGTGTTGTCCAAGTCAGAGGATGACACTTTTTTTTCTATAAAGGGACACATAATACATATTTTTCAGATTTGTAGGAAATACATAAGTGAATACATGTGTCTGTTCACTAAATAAACTCAATATTAACAAAGGGAGATGTTGGGCTAGATTTTTGGCCCATTAGCTTGCTAATCCTTAGCTCTAGTCAGTGGGGCATTACACAGCCTGTGACACCATATAGAACAGTCATACCTCAAGTCTGAGACCATTGAGTTCCTCATCACATCCCCCAAATTGTGTTTAATCTACAAAATCTATATAGACCCAAACATTTCTCATGCAGTGTGCATGTATCAGAAAATTATGTTTAATATAAGAGGTGAAAGATAAGCAAATGTGAGGAAAGAGGGAGGAAAGAGTGCGCCAACCAGAGGAAGGGATTTGGATTTGAACCAGGCACAGTGGTGCACACCTGTAATCCCAGATGCTTGGGAGGCTGAGGCAGGAGGATTGCAGGTTCAAAGCCAGCCTCAGCAACTTAGAAAGGTCCTCAGCAACTTAGTGAGACCCTGTTTCAAAATAAAAAGAGCTGTAAATGTGTTTCAGTGGTTAAGTGCTCCTGGGTTCAATCCCCAGTATAAAAAAAAATAAAAAAAAGAAAGAAAGAAAAGAATCTATATTTGAGAAAGATCAGTATTTGAGAAAGGAGGTATCATCCATGTTAGACACTGGTTTCCCAACATTCATTTACTCTTTTGTTACTCTTCATGGGATTTCAGTTTTATTCAGATACCCAATCCCATCTCTGGATATTAAAAAGAATCCTAATAGTATAAGCTAATAAATGTATGCATTTCCTTGATAACTGTTATGTGTTCCACATTAGTAGCTGACCTAGGTTAGCCCAATAAAACTAAATGAAAGTACAGTTGATCTTACTTATGATTTCTTGACTTTACAATGGTGAAAAAGTGATATATACCATACTTCAAATTTTGAACTTTAATCTTTTTTTCTAATAGCAATACTGGAAAGCAGCAGAGGTGCAATTCCCAGATACCCATGCAATCATGAGGTGAAACAACTGATACTCTATAGTATACTGTATTGTTAGCATATTTTGGATGCAGATATTCAATAAATTGCATGAGCTATTCAACACTATACTACAAAATAGCCTTTGTGTTAAATGATTTTGCCCAAGTATAGGCAATTGTAAGTCTCTGAACATGTTTAAGGTAGGCTTGGCTAAGCTATGGTGTTGGGCAAGTTAAGTGTATTAAATGCAGTTTTGGGGGCTGGGGATGTGGTTCAAGCGGTAGCGCACTCGCCTGGCATGCGTGTGGCCCGGGTTTGATCCTCAGCACCACATACAAACAAAGATGTTGTGTCTGCCAAAAACTAAAAAAATAAATGTTAAAAAATTCTCTCTCTCTCCCTCAAAATAAATAAATAAATATATATATATATA
>NW_026000316.1:4318798-4332896 GCF_001458135.2 Marmota marmota marmota | reverse complement strand
ATATATATATATATATATATATATATATATATATATATATAAATGCAATTTTGACCTATGATATTTTCAACTTACAATATGTTTATTAGGCTGTAACCTCATTATAAGCCAAAGATGTACGTACCCAATCCATGAAGAGTGATTTTCCTCTCTCTTTTTCCCTGGACATGACTTAATAAAGCTTTGGGCCTTCATTTCCACTGGCAATCATCTTACCAGAAGGTAGACAGCCAGCTTTAACATGAAGCTAAACTGTAGGTATCTTTGCACAAAGCTGGAATAAATTCAGGTGTTTCATAATATTTGGGTAGGTACTGATTTCTATCATACTTAGAGCTGTCATATGTTTGGACCTCCAGTTTAGAGGTAATAAATTCCCTCAGTATTTGAGCTAGTTTGAGCCAGGATTTTTCTGTTACTGGGAGTCAGAAGGATTTTAACTAAATATTTGAGGAGATAAAGAATACAGTATGAAATGGATCATGGTAAGGCTGGAGAAGTAGGCACAGGACAACTCTTGTACGTCTTATTTCTCCTGGCATCACATGCTAAGCTTAGGGTATCTATAAAGAAAGTCTTCACAAACAGACAGATGACAGAAATGAGAAAAGGCATACAATAATGTTTAAAACTTCATTTTTAAAAAATATCTATTTTTTATTTATAGGTGGACACATTATCTTTATTTTGTTTTTATGTGGTGCTGAAGATCGAACCCAGCGCCCCACGCATGGTAGGCAAGAACTCTACCTCTGAGCCATAACCCCAGCCCAAAACCTCATTCTCATAAACACCAGAACTCATTCCATTTAGGCTCTACATTTTGTCAGTGCTTATTTTTTTGGTTTAACTGGTTCAATTTTATCTACATGCATTCCCCATCACAGATAAGTTAATCTTTTTTGAGGGCTGAGCCCATATTTTGAGTACAGTAAAATATATGAAAAATAATATCAGAGCCATTGATGCTGGTCTTTGAAATTATAAAAGGTTTTTAAAATTATTCCAGAATGGAAAAATGTAATGAAATGTGGAGAACAGATCTAGGAGATCAAAATTTTCCAATCACATGAATAGATCAAGCAAAAGCAGAAACCAAAGTTTAGAAGAAAACTCTGATCTGAAAAAGTCAATATAATGCAAAATAAATGAAGCAGGTAAGACCAGATATTTCCTTCCAAACTTTTAAAAATTCAAAATTTAAAAATAAGTTATATGAACATCTATATATATCAAACATTCTTCTACTTATGCTAGGGATAGTGTAGGGGCAACAGGAGAAGCTGAGAAATACTTGACATTGATAAGAGAAATACAGGTATAAATATTTAAACCCAGAGATAAATTAAAAACATGGTTAATATTTCCAAATATCTAAACAAAATAGTCCAGGAAAATATAGTATATAAAAGAAAACAATGCAAACAACAAGAAAATATGAAAATATTGAAGCTGAAAGGACTTATAGGAAATAAAGCAAATGTAAATGAGTTACAACCCTAATAAGACAGTTTCAGACTGAACTGACAAAATAAAAACACAACTACTTGCAATTTATGAGAGGTGTCTAAAATAAATGACTTAATAGTTAGAAAAAGTTCAAAATAGGCAAAAATATAACAGAAAAGTATAATAAAAGGCACAGGCAGTCATGAATAATAAAATAGAATTTGATAAATGTGGTGTTATCATTTTACATTGATAAAATGATACATGGCTAATAAAAATAAGACACATAGGTCTTTATACAATAATGGAACAATGTGGCCAGGTACTCTGCTGCTATTTTCACATATATTCACTAATTTAATGTTCGTAGTAACACATTATAATAAACATGGTTATTATTCTCATTTTACACATAAACAACTGAACAGAGAAAGTTTAAATAACATACTCAATTTTCTTACTGTTGAGGGTACAACAGGGATTTGCACCCAAGTTTTTCTGATTTGAGAACCTCTGTGACAGTACACTAGAGCATGAAAGGTTACTCCTGATATCAGAATTACTAGGGGTGCTAACTAAAATTGTAAACTCTTGGCATCATCTCAGATATATTGCAAAGCTCTGAAATTTGCATTTCAACAAATATTCCTGTTGATTCTGTGCATATGAAAATTTGAGAACCAATGCATGTTTTGCCTTCAAGAAGATGAGAGAAACAAACTGAAGTGGAAATCTTTAATCCATCCTTTCTATCTTAGACATATTAAGTAGAAAAACAACAAATGATTTAAATATTAATCAGCCTGTTACAACAAACTTAAAACACTACAGAGACTTTACATTACCTTCAAATAACCATTTTACATTTTCAAAATTGATCATATATTTGTTCCTAAAAGAAAATAAATTCCAGAACAAGTTATAAAGACCATATCATTTAATAACAGTGTGATACAACCAAAATTTAATAAAAGCTTAAGGAAAAGGAAACAACCAATTATAACTTCAAAAACATACAACTTAAAAAATAATTATTTAATCAAGTAAAAAAACCTATTCCTGCAACTATGCAAGTACACAAAGTACAGTATACATAAATACGTATAAGTCTGACTACCAGAGTGTTTACAGTGTGAAAGGTAGAAAACAAGTAGTTGATAGGGAGGTAGAGCAAATGGAACTCCCACCCATTACTGTTGGGAGTGTAATGGACACAATCACATTCAAAATGGTTTGGCAATATCTACTTAAGCTACTCACGTGCCTATCTTATGATGTACATTCAACAGCCTCCAAATGGAAACTTCCTAAATACTCAATATAGAATGGAAATAAATTGTGATATACTCATGAAATTGAATACTATAATAGTCCTCCATTATTTACGAAGAATACACTCTAAGACTCTGAGCGGATGCCTAAAACCATAAATATGTATACATATATATGTATATACATATACATTATTATGGCACCAAATCCTATATATACTATGTTTTTTTTTCTCATGCACAGATAGCTATGATAAAGTTTAATTTATAATTTGGACAAAGTAAGAGATTACCAACAACAATAATAAAATAGAATAATTATGATAACATGCTATAATAATTATGTGAATATGGTTTCTCTCTCTCTTGAGAATAACATTAGACAAATATTAATACTTGTGGACTGTAGTTTACCATGGATAACTGAAACCATGGAAAGGGGAATGATGGATAAGGAACTACTATATATAGTAGGGGAAAGAATAATCTACAGCTACATGAAACAATATGGTTGACTCTCATAAATATAATGCTGCAGGAAAGAAACCAGACACAAATGCCTGTATTCTTTATAATTTTATTTACACAAAGTACAAAAACAGTCAAATTATTCTATACAGTTAGAAGTCAGAACAGTGAAAACAGTCAAATTATTATATACAGTTAGAAGTCAGAACAGTGATTACCTTGGCAGTAGTGACTAAAATGTATCATGAGATGGGCTTTTGGAGTTCTGATAATGTTCCATTTCTTGATCTAAATGCTGATTACATAAGTGTGTTGAGTGTGTGAGAATCCATCAAGCTGTACACTTACAGCATCTGTACTCTTCTGCATGCATATTTGTTATGGTTTGGACAGAGATGTCTCCCAAAGCTCTTGTGTGAATGCAGGAATTACTCACAGGTGAAATGATTAGATTAAAAGAGCTGTTAAACTAGTTCCATTCTAGTTTGAATAGACTAAGTGGTAACTGTAGGCAGGGGGAAAGACTGAAAAAGGTGGGCTACTGGGGACCTGCCCTGGAAGCATTCATCTTTCCCATTGTTCCTTCCCCCATCCCTCTCTCTGCTTCCTAGTTCCCATGAATGGAGAAGAGATTCTCCACCACACCCTTCCACCTTGGTGTTCTGATTCAGCTTGGGCCAGAGCAAGGGACTCATCCCACCACTGACTGAATTCCTGAATCCCTGAGCCAAAATAAACTTTTCCTCCTCTAAGTTGCTATTCTCAGGTACTTTGGTCACAGCAATGAAAATCTGGCTAACACAAGATTATAGAGTAATACAAAGTTTAATCATGCTACTCAAAAATTATGAATATATCAGCTGTATTTCCACATTTATCTAAGATAGATTTCCAAAGGAAATAAATATAAATTATCCAAATCAAAAATAAAGTATGTAAATTTAGGAACTTGATGAGCATAGTAGCTAAAACTATACATAATGCTTCATAGAAAGTCCAAACATTGAGGGAAGATAAAAACAGAAGGTACACAAAAACTTCATCATGTTTATCTGAAATCCCAGAAGTCTAGGTAGAAAGAAGAGAGTATAGGAAATAGCAGAAGAGATCTTGACTCAGAATTTTCAAGAACTAATCAATTAATTCAAACATTCAAGAAACCAAACAAATTTAAAGTGGGGTAAATAAAAATAAATTCATTATAAAGCACATAATAATAAAATGGTATAATACCAAAATTAGTAATTAATCAGAGAAAAGATAGTCTACTTTCAAGGAACAACTGATGAGTTTATGTATGATTATTCAAAGACAACAATGGAAATCAGAAGACTATGTAATGAAATCTTTCATGTGATGAAAAACATGTTAATTATAGAATTCTACATCTGGTTAAAAAGAGGTATTTGTTTAACAATAATGTCAATATACAAAACATGTTCAGACAAACGAAAATCTGAGACAAAGAGAACTTATGACAAAGAGAACTGCAATAAAGGTAATAAGAAAGAGTGGACTTCAGTGCAGAAGGAAACTGATCCTAGATGGAAAATCAGAGTTGAAAGAAAGATTGAAGAGTAGAGACATTAATATATGCCTGGATAAATATTTAAAAAATGTTGGTTGTATAAAGCAAATAATAATTGATATATAATAAAATCTTGAGATTAATTAATACATAGAATTAAAATATATGACAAAATACCATATTAGGGAAGATATGAGTGGAGTAAAATGGTTTTAAGGTCATTTTGTTATCTGGGGAAGGGTAGCATAATAAATTAATATTAAAATTTAATAAATGTTTTAATATCTAATTAATCATAAAACATGTCTTTTATATCTTCCAAACTATCAAGAGGAAAGAAATGATGAAAATATTACAAAAGGATGGAAAGAGGAGCATAAATGGAAAAATAGAAAGCACAAAGAACTAATAGATATAAATTCATATATCAGTAAATATAATAAATATAAATAGGCTAAATGATCCAATTAGAATACAAAGTTTGTTAAATTATAGAGCAAAACGAAGTCTATCTATATACAGAATTAAAAGATACATTTAAAACACAAAGATATAGAAAGTTTGAGAATACAATGGTGGACAAACTTATTCCATTTAATTAACAAGGAAAAGACCTGGGCACACTTAAAATTGCAGTAGCTCAGGAGGCTGAGGCAGGAGGATTGTGAGTTCAAAGCCAGCCTCAGCAAATGTGAGGCGATAAGCAACTCAGTGAGACCCTGTCTCTAAGTAAAATACAAAATAGAGCTGGGGATGTACCTCAGTGGTTGAGTGCCCCTGAGTTCAATCCCCAGTACTCGCCCCCCCAAAAAAAAGAAAGGAGAATTACTATAGACTGAATAGGCTTTAAGGAATAAACAATAAAAACAACAAAACCCAACCCAAAACATTGTAATGCTTAAGATAAAGAGGGTCATTTCATAATGATAAATGACAAATTTTACTTTGAGTTCATGTTACTAGACCATGCACTTTTAAAATCATTATGTTTTAGTGGTGGATTAAGACATTTACTATTATGAAGTGATATATTTCCAGAGAAAATATGCCAAGTGCAATGATAAGGATATGCACAGGATATTATGGAGCATAGAGAGGCACAGTACATGGGAGATGAATACAGAACCATTGCTAATGGTTTAGCCTTTCTGAAAAAAGTTATATCTGAGCTAAGTCTCAAAGAATTATAAAGGAATTAGGCAAAGTACATATTCCAAGCAAAAATGATAGCAACAGCAAAGGCATAAATGCAAGAACATGTAAGTTTGGTAGCAGAATAAATTATGAGGCAGGAAGTAAGGGTAGGAGATGAAACCAAAACAATAGTAAAAAAAAATAAATCATAAAAAGTGTCAATCTGAGACCTTTGGAGTTAACTTTGCAGAAAACAGAAAACTATGAAATAGTTAACATGGTGGGGATGGAATGGGACAGAGTACAGAATTATACTATATTTCAGAAGGATCTTTATAATAGCTAGCTGGAGAACAGAATAGAAAAAGGCAAAACTAGAGTCAAAATTTTTGTTATGAAGACACTGTGATGATTCTGACCAGAAATTATATTGCCATGAACCCAGGCAGAATTAGGATGAAAGGAAGAGAGAATAATTGAGTAAAATTGTCAGATATTCACCAAACATTTACTGAAAAGAACAAATGTGTTATCTCAAGAGAGATTCCCCCAAAACATTTCACCAAATAATTCTACTTCTAAGAATTCATCTTAAGCTTAATTAGAATTATCGATGAAGATTTATGTGGGAGATTTCATAAGCAGTGCTGAAATTAGCTTTTAAGAAATATTGAAAATAACCTACAGGTCCAACAGTAGGAAAATAGTTAAATAAATTATAGTCGAAACCTAGAGTTAAATATTGTGTAGTATTTTAAAAAATGAAATTTCCCAAAACCATGTAATGACTTGGAGAAATTCTCATAAGTAGGAGAAAAGCAAAATACAGAATTATTTATCATTTGGTCCTGATTTTAGAAAGATGGACTTTTGCATAAAACCATTCTTGTGGTGGGGAGAAAAAAAAATCCCTTCTCCTGAAAGATATCCATTCCTAAAGCCTATATAACCTCACCTGGCAGACGAAACTTTGCAGATATGATTATATTTAAGGACCTTGAGATGCAGAGATATTCCTGAATTATCTAATTGGGCTTGATCTAGTATGGCCCTTAAAAATGTAGATAGTTACCTTGCTGTGGTCAGGGGCAGATATTTCTACTGAAGAAAGGCACAGAGAAGTACAACACTGCTTGAAGTACAGAGCCAAAAAACAGAAGCAAAACTGAAATATAAGTTGAATACTGTATTTTTATGTTGTCTTGTAGCACACATACGTGGGACCACTTTATTTTACAGCATGCTTACACGTGCTTCTTAAGCCACTTAAAAGTTCTCTTGTGACTCCAGTCTATTACTACTTACTTTCTCATTGTTCTATTGAATTTCAGAAGGGCCAATGGTTTCTTCAAGATTTCACCCATCTGATTCAAATGTATGATATGTCAAGGTCATTGTACTGTCATGTGTAACTAATTAAAACAAATAAAAAAAATTTCATATAGACTTTCTAGAACATTGTAAAATACTTTTTTAAAGAGATTTTTCTTTGGAATACAAACTCTCTTCTAGCCTTTTTCCCCCTTTTCTGTATCACACCTTTTACTGCCTGAAATTCTCTCAGCAACAAGTTGCAAAGCAAATCTAAGTACCTGTGTTGTTGTTTTTTTTAATATTTATTTTTAGTTGTAGTTGTCAATACCTTTATTTATTTATTTTTATGTGGTGCTGAGGATCGAACCCAGGGCCTCGCACATGCTAGGCAAGCACTCTACTGCTGAGCCACAAACCCAGCCCCCAAGTGCCTGTGTTTTTAACAAGTCTTTACTTCCCTAGGATTTGCATCTTCTCCCTGCCTATAGGTAAGAGATCATTCTTCAGCTGATTTCAATCAGGACTCTCCAGCTGATAAATAACTTTAAGGTATGAATTCAAGGGACAGGTAAATGTTGAAGTAGAAAAAATCTATGTGATAATTCAGCACTGAGTTCCTGAAGACTATCATAAAATGAATTGAATTTCTCATAGGAACAATTAAAATTTGCATGGGGTTCACCCAATTTACTAAGCATCCAATAGCCAAAATAAATAAATAAATAAATAAAAACTGGAACTTTAATCAATGATATACAGTAAATTTATGTTTTCTGAAACGTGTATTAAACATGTGAAAATGTAGCTATAACTATCCTGTCAATAAAAAGTGTGAAAAATATACTCCATATTTAATTAATAATATTTTCTTGTCTTAGAATTTAGAAAACACATGAGGGAATGATTTAGATAGCCCTGTTGTCTTTTAAAAAGCTGTCCAGGTAATTTCCAACTGATGTCTTCTTTTTCTCTTGATAAATCTCTCAACACTAAATAGTGACATTTAAAATCATTCCTCTGACCTTATAACTACTCTGAAAATACTAAGTACTTGAAAAATATTTGTTGTTGTTGATGATGATTGTATTTATCAGACCAAAAACCATTTTCAAATGTAAAGGCTGACCCACCATTTATTCCCATCACCCTTTCCTATCTCCTCTCTTTATTCAAAGCTGCAAATAAAGCTAGACAACCTTGGAGTGAAGTAATGCCACCAGGATAAACAAAGTGCTGTTAAGTCATTTTTTATCACCCTTCTCCTCTCCAGTGGTGGAGTGCCAGCTCTATTCAATATGCTTAATTCAGTTTGACTTCCCTACTGTGTAAGATTTGAGCAAGTTGCCCCATATTCTCTGCTTTTGATTCTCCCGCAATCTCAATCTAGAAGAAATCACATTCCCTAAGCAAAAAAACAAACAAACAAAAAAAACATGTGGTAGGCTACCTTTGAGCAAACTGAAAAATAGGAACTGTTTCCTATACAATCACCATGTTGATTGATACAGTACAATGCCCAATGATTTACCTACCGGCTAAAGTGAGTAAAAAGGCTTCTCTCAAGGAGATTTTGTCTAAAGGAGTGAACCCCCTATACAATCCTGTGTGAAAGATAAAAAAAAAACTTCTTCAAATTATTTTTAGATGTATCCTGAGATCCACAATGTGTTGAGAGTTATTTAAAAAACAAAACAAAACAAACAAACCTTCTAGGTCATGAGCATCATTTTTAAAGGGAGCTTTTAACATTCTCTCACTTGCCAAGACAGGTATATTAAAAAGTCTCTGATTTTGCTGGAGACTGTGGGAAATACTGAATAACTGGATAAATTTGAGCAGAAATGACATCTGAGCCTTTAATAGCAACTTCTCAGCAGATGTATCAATTCCTTATGTTTTATTAAATAAAAATAAGGTCTCATTCTTTTCTTAAACTTCTCCATGACACTCATTTGACTGTCCTTCTTACCTACTTCAAGACAAGGAACAAGCTCTTATCATTAAATTCTACTTTTTCCAGGACTACCAAAAATTGTCCACTTCTATTTCACTTCAACATTTCTTATATCTTCAATCTCTTCTCTCCACTAACTTGTTCTGATTATATTTTAAGCATAATTCAATCTTTGTTATTCCCAAAATTATGAAACACCCCTTTCAAGGCCATGATTTCCTTTGAAGTACATATTTTTAAAGCTAGCTTTTACTGAGCTGTTACTGTCTCCCAAGCAAGTGTTTCAAATACCAACTCTTTAAATGCATTATTCCATTTAATCCTCACCATCAATATTATGAGGAGGTAAATTATTATTCCTAATTGACAAAATAAATGAAAGTTCTTGAATTTAAACTTGTCCCAAATAATTCAAGTATTCAATGATGGAGATGAGATTTGAATCCATGATCATCTTACTCCAAAGCTTAGCTCTTAAGCAGTTAACTAATACCAGTGCAATGAGCTGTCCCCCCATCCCCCTCCCCCTCCCTCCCTCCTTCTCTCCCTTGTCCCTTCTGTCTTCTTTTTCATTCCCTTTCTGTCCCTCCTTTACTTTCATTTTCCTCTTTCAAGAAACAATATTTTCTGGCAATGATTTTTGCTTCCAAAACTGCTTTATGGTTACTCTATCAAATAATCTTTTAATCATTAAACTTGACCTTTACTTTTCACCTGATGTTTTTTAGTCTTTAGCTTCTTCTACCTTTCTTTTCTTTAAAAAAATAAAACTGATGCATAAAGATTGTACATACTTATGGGGTACCATGTGTTGTTTAGATACAGGTATTCCACCTTTGTACAACATTTAGCACCAGAGGATCATATCAGTGTTATTATGTATACTTTTTCCTCTTGATCACTGTAACTCTGCAATTCTAGTGCTAATTAGACATCCACAGAAATTCTTTCGCTTGCTCATTTATTCATCTATTCATTTGATAAGTGTTTATTAAAGTCCTATCACGCATTGGACCTTGTTGTATGTGCTTGGAACTTACCATGAATGAAACAAAAGTTTCTGCCTTCAGAGAGCTTATACTTTAGTAGAGAATGAGAAGCAAGAAACCAAGTCTTTTGAAAGAGTAAAATTTGTAATGAGTTATGTATTTAAAATGTGATATATCTAGGAAAAGAGCATTCAGACAAAGGAACAGCATATACAAAGGTCTTGAGGTAGAAGCAGAATGGAATCCATTGCAACTGGAGCACAGTGAATAGGAGAGTGGTAAGTAAATGGGGAGAGGAACAGGGATCAGATCATGAGGGAAGGCTCTGTTGACTAGGTAAGGACTTTGGCATTTGCTTGTGGTGAGACAGAAAATCATTGGAAGATTTGAGCAAAGTAGTAACCTGATAGGTCATTGTTTTCAGTAATAACTTTATTTGCTATGTTGCCAATACACTGAAAGAAATAGAAGCAGGAAGATCAATTAAATAATTATTGCAGCCAGGCATGGTGGTGCACACCTGTACTCTCAGAGGTTTGGGAGGCTGAAACAGGAGGATCACAGGTTTAAGCCCAGCCTCACCAACTTAGGGAGGCCGGGGTAACTTGGTGAGATGTTGTCTCAAAAAAAAAAAAAAAGGCTTGGAGTGTAGCTCAGCGGTAAGGCATACATGGGTTAAATCCCCAGTACCACATTAAAAAAAAAAAGATTACTGCAGTAATATCAGTGAAAATTATTATAATTTGAAGGATCATGGTAACAATGGAGGTTGTGATAGGTGAATGAATTAGATATATATATTTAAGGGTAGATTTAATATGCTGTACTAACAGAACAACTGTGGAGTGTGAGACAATGAGAGAAATCAACTTCTGGTTTTAGTTAGTGGAGACCCAGGTGTTGTGGGAACTGAAAATTTTACAAGGTATGAATACAAAATTGCAAATGAAAATAAAGTATGAAAGGAAATATTTATTTTGAATGTGTGGTGGCCTGCCTCCAAGATGTTTCCTAATGATCCTGACTGTATCCTACAATATCTTGACTGCAAAGAGTCATGATGGATCCTGAGCCAAA
The DNA here is from genome assembly GCF_001458135.2 of Marmota marmota marmota. Lineage (NCBI taxonomy): Eukaryota > Metazoa > Chordata > Mammalia > Rodentia > Sciuridae > Marmota > Marmota marmota. Next base: position 4,321,712 of record NW_026000316.1, on the reverse strand, counting down.
ACCACTTGCTTAAGCCATTTGTGAATTCTAATCCACAGAAACCATGTGAGATAATAAATATATTTTAAGACACTAACTTTGGGATTAATTTTTTATGCAGGAGGAGATTGAATATATATTTTCGTGTCAGAAATGGAGTCTACCATGACAAAACTTTAAAATAGAGAGAAGCTTTAGAACTAGGCAGTGAGCAGAAGCCAGGATGAGTTTGAGGAGATGTTAGTGAAAACCTAAAGAATATGGAAGAGACTGTTGGACTTTAAGGAAGCTTGAGAGGAGGACTTCAAGCAAAGTGGGAAGATGTTATTGGAAACTGGAGGATAGGAGTTCCTTGTTATACAGATTTTGAATGTTTACAGTATTGTCACTTGTGGTAAAGTGCAAATACAAAAATATACTGGGTGAATTGAGTGATCTAGTAATGGAGATGACCAAGGGGTATTGAGGGTGATCTGGGTTTCTTCTTGCTATTTATAGTACAATGTGAGAAGAATGTGGTAAGCCAAAGAAAGTATTTTTAAACCAAAAGAAGCCAGGCTTCCTGGTTTTGAAAATCTCCTACATCTCCAGATGGCAGAACTGTTAAAATTAAGGGATTGCTTTGGGGCAAGGATCAAATATGTGTCACTGTCAGAAAAACAGGGTACAGAAATAATATGAATATGACTATAAAATCCTTTGTAAAGACCTCAGAAAAATGCAAAACAGTGCTGAAGATATCCATTTAGTTAAATAATAAGTATTCTAGAAAGCTTAACATTGTTGTCCCTCACTAATGTCAATAGAAGCTAAATTGAGTGAAAAGGCTTCTCTCAAGGAGATTTTGTCTAAAGGAGTGAACCCCACAAATATTCATAAGTTATACACAAAGTTTTTAAATAATTATGGTAAAATTGTAGCTAGCTTATACTTATACTTCTTTTCTTATACCACAGAAAAGAAGACTTTGGACACCAGCAAGTTGAAATAACTGCAACTGGACACATGGACTCAGAGGGTAGAAGCAACAGTGCAGGAGGTAGAGAAAAGGGTCACTCAAAATAATCCCTGAGGAATTTCACCTTTATACTTGTGTGGAAAGCATGAATGGATAATGCATGAGCAAGGGGAAGATCAGTGGAAAATGTGTGTGTTGGGGGTGCTGAGGAGAGATGTGGGGAGGGGTCTGAATCAATGCACGTATGATTTTGTCCAGATGAACCAAGCTACTATATATAACTGTAATGTACTAATAAATTAAGAAAAATAATCCTTGAGTTAGGAGTTAGGCCTACCCAAGGAACTTCCAACATTCACCCAGCTAAATATCAGAATTTCTTTGGACTACTGTGCTTCCTGTTCTGCCCCTGGCCTTTACAGGAATGTATGTAGTGGTTATCATAACTACTACTATATATTTGGTACATAGGCAGCAGGCATTTGATAGGTCTGTGGACCAAGAGGAAGTATTCATAATGAGCTATATGTAAGAGGAGCCTCATCTGTACTAGGACATGATTTAGATGAGAAGATTCTCTGAGTTAATGTTGAAATGGTATTAAACTTTTGAAGACCTTGGGGAGAGTGAGTATATTTTTCATATGGGAGGGACATAAATCTTTGGTGTCCAGAGGTAGGGCTATGGTGGCAGGATTCCAAAATGAGCTTTACTGATTTTTTTCTTTCCTGATATTTATGCTCATATGTAGTCCCTTCACATGCTAAATAGGGCTGACCCATGTAACCAGTACAATAGTGCAGAAATGTCAGTGTGTGACTCCTGAGGTTAAATTATAAAATGTATTGACTTTTATCTTAATCTTTTGGGTTCAGTCACTTAGGGAATATCAGCTATTATGCTGTAAATGATCCTATTGAGAACTCAACATGTGGAAAAATTGAGGCTTCCCATCAATAGCCAGCATAATTTGCTGGTCATGTGAGTGAGCCATTTTGTAAGTGGATTCTCCAGCCTCAGTTACATCTTCTTATGTTTGTGGTCCCAACCAACATTTTAACTGTAGCCTCATGAAAGATCCTAAAGAAGAACTGCCAACCAAAGATATTTCTGAATGCTTCACCCACAGATACCCTAAAATTACACAGGTTTTATGGTTGTTCAACGCACTAAATTTTGAGGTAAATAGACAACTGTTACAGAATGACAAAGGATATCTCCAGACTTCAATTTTTTTTTTAACTGACAACTACCACAAACATGATACTAACTTAGGAAAATAACATAATATTTTTATTAATTAACTGCCAGGTAAATTGTTATATTACCTTTGTTCCTACACCATTTGTGTAAATATTCTTTTTTTTTTAATTTTTTTTTATTTTTATTTTTTAATTGGTTGTTCAAAACATTACAAAGCTCATGACATATCATCTTCCATACATTTGATTCAAGTGGGTTATGAAATCCCATTTTTTACCCCAAATACAAGTTGCAGAATCACATCGGTTACACATCCACATTTTTACATAATACCATATTAGTGACTGTTGTATTCTGCTACCTTTCCTATCCCCTACAATCCCCCCTCCCCTTCCCTCTCATCTTCCCTCTCTACCCCATCTGCTGTTGTTTAATTCTCTCCCTTGTTTTTTTTTTCCCCTTTCCCCTCACAAACTCTTATATGCAATTTTGTGTAACAATGAGGGTCTCCTTCCATTTCCATAGTTTCCCTTCTCTCTCCCTTTCTCTCCCCCCACTCGTCTCTGTTTAATGTTAATCTTTTCCTCATGCTCTTCTTCCCTGTTCTGATCTTAGTTGCTCTCTTTATATCAAAGAAGACATTTGGCATTTGTTTTTTAAGGATTGGCTAGCTTCACTTAGCATAATCTGCTCTAATGCCATCCATTTCCCTGCAAAATCCATGATTTTGTCATTTTTTAGTGCTGCGTAATACTCCATTGTGTATAAATGCCA
>NW_026000316.1:4269062-4310152 GCF_001458135.2 Marmota marmota marmota | reverse complement strand
ATTCAAGCATATCTTGATTATTTGTCATTTATTTTAAGACTTTATGTTTGGGCGAGCTAAAACTATCATGAGACAAAAGTACAGTCATGATATTTTTTTTCCATCATGTGATGATTTGATGAGTTCAGAGGAGTGGAATCTAGTAGGCAGTTAACAGTTTTTTCCCACCCCACACCACCTTGATCTTTGTTACATCGTCTTCTATCCTGTATTTAAAGTAAGTTTATAATATTCCTTCTGAAGAATAATTCCAGGGAAGCAGTCAACATGTTTTAAAACATCTGAGCTCTGGAGCAGACACATTTTGCCACTTCTTTTTTTCTGTTCTTTAAGATAACACAGCAGGGACAAAATGCTTGAAAGAAAAATACTGCTATAAAAGCTACACAATCTTTTTAGATAATGCTGCTAGACCTTTTTTGAAATTGGACTCTTACTTGTACTTTACATTTTGTTACAGCAGAAATTATTAAGATCCCATGAAGACAGAAGGAGTGTGTGGAACTGAGAGTAGATACTTTCTACTTTCCTTGTCTCTATTCCATTTGCAGGTGACTTGGAAATCCCCAAATTACAGAAAATAAAAAATAAAAGAAACTTTTTATAAAGTTTGTGAATTCCCAGAGCACCTGTTTTATAAAACCATACTGCTCTGATGATGAATCACCCAAGCTTTATAAAATGATTCATCATTAATCATCACAAAAATAGGCTTAGCAATTCATAAGCTCAAAATTATACTATTTTATTAGGTCTATATTTATTAAAACTATATTACTTTGACTAAGTTTGGAAATAGAGAAAATCCAAAAAGTTCACTTCTAAAAATGATGGACCTTTTCCATTCCTTCAATGGTCTATTTAGCCATTTCTATCAAGGTGACATTTTTTTAGCAGAGGAAAACCTTGATAAATGACTTATTTTTTCCTAAAGGGGAATATCATTTCTAGGTCCTTGGCCCATATTTCTACATAGAGTATTATATAAAGAAAAATATTTTTTTCTTTCTATACTCTCAACACAGAACACTTCTGTTACTAAAGATGTGATTTTTTCCTCTATAACAAGCAATTCTCTGACACTAGCTAGGTGTCCTACAATTCAATTCAATTCTGACACTAACCAGGTTAGTGCAGACCCCATAGGTTAAGTGTTCAGTGCCATAACATTCCCCTACCTACTTCAGAATCCAGATTTTACAACTTCAGTCTGACTTGGCAAAATTAGAGGTTCCCACAACCCTTTTATTCAGGTTTAATTTGCAAGAACAGTTTACAGAACCCAGGAAAGCAAATAAATTTTTATTGCTAATTCATTAAAAAGAATATGTTAAAGAATATGAATGAATAGTCAGAAGAAGAAATTCATAGGGTAAGATTTATTCCTGAGTGTGGGAGTTTTGACTCTGTAGAGCCAGGGTACAGCCACCCTCCTGGCATATGGATTTGTTCTTGTTCACCAACCTAGAAGCTGCCATGAATCCCATACTTCTGGGACTTTTATGGAGACTTCCTCATGCTGGTATGAACAATGACTAAGTCCATTTTTATCTCCTTTTCCTTCTCTGAAGAATGGGTGATGGGCCTGAAAGTTCTAAGTAAGCTTCTAATCATGGTTTAAGCTTTCTAGTGATCAACTCTCATCTAGGAGTCCACCAAAATGCCTCTTGAAAGAAATTATAAAGGTTTTAGGATCCCTGTGCCTGGAATCAAGTACAAAGTCTAATATATTATTTCATAAGCACATACTTAACTCTTTACAGAACTATGTGATGTATATTAAGCATGGGATACCAGCTTCTTTTTTTTTTTTTTTGGTACCAGGGATTGAACTCAGGGCACTTGACCACTGAGCCACATCCCCAGCCCTGTTTTGTATTTTATTTAGAGACAGGGTCTCACTGAGTTGCTTAGGGCCTCACATTTGCTGAGGCTGGCTTTGAACTCAAGATCCTCCTGTCTCAGCCTCCCAAACTGCTGGGATTACAGGTGTGCACCACCATGCCCAGCAGATACCAGGTTCTTGATATTTCATGTCACCTGAGTGTGTTTCCAATTATTCTGTCTCCATATCTAAGTCACAGATGAGAAAACCGTGGCCAGCATACTTCATTAATAAGATCAAGGTCACATCTGTGCTCAAAGAAAACTTTAAGAAATAACAGCCCCTGGGTTTCCAATCTGTTGCTGATCCAGTGAGTAAATCTGTGTTTACCAGGAATAGTATAAATCAGTTCAGCTCCCTGGGACTCATCCTGATCAGTGTCAGATCAGATCTTTTAATTCTGATGCACACTGGTTGGCATATGTCTTTCCTTATGTGCCTTTCAATATACAGGGGAAAATGTATACTGAGATGAGTGAATGGGACTCCATGTGCTTTGGAACCATTTTGAAGTAGCTCTACCACTTAGTGGGACAAATCACTTAACCTCTTTGAACTTTAGTTGCCTCATATTTAAAATGGAGATGACTTAATTCCTATGTCTGATGATTTTGTAATATTTATTTACAAATTAAATTCACTTAGTACCATGCCTGGCACAAAATAAGTAGTATATATTTGCTGTAAAGGAATATAAATACTACTGTACTGGTAAGCATTAGATTATGAATCTATTTCTTTTATTGTTTTGTGAAGATTGCTTTGGTGTTTTCTCTCATATTAACAGACAAGCACTTAGTTCCAGCTTTAACATGGTAGGAGTAAGATTCCTATATAGAGTTATTTGTCCAGAAGTCTCAATAACATTTGAATTTTCAAAAACTTTACCTTTGAAAAAAAATAATAATGGGTAGCTCTGCTTTCTCATGCTTCTATTTCATTAATCATGAAACTAGAAATAAATGACATTCTAAGAGAAATGACCCACTTACTTTATTGAACCCTCCCCGCCCCCAGAATGGCATGTGATTGTTTCTTGAAGAGTTCCAGTGACTTGCTTTTTAAAATGTGACTTTATATTTCTAAGATCATTTTCCATAACTGTGACTGGGAAGGATATGAGGTTACACCAAATTTACACTTGCTCTTTGGCTTAAAACATGTGCTTAGTACATAACAGATTAACATACATTGAAACAAATAACAAGTCCCAGATCAGAGAGGTCTAAACTACTTTATCACTACACCTTGTTGTTAGTTGCCTTGGACCCTGGGTAATTTCTCTTAAGGGAGAAAATGTTGGAGCTGTAAGACATTGGATTAATTACTTTAACCTACTTCTATTTACGAATGTACAATTCCTGTGGATCAGTCTCAACCCCACTGCTTCTGAATAACAAAACAGCATAATTTAGGCTCACCCACTAAGGTCCTGTCCTCATTACTGCAAATTAGGCCCAGAACAATCCCTTTCTTGAAGATGGACTTTCCCCAGCCATTTTGGTTCAATTTCAAGACCATATTAAGATAGTTTTTCACTAATTACCAAGAGGTTCTTTATTATTATTTTAAAATTAGATCAATAGGAACATATCAAAAACTTCAGAGAAATGGAACTCTAGAATATATAGCTACAGAAGATATAAATTAATTATTATGTGAAGGTAACAAGGAAAATTATTCCTTGGCCAATAAAAAAATCAGTTCTCATCTTTCATGATGCTGTAGTTTGGATCTTGGATGTCCCCCAAAGGTCCATGTGTTAAAAGTTTGGTCTCCAGGGTGGAACTATTAGATGGTGATGGAAGCTTTAAGAGGAAAAGCTGAGTGGGAAGTTTTCAGATCTTTGGGGGATGTCCCTGAAAGGAACTGTGGGATTCTGGGCCCCATTTCATGCTCTCTTTTGCTTCCTGGACATGAAGTAAACAGTTTTACTCTACTGCTCATTCATATAATGATGTGTGCTTGCTTCCTCACTTGAGGCCCAAAAGTAATAGGGTCAATCAACTGTAGACTGGAAACTTTAAAACTATGAGCCAAAATAGAACCTTTATTTTTATAAGTTGATTATTTTAGGTACCTTGTTACATTGATGGAAAGTCGACTAACACACATGGGATATATTTTTATTCCCTTTTGTTTGGGAAACAACTAGGATCAACAGAATCCAGATTTTATTGTGATTATTGGAAAGTGCTTGTCTCCCTGAAAAACATGGGAGAGATATGTAAGGAAATGAAATTCAAGAAAAGATGTAGAGAAAGAGTAGGTTGTATAGACGTGAAGTCTCAAGGCTTTACCAACATGAAGATGCCTATTCACACTGAAGTGTCCTGCTTTCTATCCAATAATAACACCTTATCCTCAGGGGCTATGCTTCAAGACTCAGTGGATGTATGAACCTGAATATTACTAAAAGCTATATATACGATGTTTTTTTCCTATACCTTCATACGTATGATGAAGTTTATTTTATAAGTGAGACACAATAAGAGATTAACAACAATAACTAAAATATAGTAATTATAACAATATGCTGTCATAAAAGTTATGTAAATATGATTTCTCTCAAAATATTTTGTTCATTATTCTTAACTTTCTTTCTGTGATATGAGATAATAAAATGGAATGAGATGAAGTGAGATGAGTGGCATAGACACTGTGACATAGCATTAGACTACTACTACACAAAGGTTACTTGAACACAAGCACTACCATAACATAACAGTCCATCTGATAACAGAGATGATTTCCAAGGGACTAATGGGCAGGTAGAATATATAGTGTGGATGCTCTAGACATAGAGATGATTCATATTTTGCAAGAAATGGCATGAGATTTCATCATGCTATCTAGAATGGTGTGCAATTTAAAACTTATGAATTTTTTATTTCTAGAATTTTCCACTTAAAGTTTTCAGACATGAGTTGACAACTGGTAAATGAAACTACAGAAGGCAAAACCACAGATAAGGGGCGAAGATTGTAACAACATTTTAGGACTTTTTGCTGAAGTCCCAATTCCATCAGTGTGATAAATTCCTTTTGGTTGGGAGATTGTTCCTTATTTAAATGTAAATCCCCTGAGGAATTAAACTCAGGGTTTTTGTTCCTAAGCAAATTAGCTTACTAGGCACCTCCCAGAAAGGTGGTTGGTGGAGTGTAGAAAGAAGATTGAGAGACATCATTACTACTGTAATGGACGAAAAGGCCCATTGGAAGGTACTGAAAACAAACAGATTGAATGATGAAAGATTATTCTTCCTGCAAGCAATAGGAGACCATGAAGAAAAGGTGTAACTTTATAGCAGAAACTAAATATTTCAACAATGCAAGTTTATTCTGCTGTGTGGGGGAACATAGGGGTAGAGGGGGAATTGTGGGAGGAGATGGGGACATGAGGGGGGCACACAGACAATGTGGCATTTAGGAACTGGATTGGAAAATAATAGATATGTGTGCATATGTGTGGGGTGAGGGTAGGGTGTGGTCTAGGTTCTCTAAAGAGTGAGAGGAGAGCTAGCTTTCCTTTTCCATTTCTGGATATGTGCTTAGTTAGAAGCCTAAATCCTTTTTGAGGCTAGAGTATCACAATGTTGAGTTGTAGCTCTCTATTTCTTGTGCTTTGTATGCTAGTATGAGGAAATGTGTTACCAACTGTAACCCAAATGTTCATTGACTTGTTAACTTCGAACTGTGTAGAAGCAGGGCCTCAGCCTCACAACCTGCAAAAGTTCCACAGTTATTTTGGAGAGTTCCTAGAAGAGTGCTACACATGTGCCTAAAAATCATCCTGTTAGGTACTTCCATGAGTGGAATCTTCTATAGGCTTCCTTTCCTACTCACATTTGTAATATCCCCTGCCCTTAAAATAATCCTGGAGGGACCTCACTGCTGTTTTAGACCACAATGATCAGATCATTGTCCATGTCAAGGATGTTGTCTGTGGGAACCAAGACTAAGTTTTGTTTTCAGCTTCTGCATTTAAGCTTCTCTTTATATACTAATATTAAAGTCCATTGAAAGATCTTAGTGTAAATGGAGTTCATTCTATCCCTGTGGGTCCTACATTCCAGTCTTTCTCAGGCTCGCTTTCCCAGTAAGAGCTTCTTTTTTCACCTAATTGTTTAACTAAATCTCCTGCACATGGGAATGGAAACCATTCCCTATATTTTGGCCCAAAGTGAGACAATGTGTATATGTGTATGAATGGATAGGTGTGAATAAAGTTATGGAGGGGTATGAAGGAGAAGTGAAGATGGCAGTCTCATAGTCCATTTTATGTTGCTATGAAAGAATACCTGACACTAGGTTATTTCTAAAGAAAAGAGGTTTATTTTGACTCAAGTTTCGGGAGGATCACAGGCATGGTGCCAGTGTATGCTCAGCTTCTTGTGAGGGCCTCAGGGTGGAAGGGCAAGTTGGCACGTGAGGAAGAGAAGCAAGAGAGAGCCAAGGAAGCTAAATTTGCTCACAGCCTATTCTCCTGGTAACTAATCCACTCTTGCAGGAATTGTGTTGATCCCTTTAGGAGGATGGAGATCCCATAACCTAAACACCTTTTAAAGGTCTTTCCAGGTGCCGTGGTGCACACCTGTAATCCCAGTGACTCATTAGGCTGAGGCAGGAGGATTGTGAGTTCAAAGCCAGCTTCAGGAAAACCAAGGTGCTAAGCAACTCAGTGAGACCCTGTCTCTAAATAAAATACCAAAAATTGCTGGGGATGTGGCTCAATGGTTAAGCACCCCTGAGTTTAATCCCTGGCACCAAAAAACAAAACAAAACAAGCCTCCTAAAGTTCTTACCACTTCTCAACACTGTTGCACTGGGGACCAAGCCTCAAAATGAGTTTTAGTGGGGGCAAACCATGTTTAAACCATATCAGCCAATTAATAGACACCACATTCTTTGACTGCCTGAGTCATTCCAAATGATCAGACTAGGATGGATAATTCATGAACCTTGCATTAAACAAGGGAACAACATTTGCATAATTGTTTATATTTAAATAGTAGTTTAACCAGGGAGAAGGTTGGTCAGGAAACACCAGCATTATCATCTTCCTTCAGTTTGTTGCCTATTGTAGCCCATGTATCTTTTTGTGGCTTTCTATGCCTCCCTCCTTAAAAATTGGGAAATCATTTTTGTTGAATTGGAACATATAGGCAGCCTATCCCAGGAACCCTGCCTGGATCCTGGGTGGCTGGATTCTGCCACCTGCCTGTATAAGAAATAGACAAAAAAATGGAAAAAGGAAAAAGAAACTTTATGCAATTTGATCAAGCTGGGGAGAAGCAGCTAGATTGCTTATTCCCACTGACCCCACAGAAGCAGTTACAATTTATAGAAGCAAAAGCTAGATGATATACAGATGTAGATTTAGTTATCCTGTGTTAGGATGGGAGTAGGGAACTGATCTCTGTTCATCACTCTCCTGCTTCTTTGAGGCCTCTGTGTGTGGGTGGGGAGGGGAAGGTGATGTCATAACCCTTTAGTTTCCTTCTCTTAGCAAGAGGAAGTTCATTCCTGATTCAGATTAGGGCCCCAAATTCAGTCTGCTTCAGACACCATAGTAGGCACTCAATGAATATGAGCCAAATTAAATGAGGTACATGACATTTGATTTGTATGTTGTTTTTGCTCTTGGATATGAAACAAGAATTCATGAGCTTAGGGTATGAGCAGTATGAATGCATTTATTCCACTTATTTAACAATTGAAACATGTAACAATTGAAAACGTTAATGCCATAGACTTGTCCAAGGCAATATCACAAAAATGTTACTGGAATAGAGAAGACTATAATGTGTTCTCCAAGTGTAATTTAGTGGTTTGGGTGGTGGTCCTTCCCTGAAGGCTGGAAGCAGGGGTGCTCTTTGTAATGCTCCTTTAAATCCTATCAACAAAGGACATGGATACTTCAAATTACTGAGACAATCTCCACTTAACAAATAATTTCAAATTTGTCTGATTTTCTGAATTGCTTTTAATGTACAGAGGAGAAACCACACAGATTGGTGATCCCTGTCCACTGTGTAAAATAAAACAAAATAAAATCTCTTAAAATAAGAAAAATTTTTAAAGAGATTCCCAACCACCACTACCAGTGTTCATGCTTACACACACACACACACACACACACACACACACACAAATCAGAAGTTCTGGAAGTCACTGTTTTAGTATAATCAAGTTCATATAATCAAAACAGTTGAGTAGGAAGAACAAGCAAAAATGTTTGTAGTGATACTTGGAGGTTAACTAAAAATTAACAGAGCCAGACCCCAAATGGAATGATTATGGTCCAAGAATAACAAGTTGTGTAGGAGTGGAAAAAAGACTTTAAAATGCTGACACCTCCATAAAAGTTCAGGGCGAGAAGATTGAATCCTAAGTATTAAAACCCACTGAAAAAGAAAATAAAGTCATATGTACTAAGCTGGAAACACTCAAAAATCAAGGTTTCACTGAAACTCTCTCCTGAATGGGAGAGAATGAGTGTTGAGACTTTTAGAAAACAAAGAGAAATCTTAAGAAAAAATAGGGATCCCATGGCCAGGCCATGTCATGATGGGACAACTTAATTGGGAGAAGCATATACTGCAAAGTGTACATTCAAGGGAACAGCTCAGAAGTGATTGCTATTGATTTACTTCTCATAACTAATCCTACTCTTGATAAGGAGACAGACTCTAAAGAAACAAAATCTTGTGGGAGAAAATGTTGTAAGGGCTGAGTGGGAGAAACAGACAGAATTATCTTACAGGGAGAAAATAATTTGACAAAATCAACATGAGAGACAAAGATATTGTGCACAAATATTTTCTATGAATAAACATAATAAAAGGAAAACTAATTGTTGGCCACTATTTGAATATAAGCTAAAACTGAGTACTGATATGAAGGGGAAAAAGGATAAATCTGGGCTACAAGAAGTCAGGTGAGGGGTTGAGTGGATGGCTAGGGATTTGGAAGGTGAAATGCAGTATAATTAATTGAGCCCTGGAGCAATGTCCCAGTCCCTTTACCTATAGTAGCTCATTTTACTTTTGATGTCCCCTCAATGAGGTGATGGTGAAGTGACCTGTCCAAGGTCACATAGATAGTAAGTGGCAGAGCTATAATTCAACTCAAATCTGTCTGATATACACCCTGTCTTCTCTTCATTAAACTATGTCTGGAAAGCATATGACAACCCTTTCAATATATTCAGCAGAGTGGAGTCACCAGAAAGTGACTCTGGTCATCTTTCATTTCTCAGCTCACAATCCCAATGTCATTAAGAACAAGAGGAGAGTTAGGAGTGCTTCAAATCTGTGAACACAACAATGAAAAGTTGTTAATAAATTTCTGCATACATAGAAGAAAAGACAGATCTGGGGATAGACAAAGAGGAGGCAAAATACCCCATCTCCATATACACAGTAGTTTAATAGGTGATTGGGTATATTAGTCAGTGTTTCGTCACTGTGATCAAAATACCTGGCAAGAATCACTTAGAGGATGAAAAGTTCATTTGGGCTTACAGTTCCAAAGATTGGCTGAGTCTATGCTCTGGGCCCAAGGTGAGGCACAACATCTTGGCTGGAGGGTATGGTGGATGAGCACTGCTCCATTCATAGCAGCTAGGAAGCAGAGAGAAAGAGACCAAGAAGGTGCTTCAGGGAATATATACCCTCCCAGGGTATGCCCCCATGACCCATCTTCTCCAGCCACTTGCTTCAGGGAATATACACCCTCCCAGGGCATGCCCCTATGACCCATCTTCTCCAGCCACACCCCATCTGCCTATAGTTACCTCCAGTCAGTCCATTCAAACTAGGATTGGCTGATTAGGTTACAGCTATCATGATCCAATCATTTAACCTCTGAAAATTCCTGCATTACCACAGGAGATTTGGGGGAACACCTAATATCTGAACCATAACAATGGGGATGGAATATTTTTAATTTTTAGAAGAGAAGGAAAAAATTGGATTTCAATATAGAACATTACAAAGAACCTCATTATAAAGAAGTAGTCTACATAACAAAACAGTTTCTATTTTTTATCTGGTAGTTCACACTAATTTGATATTATGAGAAATCATTGACAAATAATTTGATGCAACAAATGTTTTTTTTCTACTCTTTAGATTTATATTAATTATCTTTTGTAAACAGATTATTTTGTAAGTGTTTATATTATCTCCTCGGAGACATTGTTGAGCTGACATATATAACAAACATTCTTTCATTCACTCTCACATTTGGAATAGCACAACTGGTTTCCTTGACTCCAGTCCAGACTGTCTTGGTTATACTATTCATACTGCTGCCAGAGTAAACTTTGTAAAATGCAAATCTGACAATGTCAGTTCTTTGCTTAGAACTTGTCAATGACACCCCATTGCTGGGGCCTGCTTTTCCAGACTCATCTCTAGTTGTTCCCTCAAGCACTCTTCACTTTAACTGTACCAAATTACTCACTGTTCCCAAAGGGAGGAAACTGTACTGCCTTTATGCCTGCTATACTGCATGTCCAAGATGTCTCTTCCTGACTTGTTTTTTTTAACCTGACACTGCCATCTTTCAAACGACATGTCCTTAGTGAAACGTTTCAGAGCCCATCAGCCAGAATCAGCATGAATTTTTTTATTCAGGTTTCAGAGTAATATTTCTGAAATCTAGATACATACATATATATCTAGATACATATTATCTAGATAATATGTATCTAGATATATATACACATATATATGTATCTATATATATACACATATATATAGCTATATACATACATGTGTCCCCCATCCCACTGAAAATCTCAAATTATATAATACATTTAAGATCAAGGAACTATTAGAGTTGTTTCTCATCTTTGTTACCATAGCATTGGCATTCATTCATTTAACAACTCTTTAAATACCTATGAAGTAATAGATATTCTACAGTGTTGGGAATAGTGAAAAACAAGACATGGTTGATTCTCTTAATACATTCATGTTGGGGAGATTGACAAAAAAAAAAAAACCCAACTAACGGGGACTGGAGTTGTAGCTTAGTGGTAGAGCCCTTGCCTTGCACATATGAGGCACTGGGTTCAATCCTCAGCACTACATAAAGATAAATAAATAAATACATAAATAAATAAATATATTGTGTCCATCTACAACTAAAAATATTTTTAAACAAACAAAATAAAACAAATAGCACCAACAAATAAACCTCATATTCACGAGCAGATAAAGTAATGACATTTTATGATAAGTAACAAGCAATAATACATCGTTATTGGAATGTGTTTTTTACTGTGGTGGTGTTGGGTGCAAACCTATTTTTTCCATTTCTTTGATATATCATTAAACTCCATTTTTAGAACTCTTGTAGTCAGGTGGGGGCCACATGATTTGCTCTTGCCAATGGAATATGAGTGACAGAAGCAAGTTGCGTCATGACTTGACTGAGGTGGGTAAGAACAGATGAACCTTGTATTATTCTTTCTTTTTTTTAATACCTTTATTTTATTTGTTTTTATTTTTATATGGTGCTAGGAATTGAACCCAGTGCCTTTCACATGCTAGGCAAGCGCTCTACCACTTAGCCAAAACCCCAGCCCCTGTATTATTCTCTTTCTTGTTAGCCAGAAGTAGAGGATCCAGTGAAGGTCTATGATACATTAGGATACCAGATCACATCAAAGGTGGAGTCTGAATTCCTGAATTACTTTGTATAAAGCTTCTCACTGATCACCTAATTTCAGTTTGAGGCAAATATTATTTTGTTTAGGCATTGATATATTAGAGTTCTTTGCCACAACAGACCACCTTGCTGTACAGTGATCATAGCTTTCCATGACCAGAGCTAACATAAAAATTTGAGACAGACAGCTGGGTATTTCCAAAAAGTGTTTTTCTCCTCTTACAGATTGTCACAAAGAACCTTCATTTCTGTCTTCAATATGTAGGTTATCTAACTCTCCATATCACATGCCATGGCTCAGGCTGTTAATTTGACAGAAGTGATACTAACTTCCTGCCAAAGGAAAAGAATCCTGATCTATTTCAGAAAAATCTTTGTGATTAGGTAAACAAACTTCTAAGTGTATCAGTCCTTCTAATGTATAGTTATCTGATTATTGCCTATAGACACTTTTGATAGGACTTTAATCATTTCTATAGTCACTACATGGTATCATATGTCAATTGGAATTTTGAAGCAAAACACAATGAAAGATTTGACCTCTGTCTTGGTGTAATGACCCATTTGCTTCAACAGTAACTAGTATGTGTAGAAAGATATATTCTACATGTCAATTAATTAAGCCCAAGCCTTTTCAGTACTTGGTTCATGACACGCAGGTAATTTGTTCAAGCATTACCAATTATAAAGAAACATTTGCTGAGACTGGGGCAGAAATAATGTTGTTGCTTCCAAGTTGAGCCACACATTTTCTCAAAACAAAGAACCCAGAATATTGCCTCTAACACACTTTACCTAGGCTGGATCATTTCTCCTGGATGAGAAATTAAGGGTAATTATTTCATGAAGTACCCATGTACCTACAGAGACATGTTAAAAATAGATGAGCTTAATACATTCAGTGAATATTGTCCAGTTTGGCATTTGGAAATATGGATGGGGATGATGTGGGCCATTCATACTATTCTGGTGAAAAAGCCCTGAACACTATCAAGGCTTTCAAATCATTAATTCAATTGAGACTACAATATTTAGAAACTTCATTAAAAATTTGAAAAATTAATGTCTGTAAGTAAGGATGATGAATCATTGACATAAAGGTATAATGTTTTTTTTCTCATCATTTTTCTTGGGAACAATATGCTGCTTAGAATTCTCTAAGAATATTCTAGAACAAAGCCCCATATTTGATCTGACCTCAGCTAAGAAGAAAAAAGTAGTACTTGGCAACCAAAGTTGACAGGATGTCTAAGGTTCTAAGCTGCTGTGTTATGCTCGAATTCGGGACCCCCAAAGACCACCAGAGACCCAAGATCGATGCAAGCAGCAAAGAGGTGTTTATTGCGAGCTAGCTCGGTCCTCTGCATGCACACACAGCAACTGGTGACACTGAGAGGCCCCGAGCCCAGGGTTTGCAGCATTTTTATACATTTTTTGGAGAGGTCAGGGACTTCAAATACATCATAGCACCTCTTAGCAAATCATCACACACCGCGGGAAAATCAAATAACAACTCTAAAAGATGATTAGCACATTCACTGGCGGGAACAAGTTGGGTAGGGGTGATTAGTCTGTACAAAAGGGGTATTCGTTTGAACTGACTGGTTTGAGCCAAGAGGGGTGTACGTGCTGAACTACATGGTTTCCCAACTTGTTATTAACCACCATAAACCACTGGGAGGGTTATCTGGCATCCCAGGTATTTCCCTGTCTCATGCTGATTGGTGGCTGCTAGGGGGTTGCTATGGATCCCCACCTAGCCTGACTGAGTCAGGGACACCTGGCACAGCAGATCTCTCCTGTTATTTGTAGATAAACAACTCAGCAGGGTGGGGATGTGCTTAGGAGTGCTCTGTGGGTTTTTCCAAGGACTAAAGTCATGTCCCTTCCTTGGACAGGCTTTGCTCTGAGGTAGAGGCTGGATTTTCACTGGAAGGAGTGACAGATTCTTCCTGTTACTTTGATATAGACATTTACCAAAGGACCAAATTTCTACTGGACTCAGTATGCAAATATTTACAGATCATACTCTGGTCATTTCCAGCATCTTAATCAAAAGTAGTAAACTGGATCATAGTAAAACACACTTACTTGAATCCTGGCTATATCAGTATCACGTGACCACAGACAAACTAATCAAATCCTCTGATTTTTCAGTTTCCTTATCTGTGAAATGGGGTTAAAAATTCCTATTTGATGAGTGTAATGGTTTAGATATGATGTGTCCCTCAAAGGCTCATGTGTGAAAACGCAAGCATTTTCAGAGGTGAAATGATTAGATTATGAAAGTTATGACTTAATCAGTGTATTAATCCCCTGATATGGATTAACTGCGTAGTAACTGTAAGCTGATAAGGTGTGGGTGGAGGATATGGGTCACTGGGAGAGTGCCTTTCCAGCTTATATTTTGTCCCTGGTGAGCAGAACTTGTTCTCTCTCACTTTGCTTCCTGATTGCCGTGTCCTAAGGTGATTTCTTTCTTCATTTCCTTTTGCCATCATCTTCTACCTAACCTCAGACCCAGAGCTATGGATGTTGGCCCTAGATGGACAAAGCCCTCTGAAACCATGAGACCCAAATAAACTTTTTGTCCTCTACATTGTTCTTCTTAGGTCTTTTGTTTACTGTGATTCAAAAGCTGACTAAAACAGTATTTTTAAATGTTTAATTAATGCATATTAATTATGTAGAATACTAGGTTTTATTGTGGAATATTCATACATTCATATACCATACTTTAAAATGACTATTGAAAAGCATTTTCTTGCATCATGACTAGCACAATTTGAGAGTTCAATAAATGGTGGATATTAACGATGCACCCTTCAAAAATGAACTGCTTCCACTTGCCCTTTAGACCGTCCTCCTATTCTCAATATCTATAGATACATGCTTGGGTAGTTTTAGCAAATGGGAGTATTGTAGGAGTATTATGAAGCATACATACAAACTTAAGTTATAACAAGTTTATTATTTCAAAGTATTCCAAATCAATGCCAGAAAGGGAAATAGACATGTTAATAATTATGATTCCATAACATTTTGTGTTGATAAGTAAATTGCCTTCTTTCACAAAAGGTAAACTTGTCATATTTGATCTTGAACAAAATCACAGATGTGATTAAAAACCTCAGAGAACAAGTTAAATTATTTAAATTAGATTCCATAACTCTATATTTCATAATTATGAGGATCTGCTTATTCAAAATTATGTGTAATGGCATGATTGTGGAATTTCCTTGCTAATAAGGATAAAATACTAATAAAAAATCCATTTTTCATCAGTTCCATGATGCTTATCATGTAACCAATCTCAGTGGCATTATTTCATTAATACCAATTGAAAGGGGACCAAACTTTTGTAGTTCAGGCAATAAATTATGTGGGAGAATTAAAAAATTACAGCTGTAGGAAAACACATCGTTCTTCTGTTTGTCACTACTTCATGAAATAGTTGAATAATTTTTCATTGGCAGGCACGATAGATATAAGATCTACCTGATATCTCTTGTGCAACGTGTGAAATCTTCGGGTTTTATCTCCCACCCAGTCAAACCTGGGTGACTGAGGAGGCTTTGACCAGCTTTAATGCCACAGTCACCCAGCAATGCCTTGTTTTTTATCAGTTGCAAATGTCTCCTCCTGCTTCCGGCCCTGAGGCTTCTCTGATTTTGGTCAGGGATGTTCCTAGAAGGCATTTGGCATTCAAGCAGGAGCCACATGAAAGTAGGGTAGAGAAAATTAATACCCTGTAGGACAATCTTTAGACAATGCAGAACCCAGCCATCATGGTTAAAGGCAAAACTTTGTTTTAGGTGGATGGTCTTGGGTTACATTTCATGAAATAAATTAGATGTGGCTGACTACATGACTATGCATCTTCAAATTGTTTCTCTGTCCTTTCTTGTTTCATGCCCCATATCCCTCATTTTTACCTCTTGCATCACATTCCCAACTAAACGACTTATATATAAACTTTCATTTCATGTTCTGTTTGGGGCTAACCTAGGCTGAGTTATAGGCATATTCGAATACCTTTCATTGCATAAAAACAACCTTCTATCGATAAAGGGAAGGCCTTAATACATAGGCATATTCATCTCTGCATTTTACATGACTCAAAAATAAAGTGAAATGGTTGTGATTTGTTTAGTCTTATCTATAATATACATTTGAAGTTTACTTTATGGTACAGGGATACAGAATAAGGTAGAGACAGATTACAAGGTGCTGATACCATAAAAAGAAATCTCATAGCACAAAAGTTAATAACTAGAATCAACAAATGGGACTTACTCAAACTAAAAAGTTTTTTTCTCAGCAAAAAAAACAATAAGAGAGGTAAATAGGGAGCCTACATCCTGGGAACAAATCTTTACTCCTCACACTTCAGATAGAGCCCTAATATCCAGAGTATACAAAGAACTCAAAAAATTAGACAATAAGATAACAAACAACCCAATCAACAAATGGGCCAAGGACCTGAACAGACACTTCTCAGAGGAGGACATACAGTCAATCAACAAGTACATGAAAAAATGCTCACCATCTCTAGCAGTGAGAGAAATGCAAATCAAAACCACCCTAAGATACCATCTCACTCCAGTAAGNTCATAAGCACCAGGTGTGCCATATAAATGCACAGGTTTTTTTACCCTGCCACACTATTATCATATGGTTTCAACATCTGTTCATTCCTGTCCAGGCTTCCCGCAGACAGTATTTATTAAAATCAAATACACGCTAACTCTCACTTATGTGCCTTGAGCAGGAAGTGCCACAGTGGCCTTATTATGGAGTGTAAGTGAGCCGATAAAAATTGATTTTTATCAGTAAACGTACAATTATCCTTACAAGCCAATATAGTATCGTCTGGCTTTGGTGTGCCTTCTACTTGCTAATTACTCTGTGGTTTCCATTAGAGTGGGGCCAACACAAAAATTCTTTCACGAATTCCAAATAATTGGAGAATGAAAGGAGAGGTCAATTACACTTTGGATACAGCCTGTATTAGAGACCATTATCTAAAGAACAGTTATTTTCTTATTTTCAACTGGAAGTATAAGTAAATATAAGCAGGCATTTACTTAAATATTTAAAATAAATATTTTAGTGAAAGATATATGTTATTTTAGTGAAATATTTTAATGAAAGCTCTATACTATAAAATGATATATTAGAAGCAAACAACCTAGTATATAGGAAATAACAGTGGTTTGAAAATTCAGAACTTTATCCTCTGGTTCCTAATTTGTCCTTGCTGCTCTTTAGGCCTTAGTTTTCTTATCTGGGAAATGAACAGCCTGGAAAATATGTACTACTATGATTCCTTCCATTTTGAAGATTTATGACTCTAATGACTCTGTAACTCTTCAATGGCAGAGAATTACTTTTCTCTAGACTTTGGTTTGATAAACTCTTCTGTTTTTATTGTTTTTCCGTTAACTTAATAGGAAACATCCACATTGTATCTGAGGTACCACAAACACTAGACAAGTAGAATTCAAGTTAATTAGTGCTTTGCTAGGTTTTGTTTTATTTTAAAATTATTTAAAAAGAGAAATGATGCACAATGAACTACCATGTCACTGTTGACTATCTATTTGAATAGGAAAATAAGAACCTCTATCTCATTTCTTACATAAAAATAAATTCCAAACAGATGTAGGCTTATGAATATAAGAAAAGTAAGTATCATGCAGACAGGGCTATTTGAATAGAAAAATCAGAAATTCTATCTAACTCAGATCAAACATAAAAGCAAATTCAATGGATGCAAGATTCTGAATGTAAGGGAAAAATATCCAGATATAGCATCCCTGTGGTAGAATCTGTGAAATACTCCCCCAGTTGCTGAGATTGCCATCCATATATAGTCTTCAAATACGTATCCATTCAGTGATTGCCTCAATTGGAAATGACTGACCAATTACAAATATACATAGGCATTCCATCTCAGCCCAACTCAAGAAAATTTTGAATGGCCTTTCTGGACCCAAAGCTTTCCATAGAATCAACTGAGGTAGTCACTGGCCCAGCAAGGGAACTTAATCTCTTCCTCTTATATGTTATGTTTCCTTTTCTCCCATTTGACAGGTGCAGATGGCAAGAACCCATGTTCATAAACATGGAGGTCAGGCTTGTTCTCAGATTCTGTATTATGGGAAACACAATTGCTAGAACATAATAGGATAAAATGTAAAAGAATATCTATTTTTGAAAAAAAATGAACTTGGGAAATTTGTTCTTAGAAATTAAAAGGCAGAATAAATAAAAAAAGTGGACAGATACAACTAAATGAAAATTAAAAATTTGTTTCAGTATTATGAAAGACATCTTACAAAAAATTAAAAGACAAGTTTTCTTAGTGGTATATGTATACAATGAAGTACTATGCAGCTATAAAAAGGGTGAAATCCTGTTATTTATGACAACATTGAAAGATGAGTGACTCACCCGAGATGGAATTCAACCAAGAGATTTTATTGGGGGGTCTGCCTGAAGGAGAGGCAGAGAGCAGAGAGAGAAGAGGAGGAGGGCAGAAAGAAAGGGTAGAGAGGAGAGAAAGAAGAGGAAGAGGGCAGAGAGGAAGAGAGGATGAGGGCGGAGGACAGAGAGAAGAGAGCATGTGCTTACAAGCTTTGGCTTAAGAAGGATTGCATAGGGGATGTGGTGGGTGCTGATTGTCAGGGTGACTCAGGAACAGCAAGTGGAGACTGTGTCCTATGGGGATTGGTCAAGAGGAAACCTTTGAATTCAGTGCTCTTGGCTTGGTGCCCTTTGGAGAGGAGGGGGAGGGGTAAGGGATTCAGTGAAATTTTCGTGAGAAGGGGGAGTCTCCCACACACCCAATATTCCTCCCTTTTTGTTTTTATGTTGGGAGCAGAGTGATAAGATCGCCTCTTCCTGCTGGAGAGGGACTGGACGAGTGTGAAGGAAGGGAGGGATGGTCAGGATACGGGGACAAGAGAAGCATTGCTGTAAAGGCTGGGGCGCTGAAGATGTGAATTTCCTTGGGGCCAAAATCGATGAAAGTTCCTCGAAGCCATAGGTCATGGATAGTCTCCATCCAATCCTTGTCCCTGCAAATGGGTGGAGTCAGCCAGCTGTCCTGTCAGAGGGCCTCCGCGAACTCCATGATCCAGGTGCACCACATGATGAGCCTAAGAACACCAAAGATACCCGAAGGCAAGGAGAAGAAGAGGGAAGAGGAGACACCACATTAGCTTCTGGCTGGAGGCCCAGTGAGAGGGACTGGCTGAGAAAGACCAGCCGTCAGGAGGAGGCACATGAAAGCGAATGGGCCTAGAAACCCTGGGTGACAGGCTAGTGAAGTTCCCACTAAGATGTCCCTTCCCAATAGGGAAACGGGGCATTGGGGCATTACCAAAAACTGGTGGGAGAAAGGATGGTGGTAAAACCTACAAGAACGCACGGTGGTTTTAAGGGGAAGGATTATTTGTCCCCCTACCCCGACAATGGGGGAACAGGATGGAACAGTGGGTCCCCAAAACTCCCTCAAAACTGAATAAGTAGCCCCTGTGTTTATAAGGAAGTTAATTGTTCGTCCATCCACCATAATAGTGACCCTGGGCTCCTGAAAGGTGATGGTGGTCATCGGGGAGGGAGTCCCAAGGCCCCTTCAGTCATCCGTTGCAGATCAGAGTCTAGGCTTGGGGCCGAACTGGCTTCCCTTCGGGACTGGGGCAGTCCATGTCCCAGTGACCCCTTAATTGGCATTTAGGGCATGGGCGCATAGGTGGCCTGGGATTCGGCCACACTCATGCCCAGTGTCCCTCTGTCCCACACTTAAAACAGAGCCCAGGGGCCATCTTTGGTGGTGGGTGTTTGGCTGGGCCTGAAGGGGCCCATGGGGTAGGTCCCTGTAGACCCTGTGCCAGCATCAGGCCTTTTTTCTTTCTGGCCTTCTCATCCCAATTGTGGTACACCTTAAAGGCTGTGCCCAGGACTTCAATCTGAGGGGTCAAGGGTCCCTGTTCCAGTTTTTAAAGTTTTGCCCGAATGTCGGGGTAGCTCTGGGAGAAATAGGTCATTAGGAGCTGTCTGTCATCGGGGGGTCTCAGGGTCTAAATCAGAGTATTGCTGAAGAGCCTTAGTCAGTCTGTCTAGGAAGGTGGAAGGGTTCTCGTTTTTTTTTTGTCCAAAATTATTTCTTGGAGTTTTTCAAAATTTATCGCCTTCTGAGCTGCCTGTCTGGCAACTAGGCAGGTAGAAAATTGGTCCCTCAGGGCTAATCCTGCCTTAGGCCAGGGTGGTTTGATGGACCTCATCAGCATAATTATGGGCTTGTTCCTAGACCCGCCTGCCTTCCTCTGGGAGAAGGGTATTGGCCAGGATCATGTAAATGTCATGAAGTGAGACTATGGGCTTGGAGCAGGTACTGAAACTCCGTTATGTATGAGGCAGAGTTGGTGGTGTAGGAACCACGCGTTTTTCAACTGTGAAAGGTCTGCCATGGAGAAGGGCACGAGGACCCTAACAATCCCTTCCGCCCCAGCAACCTCTCTCAAAGGAGCCATAATTGAAGTAGGGAGTGGCTGGGCAGACTGTGGGCTGAATGGAGACACAGAATGGTGATGGGAAGACTGAAGGGGGAGGTGGGGGCAGGGCCTGAAGGAGGAGCCCCGGAGGGGCGGGGACTGGTGCAGAGGAGGGAAGAGGAGAGTGGGGGGAGTGGCTCTTGGTGGTGGCTTGAAATCCGTGGATGAGGAGGCAGAAAGAGGCCAAGGGGACATGCTTTGGGTTGCAAGAGGTACAGAGAGATGGATTCGAGCAAAGGAGGATTTTCGATCGCACACAATAATTGTAGAGATCCTGCAAAATGGTGGGGTTGGCAGAGAGGAGGCATCCCCCTTGGGTCTGTGAGGAAGGGTATGAGATGTTGACTGCAGAGGCGTCCCACTCAAGCCAAATATCAGAAAGAGACCTCAGGCCAGGGATACGGTCATTCCTGGAGGGCCCTGGGAGCTATGGGTCACCTGGCACCAGGGTTTCCGACAGAGAGGGGGAAAGAGGAGACCCACGCTTCAGGTGGGGAGGTGTTATGCTCGAATTCGGGACCCCCAAAAGACCACCAGAGACCAAGATCGATGTAAGCAGCAAAGAGGCATTTATTGTGAGCTAGCTCCGTCCTCCGTGCACACACAGCAACTGTTGACACTGAGAGGCCCTGAGCCCAGGGTTTGCAGCAGTTTTATACACTCTTTGGAGAAGGCAAGGTCTTCACATACATCTTAGCAGCTCTTAGCAAAGCATCACACACCTCAGGAAAATCATAAAACAACTCTAAAAGATGATTAGCACATTGACTGGCGGGAACAAGTTGGGTAGGGGTGATTGGTCAGTACAAAAGGGGGATTCATTTGAACTGATTGGTTTAAGCCAAGAGGGGTGTACGTGCTGAACTACATGGTTTCCCAACATGTTATCAACCACCATAAACTACTGGGAGGATCATCTGGCATCCCAGATATTTCCCTGTCTCATGCTGATTGGTGACTTCTAGGGGGCTGCTATGGGTCCCCACCTAGCCTGACTGAGTCAGGGACACCTGGCTCAGCAGATCTCTCCTGTTATTTGTAGATAAACAACTCAGCAGGGTGGGAATGTGCCTAGGAGTGCTCTGTGGGTCTTTCCAAGGACAAGGGTCATGCCCCCTTCTTTGGTCAGGCTTTGCTCTGAGGTAGAGGCTGGTTTCTCAGAGGGGGTTTGCCAGTTGTCAAGTCGGCCAAGGCCTGTTGGAAGGGGAAGACTCCAAGAGGACCACTGTGATGGTGAAGGTCTGGGTGGGATGTATTCTTCCCCAGGAGACACCACAGGGGCTGCTACCACAGGGGCTGCCAGATGATCAAGGGCCAGTTCCCGGTTATCTTGCCTTGGCGGGTTTAGGAGTCTGGAGAGGGGGACTCACCAATTTGTAGGCCAATGGTGGATGCGATGTAGGCGATGGAGAAGATAGGCACAGGTTGGTCTCCGCTCAGGTGGTGGTCTCTAGCGGGATGGGGATCCTACTTAAAAGCAGGGGAGTCCTATCCATGTCATAGCACCAATGAAAGGTGAGTGACTCACCTGAGACAGATATTCAACCAAAAGATTTTACTGGGGGGCAGAAAGAGAGAGACAAAGGGCAGAGAGAGGAGAGAAAGAAGAGGAAGAGGGCAGAGAGAAGAGAGCTTGTGCTCACAAGCTTTGGCTTAAGAAGAGTTGCATAGGGGACGTGGCGGGTGCTGATTGGCAGAGTGACTCAGGAACAGCAAGTGGACACTGTGTCCTATGGGGATTGGTCGAAGAAACCTTTGAATTTGGTGCTCTTGGCTTGGTGTTCTTTGGAGAGGAGGGGGAGGGGTAAGGGATTCCATGATGTTCTCTGAGAAGGGGGAGTCTCCCACACGCCCAACATTTATAATGAAAGCAATTTAAAAGATAAAGAATAAAGTATACCAGATAAATAAGTTTTGATGCTTTTCATTGATTTGTATGGCTTTGTTATTACTATTCTTATTATTTTACACTTCTGCTACTACTAGAAACAGTCACTTGGAATTTTCTTTAGTCCAAAGCCCTCTAACGTGTCCATAGAATTCCATTTTTCTGAAAATGATCTAATTTACATTACCTAATTTCACTCCATCCTAATACTCTTTCACACAAATGTCTTGAAAACCAGGTAATTGAAATGGGTTACTGAAGCTTACAGATAATAATTCATATTTTAAAATTTCCAGATTTGAGTTCACAGGATTCTTTTTATTCCCCCCAACGGCTATGGTCATCTAAAAGTGAATGAAATATTTAAAAGATGGGAATGAGCTCTGAAAAGTGGAAAGTTAGGGTTTCAGAATATGAGAACATCCCTGGAGCAATTTCTTCACAGAATAGTGTAGAAACTTGGAAATGCCGGTGGTGAACTGGGGATGTTCAGACAACTTTGTGCTGTATAAACCAATTTAAAATAAGTCAGTATGGGGAGGTGAAGTTTACACCTTCATTCTTTGCTTTCTGAAGCTTAGTTAAAGCCTTCAGCCTCTAGCAAAACCCCCTGCTCTTTTGAAGTTCTTGCCCTTCAGCTAAGCCACAAACAGTTCCTCCTCTGGTATTTTACATACTGACTTTCTGCCTGGTATCTCAAATTTAGCAGAGACTCTGCCTTGTGGCCTTCTATTCTGTCATCTGGAGACTTCAGTGTTCCTTTAGATAATCCTTGCAACTTTAGTGCAAGGGTTCCCAAATCAGAATGTACATTGGAAACATCAGTATAAGTTTTCACAAGTACATAATCCCTGAGTTCTACCTACTGCATCAGAATCACTCAGAGTGAGGGCTATAAGGACCTTGCTTAACATCTGGATGGCTATCTTAAGTGACAGCTGCCACTTTAAGGAAAGAATTTCACTTTCCTGCCCAAGGGTGTTTCTGAGAAAGGCCCACCACTCCCTCATACCAACCTAAACCTTCACCACCTGTATTAGGGCCCACTTAGCTCTGATTCCTGACCCTGCCCTATAAAAGTCCCAGAACCCAAGCCTGTTTTGCCTCTCTCTCTGTTACAGAGAGATGACCTTTATTTGTCAGCTCTGAGGAATAAACTCTCCTATGTATGTCAGCCTGGTTTCCGTCTTTCATTTCTCGATTACCTGTCTCTGGTTCTCACTTTCCTTCAGGGCCCCAGTTTCTGTAACTTTGAAAACCAATGATTCTGCTGATAGGACTGTGACTATCTGGTAGCCCTGCATTTTGCCTACCTCTATGTCTGCATTCAATCTCCATGGCTGTGAGGTAGACATTTTCATTACTTAGGACCCTACCACATAGGAAATCTTAAACTCCATTTGGGAGGCTGAGGCAGGAGGATCAAGTTCTAAGTCAACCTCAACAATTTAGCAAGGCCCTAAGCAACTTAGCAAGACCCTGTCTCAAAATAAAAAATAAGAAGGGCTGGGTGGTCAAGCGCCCCTGGGTTCAATCCCTGGAAAACAAACAAACAAACAAGAAAAACAACAACAAAAAAAACCCTGAGGCAATGCCAAGACCCCTTCTTCAAACCCCAATTCTTATAATCATACCAGAAAGATTTCAGACTGTTACTGGAGTAACAGGCATGAGTGTATTAGAAGGAATAAGAAAGGGAAAGGAAGATACTCCCAAGAGAAAGAGTTGGTCCTCTTAGAGAGGATAAGGACAGGGAGCATCTCCTGCATTCTAGGTTTATTTGGGGTCCCCAGGAAGTTTCCAGAGATTTCTGACCAGGTTTTCCTCTTGACTTTTGACTGACAGCAGGGTGACATAAGACTTTCAAGTCCCCACTGTGCATGACAACTCTAGGTCACTTTCACCCATGTTGGTTCTAATTTGAATCTATTCTTACATATTTTATGATTCAGGGTAATTATTTTTATCTTCCTGAGTTCTACAAAAGTACCCCTTCAGGGTAACTTGTGTACTTCTTATGGAGATTTCAGGGCCTGCACCCCTCCTGAAGATAACAGGTAATGTGCTGAGGAATGTGACATATCCTGTTGACATAAGCCAGGCAGGGTTGCAGGTAAATTGCTTCTTGAAAACAAAGCATGTAAGGGTCAGCAAAGCCAGCCCAGTTTATAGAATTACTCCTTTAACCTCATATTCTCACCCATCTCCTCTGTCTGTTCCCAATCAATTCCCTCTCTTTTCCCAACCCTTTCATTCTCCACATGAAAAACCAGCCTCTACCTCAGAGCAAAGCCTGTCCAAGGAAGGGACATCACCTTTGTCCTTGGAAAGACCCACAGAGCACTCCTAGGCACATTCCCACCCTGCTAAGTTGTTTATCTACAAATAACAGGAGAGATCTGCTGCACCAGGTGTCCCTGACTCAGTCAGGCTAGGTGGGGATCCATAGCAACCCCCTAGCAGCCACCAATCAGCATGAGACAGGGAAATACCTGGGATGCCAGATGACCCTCCCAGTAGTTTATGGTGGTTGATAACATGTTGGGAAACCATGTAGTTCAGCACGTACACCCCTCTTGGCTTAAACCAATCAGTTCAAATGAATCCCCCTTTTGTACTGACCAATCACCCCTACCCAACTTGTTCCCGCCAGTGAATGTGCTAATCATCTTTTAGAGTTGTTGTTTGATTTACCCGCGGTGTGTGATGATTTGCTAAGAGGTGCTATGATGTATTTGAAGTCCCTGCCCTCTCCAAAGGGTGTATAAAACTGCTGCAAACCCTGGGCTTGGGGCCTCTCAGTGTCACCAGTTGCTGTGTGTGCTTGCGGAGGACTGAGCTAGCTCGCAATAAACACTCCGTTGCTGTTTACATCGATCTTGGTCTCTGGTGGTCTTTTGGGGGTCCTGAATTCGAGCATAACACACACAGTAGCTGGAGTAGCTTTTTCAAATGCAAATTCCAGAACTTGACCACCTCCCCCACCAAACTGCCTTGATTAAGCCTTTTTTTTAATTTTATTTTATTTTATTTTTATTTTTATTTTTTTTGCTTAAGCCTTTAAATGGCTCCCCATGGCTCTCCAGATAAAGCCCAAACTCCATAACATGCCATACAAGATCAGCTGTAGTTTGTGTCCTGTAAATATTTTTTAATAATTAGTTTTTAGTTATAGGTGGTCACAATAACTTTATTGATTTATTTTTGTGGTGCTGAGGATCGAACCCAGTGCCTCCTGCATAGTGCTCTACCTTTGAGCCACAACCCCAGCCCCCCCTGTGAATATTTCTGCTCCCAGCTCCTACCTCTCCCTCTTTGGAACTCTGTGCTTCATCCACACTGAGATGATTGTACTTTTCATCACACTCATCATAAGTTTCTTATTCATGAATGTGTGCTCACTATTTGGAATGCCCTCAGCTCCCTCTGCAAACTTGGCTCCTATTTATCCTTTAAAGACTTGTCTGCAGAGGCACCTCTTCCCTGATGAAGTCTCAAAGGTGACAGTTTTTAAAACTGAAATTCTCTATTCACTTTATAATAAATTTGGTACCTGAACCCTGGGTGATATTAAAATATTAAGAAATCAGATACTAGGGCATGCTGGTTGTATATCAATCCTGTTCAGACCATAAAATACCTTAATATTTAAAAAGATTTTCTCCTTTCCTGTCTCTTCTTCCTTCCTCATTGGCTCCACTTATCACCAAAACTCTGAACAATTGAGCTGGGGTGAATCAGTAGTTGAAATCTTCAATGTACAATAGAAACTTTGAGGCTTAACCTTTTCTATCCTTATGGAACATTGCCAACAGGTTTCAACAGACCACTTCCATAGTCTTGCCTGCCCCATCTTGGTGATCAGTGTCCTTACAAAGGTAGGCCCTGGTTTAGCAATAAATTCTTTACACATGAATAAATCAAAACACAAAGTCAGTATATTATACAATGATGCAAAAGAGGTAGGTTGTATTGAAATTAAAATTTCAAGTTAGGAATGTGTTTCCCTTTCTCTAGCTTTTGGCATATATATATATATATATATCTGCCATACCAATTATCTCTTTATTTGTGTTGTTTGAGGTATTACTAGATCACGTAGTATTTGCTCAATAGATGTTTGTTGGCTGACTGAATGAAAAGAAGGATAGAACTGAGCTATACCACAGCCGCCTTTTTTTTTTGAAACAGGGTCTTGCTAAGTTTCTGAGGCTGGCTTTGAATTTGTGATCTTCCTGCAGCAGCTTCCTGAGTCTCTAGGATTATAGGTTTGTGCCACTACACCTTTCTGATAGACCATTCTTTTTTTCCCAATGTCTTTAATTTATTTATCTATCTTTTTATGAGAACCTGAGGATAAAACCCAGGGCCTCACAAGTGCTAGGCAAATGCTCTACCACTGAGCCATAATCCTAACTTGATAGACCATTCTTCAGTAGAGATGAGCAATTATTATTTGGTGGAGGAATATACAAACTAAGGAGAGTGTTATAGTAAGAAAACTACAACAGTTGGAGGGAGCAATTTAAAGTTGAGTTGAAATTCTTTAGTATTGTTATCTCAAGTATCACAATAAGGAATTCATTCTTTTGTACTGTGAAAACTCGCTTGTGTGATACCTAGCATGTAATCCCAAACCGTTTGCATGCTGCTCAAAGAATTGTTCTGCATATAGATTGGTTTGTGTGCCCATATGTTTCAAAATTCAATTTAAAGGAACAGCTGAATTAGTCAATAGGATTAAAGCTTCTCTTCTACATTTAGTTTAGGTGAAGAGGAAGCAGCGGGTATTCATTTGTACATTTAAAGAGGAAAGCTGGGGGGATTTGATGCATGTCATACGAAGGAAAAACTGAATATTTGCATTTTCCCTGTTTATCGTTGTTTTCTCCCTTGCTTGCTTTCTGTATTGCAGACTTTGTGGCTATTTCTTGATGATTTTCAGGCTGCAGTTCATTAAGATTTTTGCAATTGGTGTCTCTGTTGAGGCTTTTACTACTATCTTTCACTAGCAGGCACATACAAGGTGAATATGCTTTTAAATCACAGTTATGCTCACTTCAAAATTCTAACAGTTGGATTATCTGACTCAGTACTGTCTCTCCTGTGAAATAAATAAATTAACCCCCAAATCTCTTCTGGAGCAAAGCCTATATCACTGTTCTAAACAATTTTTCTAAGTTAAAATACAAAGATTTCTGTGGCACTGTTTTAAACACACTAAAAATTGTGAATTTAAAATATTGAACAAATATTAGACAGACTCAGCCATAAAATAAAACTGTTTTATAGTTCCCCATCACTATCTTTTCACATGCAGGTTAGGTCTCTTCATTGATCGGCTTTCTTTTATTACAAGGTGTTCTGGGAGAAACAAAGCAATCTCAAGCACCACAAAGGTCAAAGGAACCATGAATTTGTGGATTAAACTTGCAAAAATGTTGCATTGATGAGGACTTTTTGTCTTTCTTGGCTTCTGGTAAATCTCAATTTGCAAATTAAAGCAGAACCTTTAAGGCCTTTCTGATATCAGCTTGAATTCAAAATGGGTTACATTCTCCAGATTCCTTTAGCTGATATTCTAACTCATTGTGCTCAGGTTCAAAGCTGCCAGAATGTTTTTCATTTTGTAAGTGTCAATGGAGCCCTTAATCCTCTTCAAATTGGTTAAATAAGTCAGTTTGGGAAGTAGTGTCACGGGAAGGTGTAGCATGGACTTGGAACTAAACAGATTTAGGGGAAATTACTTAGGTTCTCCTGAGAGGGTAGGCCTGCTTACTCTAACCGTCACACCTTGGGAGTGATTGGTAGAGGATGAAAAGCAAAATGCCTCTGAACTTCTCAATCTAGATTTCTGTAAGCAACTTAACTCAGCCTTAGCTCTTGTGCCTGCCCATCTCCATTTTTAGAGCCAAAGATGAATTTTCAATATACAAATTCTGTTGCAGGATCAGAATGAGAAAGATAAGCAGATGAATAGAACTTTGCTTTACAGAAGACAGAAGAGGAAAGGAGAAATGGGAACAAAGGACATACTTGCACAAATGTGCCTTTCTTACCTTCAACATTTTGTCAACACGTTAGGATCTTGTACTGATTGGTTCATATTGGACAAGGAAGACTCATATTCTTGCATTGAAAAAAGGCAAATCTATGTGAATGGGAGCAATGTTATCAGGAAAAATTGTAAGAGGAAATCTGAGCTACTTGTGATGTATAGAATCTTTTACCTCAAGGGTCAGTAAATTGTGGTCTGACTGTTTAGTAAATAAAGTTTTATTGAAACACAGGCATATGGGGAGAAAAGTACTCTCATACATTGTTGGTGGGACTGTAAATTGGTGTAACCACTATAGAAAGTAGTATGGAGATTCCTCAGAAATCTTTGAATGGATACACCATTTGGCCCAGTTATCCCACTCCTCGGTTTATACCCAAAGAACATACAATCAGCATACTATAGTGACACAGCAACATCAATGTTTATAGCGGCTCAATTTTCAGCAGCCAAGCTCTGGAAATAAACTAGGTGTCCTTCAATAGATGAATGGATAAAAATAAAATGTGGTATATATACACAATGGAATATTACCCAACCATAAAGAATGAAATTATGGCATTTCCCAGTAAGTGGATGGAACTGGAGATTATCATGCTAAGTGGAATAAGCCAATAACAAAAAACCAAAGGCCAAATGTTCTCTCTGATTTGTGTATGCTAATCCCAAACAAGAGAGGTTGGGGAGGGGAATAATAGAAATCCATTGAACTAGACAAAGGGGAATGAAGAGAAGGGAGGGAGGCTGGGAATAAAAAAGGCAGTAGAATTAATTGGACATAACTTCCCTAGCCTTGTATTTGTATACATGACCAGGGTAACTTCATATCACTTACAATCATAAGAGTGGGAACCTAAATAAATTTATACTTTATGTTTGTGTATTCTGCCAAATGTATTCTACTGTCATGTATATTTAAAATAAAAATAAAAATATTTTTAAAAAAGGAACACAGACATGCTTATTTGGTAGCTGGTTTACATATTGGTTTTCTTTTCTTAATTTGTTTTTTTAGATATACATGACAGTATATTTTGACATATTATGCATACATGGAGTATAAATTATTCTAGTTAGGATTCTGTTCTTGTGGATGTATTTGATGTGGAAATTCACTGTGGTGTATTCATATATGAACATAGGAAAGTTATGTCTAATTCATTCTACTGTCTTTTTCTATTCCCACTCTCCCTCCCCTCCCTTCATTCCCCTGAATATCTGTCCATCTCCCTACCTTGTTGTGTGTTAGCATTCACATATCAGAAAGAACATTCAACCTTTGGTATTTTGTTATTCAGTTATTTCCCTTAGCATCATAGTCTCCAGATCCATCCATTTAGCAGTAGAAGTCATAAAGTTGTTCTTTCTTTCTTTTTTTGGTATCAGGAATTGAACCCAGGGACACTCAACCATTGAGCCACATCCCAGAACTTTTTAAAAAGGTTTTTAAAATATATATATTTTTATTGAGACTGAGTCTTGCTAAGTTGTTTAGAGCCTCACTAAGATGCTGATGCTGGCTTTGAACTTGTGATCCTCCTGCCTCAGCCTCCCAAGCTACTAAGATTACAGGTGTATGCCACTGTGCCTGGCAAGTCATTCTTTTTTATAGTTGAGTAATATTCTTTTGTGTTGATTTACATATTGTTTATATCTCCTTTTAAGTAGTTATGATAGATACTATATGTTCCACAATGTTAAAATATTTACTGCTTGGCCCTTGACAGATAGTTTGCCAACCCTGTGCTATGCAGCATAGATCCAAAAGCCATGCATTGGTTCTGTGAAGTGATCAATATATTTGATCACTTTGAGGAAACATTTATAGTTTATAATATAAAGTTTAAAACTAAAAAATTGTAGCAGTATATTAGTTATTAATTGATTTGGTAAGTTTATATCATATATACTTTTTATCAATATAAATAACTTACATTATTGATTTATTTTGTTGTGTTGCACAGATTTTGTAGTCACTGGAAATGTATAGAAACAAAGTTGCTATTTGGCTTTTTTTTGGTATCAAAAAAAAACCATTTTTTGGTCTAAAATGCTAATAATATTCAATACTCAGCATTCATCAGACATCCACTTGGTATAGAACTCTGTTCCAGGTCCACTGGAAGGAGGGGAGAGCCCCAAAGAAGCAGATGATAGTATAACTAAGGATTTTACCAAACACTCTAGTTAAAAAGCTGTTACATATTCCTGCATTGATTTCTGAAAACTCATGAAGTACGAATGAAAACAAATGAAAAGAGCTCAGAATCTAGAATTAAAGGATAAGGGATAATTTGCCTGTGTGTCAGTCACCTGGACGCTTTTGCAGGTCTTGAGGCTGTGCATTTGCCCTGATTCTCTTGTTTTAGGAACTGGTCTAAACATAGAATTTATACTCTGGCTTTTGAATTTCATCTTGCTGACTCTTGCCCATCACTAAATGTGTTGAGATTATTTTAGAATTTTTACTTAAATTTTAATGTAGCAATGTTTCATTCTGACATTTTATTTACTGAAAAAATATTGTATGAGCTGGGGCAGTTTGCACATACCTGTAATCCCAGTGGCTTGGGAGGCTGATACAGGAGGATCATAAGTTCAAAGCCAGTCTCAGGAACTTAGTGAGGCCCTAAGCAATTTAGTGAGACACTGTCTCAAATTAAAAAAGTAAAACAGCTAGAGATGTGGCTCAGTGATTAAGTGCCCCTGGGTTCTGTCCCTGGTACCCCTTTCCCCACCAAAATTAAAGGAATGAGCATATGTCTTCATCCAAGTGATAGGTCACAGTCCTAAATGTAGCTTTAGAGGCTATCTAGAGTAAAGACTTCTCAAACATTGATTTTCACATGAACAATTTGGGGATCTTAAAATGCAGATTCTGATTGAGTTGGTCTGGAGTGGGTCCCAAGAAGTCTGCAGATGAGACTTTGAAGAGCAAAGTGCTCCAGGATCAGCTGGTGAGAATTTGCTCTGCAATCTCTCTGAAGGTTTTCCTCCAGCTTCCAGATGAACACTCCTAATTTACACTAAGGACTCACCATTTTCAAGGCAACCTACTCTGCCATTTAGAACCCCAGTGGTTGGAAAACCTTTATATTATCAGTTATAACTTGTGAAGTTTTTCTGATGAATTCAACTTCTTGTGAATTCAATAGTGGTTTGTATTGAATTGCCACTTTTGAGTCATCGGCCAATTCTTTTTTTTTCCCTTGGTCAAAATTAATCCCACCAGGAGACTCTGTGTCATAAATTGCTGTGAAAGTTGTTGTCTGAGTAAGTGAGCAGTGTTGGGAGGTAGGATTTGAAGCTTCACTTGCTGACTGACTACTGTTCTTTCCCCATATGCTGTTTCTTTTGCTTACTTTCTTCTCTCCTGAATGGAGAACATATCACATGCACACTCTATCATATGTACACATTAATACTTTTTGAAGGGTTTTATGGTGTGGATCTTGAATGTCCCCCAAGGCCCATGTGTTAAGGCTTGGTTGTCAGCCTATGGCACTATGGGAAGGTAGTAGAACTTTTAGGATGTAAGGTCTAGTGGAAAGAAGTTAGGTCACTAGAAGTGTGTCCTTGAAGGGGATATTGAGACCTTGGCCCTTTGTTTCCCAGCTGTCAAGAGGTAAACAAACCTTCTTTGTCAAGAGCTCCCTATTGTCATGTTCTGTCTCATCACAGGCCCAAAAGCCACAAGGCCAAGTGACCATGAACTGAAACCTCTGAAACCATGAGCCAAAATAAATCCTTCTTCCTTACAAGTTGAGCATTTTAGGTATTTTGTCACAGTGTCTGAAATCTGACTAACATTGACTCTGAAATAGTATGATATTTGACCCCAGTGGTATGTTAGTAAATATTGAACAACAGACTCTGGAAGTGAGGGTGCAAAATAGTAGCATTTACGGATAGTGTAAACACTCCCATCATGACCTATTTTAAAATTGCCAATCATTTAATTAGCTTTCAAAATTCCTGAAAATTTAATAGCCAGTAGGACTCTAGCATAGCTCCATCTGATCCCACCATAGCAAATGGTGGTTAACATTTATAGATCATTTAAGAAGCACAATGTTGCAAGTCTTACATATAGGCCTCTAGCAAAATTGAAAGGAGACCCCATTCATTCATCCAACAAGTTACTGAATTTCTTTGTTGGTAGATGCCAGAAAAATAAAGATGAATGTGAAACAACCTCTGCCCTCAAGCAATTCATGGAGTCTAGAAGGGGAGACAGATATATAAATAGATAAATTATACTGTAACATAATAAATAATAGAGCAGATGGTTGTGGTAAATGCTTTAGTACCCATTTTGGTCCCTGCTGGGAGTAAAGAAAGCTAAAGGGAGACCATTTTCTTTACTTTCTTGAAAAAATCCATGCTAACTGTCAAAAAACTTTTGTGAATATTTTTTATGTACATATATTTTATATTGAATAGAATTGAAGAGTATACCAGTTCCTTTAGAGAGAAAATTGTTGACATGCATGTTACATCTTAGAATTGGGTCTAAATTATCTGTCATATAAACTTCAGAAAGAGAATATGGAATATAGACAAGGAACCTTTGAGAACAGACAATTTGCAGACCTCAAGAGTACTATCCTATTCAAATTCAATTTCATTTTAGAAAGCTTGAAGGCATCAGACAGTTAAGAGATTAAAAAAGGCAAGTATTAACCTTTTCAGTTAGCATCTCATTTAAGCTGTTGAACCTGAGAACAGTTTGCAGGATTCTAAATCTCTCTTAAAATTAAAGATAAAACAAAAGAAGTAAAAAACAAGCAAACACACACACAAAAAAAGCAAAACAAAAAAATTAAACAAATCAGGGATATCAGAATGGCTTATCCTTCCTTGTCCAATTCATTATAACCACTGCTTACTTATTTTATTGCATAAAGTCCCTCCTGTAAGTAGGATAGGTAGAAATAATGAAATGCCATTTTATTTTTCTCTCAGTCTTCTTTACCTCAGTACTCTCTTTGTCCATCACTTTTATATTGGCTTACACAGGCCAGAATTATATTTTAGCATTATAGTCAGGGTGTGAAAACAGGGTATGGGTTGCATCAAAAACCAATCTTGATGTGACAGAACATTGTGCCAGAAAACAAAGTTGTTATGCTTCTTTCTCTGCTGTCTGCCCTATGTGGGCCTAGCATGAGTGAGGTGATGATTTAGTGCAGAATTCTTGATATTTCACAAGGAACCCTACTGAGCAAGCTTGCTTTGGTTTCTCATAGGATTATAGAAGACAGAATGAAGGATGACACTTTGAAAGGAGAACAGTCAGGGACCTAGTAACCAGTCACAACCTCCTAATTCCTTTCAAGGCCTTGGGGTACTCTGCCAAAATTTTTAGGTACAAAAGGACAGTAAGGCTTTATGTTTTATACAGAATTAGGACAAATGGAGAAAAAAAAGTAAATGGGAATTCAATGATTATTTGATGATCAAGTTCTTTAAGTAGATATATTCTTATGTTATGAAATTATTTACCTTTATGTTGACTTCAATTTCACATTCTATTTTACCTTTTTATAGTTTTGTGTATAAGAACAAACCTCTGGTAGTTCAAGAGTAAACAGAGACTATCTACTTGCAAAATTGGATATTTGCTCATCCTAACTGGGTCATTTAATAATGGCTATTTGGTCACCACTTGGATTTCATTGGAATATCTGAAAAAAACATGTGAAGTTATGTAATTTAAAAAAAATGTCCTGTGGGATTTGTGTGTATTCATATCATGGCAATTTGAATGGGGCTCAGAAGTAGTGATTTGCTCCCTTATGACTGAAATAAGAGAGTGAGAAGAAGCCTTTCAAAGTTAAATGATCCTCTTCCCAGGTCATTACTTCCCCTCCATCTCTCTGAAGCTTATGCACCTACAATCCACAGGGCTCAGAAACCTTCTCCTACTGTATTCTTATTACAGCTGCCTGAGCCCAGGCTTTTTTCATATATCACTTGGGGTAGAGCAAAAACCTTCTAACTGATCTCTCTGCTTTCAGTCTTTCTACAACTCAAATCCTTTCTTTATACAACAGCCAGACTGGTTTATCTAAAATGTAAAGCTGACCATATTATTCTCTCTTTCAAAATCTTTCAATAGCTGCCATTTTCTTACAGTACAAAGTCAAAACCACTGCTCAGGGCCTACAAGGCCCTCCATAAATCCATCTTTATGTACTTCTTCAGCATTACTCCTTAGCGGTGATATATTGTTTCTATGTCTCCACACACACCATAGTGTCTTGTACTTTACTTGACCTTATCTGCACTTTTAGAAAACAATGCAAAAGATTCCTCCCCCAGCAGAAAGAATGGAGTTTGCTTCTGTGGATATCTTAATCCATCACTTTTTAATTTATACAGAACACGTCCGTGTTGTTGCATGTATTGGTAGTTCATTCCTTTCTTTTATTGACTAATGTTTCATTGTGTGGGTGTAGTATATTCTGTTATCTATTCCCCTGGTAAAGGGCATTGGGTTGTTTCCAGTTCTGAGTAATTATGAATGAAACTGCAATGAGCATCCTCAAGCAAGATTTTGTGTGAACACAGATTTTCATTCCATTGGACAGAAGCCCAGGTGTGGGATTTCTGGATTGCATGGTAAATGTAAATTAATAAGAAGACTGGCAAACTGTTTTCCAAAGTGGCTGTATGGTTTTTGCATTCCCACCAACAATGAATGAAGATTTGGTATGATCAGTAGCTTTAATGTGAGCCATTCTCATAGGTGTATAAAGGAATGCCATTATGGTTTAAATTTGCATTTTCATAATATCTAATTGTGTGGAACATCTTTACACATGATTTTATGCTATCCGTATATCTTCTTTGGTAAAGCATTTGTTCAAAACTTTGGCCAATGTCTTTATTGGTTTTTCAGTTTTCTTATTGTTAAGTTTGAGAATTCTTCACATACTCAATATAATTTCCTTGGCCACACATACAATTTGCACGAGTTTTTTCTCCCATTCTTTGATTTATTTTCTATTATCTTCATAATGTGTTTTTTATCTCTATATCTATCCATCTATCTATCTTTCTAAAATTGGCTCATGCAATTAAGGAGGCTGAAGTTTTCTACAATCTGCAGTCTGTGAACTATAGACCCCACCCCTGTAAAAACAAACAAACAAACAAACAAACAAAAAAAAAACAGTGGTGAAGTTAGTCCAAGTTTGAAGGTCTGAGAACAAGGGGAGCTAATGATGTAAGTGTCAGTCTGAGGGCAGAAGATTAATGTTCCAACTCCAGTTAGGCAGAAGAATCAAATTCTTTCTTTTCTGTCTTTTGCTCTGTTTAGGCCCTCAACAGATTGGATGATGTCCACTTATATTAAGGATGGCAATCTGCTTTACTGAACACATCAATTTAAATGCTAATCTTATCCAGAAACACTTTCACAGACCTATCTATAAATAATATGTAGCCAAATATCTGAATACTGGGATCCAGTAAAGTTGACACGTATATTAGCATTTCAGTCCTAATTTCCTCTTCCTATAAAGATGCCAGTCTTATTGGATCAGAGCTCATGCAATGACTTCATTTTATCTTAATTAGCTCTTCAAAGACACTCTCTCCAAGTCAAGTTATATTCTGAGGTACAAAGGGTTAAGAATTCAATATATGAATTTGGAGGTGGGTGTATGGGTTGTACCATTTAGCTCATGACACAAGGCCTTGAAGATTTTTCCTGTTTTCTGCTAAGTGGACACAATTTGAATAGAGATAATTGTAAAGTTACTTAATGAGAACAGAGACTATTTGTTCTATGCTGTACTGCCTGTGCTAGCACAAAGATTATCCTATAAAATATGCTTACCAAAGATTGTTGAATGAATGAGTGAATGAATATGAATCACATTCTTTATTACATGTTCTATGAATCTCAGAGATTGCTTGTAGCTTATCTTGCTGAAGGAAATTTATATTTTTCATGACAAATTATTACATAGAATCTATCAAGTCAGGAGTGGTGACAGCAAGCCTGTAATCCCAGTGGCTTGGGAGGCCAAGGGAGGAAGATTGTTAGTTCAAAGCTAGCCTCAGCAACCTAGTGAGGCCCTAAGAAATTTAAAGAGACCCTGTCTCAAAAAAATATAGAAAGGGCTGGGAATTTGGCTCAGTGGTTAAACACCCCTGGGTTAATTCCCTGATACAAAAACAAAAACCCCAAACCTATCGAAACTCAAAAAAAAATCAAAATTGCCCTAAATATCAATATTTATTTAAAACAAACATGAACTTACTCTAAGACCATTAATTTCATTCCCAGGAATATACCCCATATATTAGTACATAAGTTTACCAAGAGACACATCTGAGAGTGTTCACAGCAAATCTATTAAAAAAGGACAAAACTGGATGCATTCAAAATATTCATCAACAAAAATTAATATGCTTTGACATATTCCCCAAATGGAACACTATACAGCATTGACAATAAACATATTACTTATACATGCAACAACACAAATACTTCTCAAAGACAATGAGCAAAAGATAGTTGAAAAATTACACAAAATGTATGACTTCATTTATATAAAGGTCAAAAGCAGGCAACACTTATGTATTATGATAAAATAATAACAGTTGTGACCTTTACAGAAAAAGGAACTGGGAAGGAACACTTGGGCTTCTGTAGTAGTGGTATTTCTATTTATTTATATAGATGGTGGTTATGGAGGTATATTTGCTTTGTAAAATGTTGAACTATGATTTATATTTTGTGTGTTTTCTTCAGATAATTACTCCATATGGACATGGCCTTGTTATTTCTATATAAGCAGAGAAAAAAAAACCTGGGAAGATGTTTTATTGAGCTTTATCAAAAAACAAAGCCAATAGAGGCTCTGTGTGGTGATGCATGCCTGAAACCCCAGTACTCAGGAGGCTGAGGCAAGAGGATCATGAGTTCAAAGCCAGCCGCAGCAACTTAGCGAGGCCCTAAGAAACTCAGTGAGACTCTGTCTCTAAATAAAATACAAAAAAGAGTTGAGGATGTGACTCAGTGGTTAAGTGCCCTTGAGTTCAATCCTGGGTACCAAAAAACAAACAAACAAATAAACACACACACACACACACCAAAACCAATAGACTATAAGTTATTTTCCTATTTTAAAATATTATGGTTTTGCAACCCCTCTCTCTAACTTTGGTTTCCATAGCTTAATTATCACAATCCTTTGGCTGTGGAGATACAAAATCTGAAAAAAGAGAGAAAGAAACACAATAGGAGAAAGCTTTCTTGAAGAAGTTCTGAGGAAACAGTAGAATCAGGTCAAGCTCATATGGTCTTATTTTTTGACTGCCCATAATCTGATCATAAATGACAATTCAGGGCATCACAAAAAGTTGGATTTATCAGCTGCCTTTCTTTCTACCAGTCAAGCCATTGCATTTTCACTGTTGATCTATTTGTAATTTGCACTTAAATTTCACTAGTGGGGAGACTTTCTTTGTAAAGAGGTACTCAGCATTATGTTCCTGAAATATTAAAGGACGTTGTTCAAATTGCTATCCACCTTGAGAGGTGGTGCATGCTTATTGAAGGTTGCCTATTGTAAAACCATTATTTCTTGGTACTCTCAAGATACAAGTGGAATCAATGACTTTTGAAAAACAAGGTTGTTGAACATCAAGAGATGCCCTGTGGTGTGATTATGTGTGTGTGTGTGTGTGTGTGTGTGCATGTTTTGAAAGACATGAGCATTAAAATTAATGTTTGTTCTAAGATTTTCTCATTTTGATAGATATGCCTAGAATAGTTAAAGGGATTTATTCTTCTAAATCAAAATTCTTACTCAATCAGCTTTCTAAATTAATCCCAATGTTTATAAGAATTAAAGAAAAGGAAAATGACACTCTCGACTTTGTTTTGTTTTTTGATACTGGGGATTGAACCCAGGGGCACTTTACCACTGAGCTACATTCTTAGTCCTCTTTATTTATTTTTTAATTTTGAGACAAGTTCTTGCTAAATTGCCCAGGCTGGCCTCCAACTTGTGATCCTCCTGTTACAGCCTCCTGAGTTGCTGGGATTATAAGTGTGCATTGCTACACCCAGCTCAACTTCTAAGAGAATCATCATTTAATTCAGTTTTTACAAAGTAGAACATCATAATGGCATGTAAACATTTTCTTTTATTTTTTTATTTTTTATATATTTATTTTATTTATATTTATATTTTTATTTTTTCTCCCTTCAAACACTTTTCACCTGTTAATGAAATTCTAGGAAAGGGAGGCTGGGGGTGTGATTTAGTAGTGGAGTGCTTGCCTGGCACTCTGCCAGGTCCTGGATTCAGACCCAGCACCACAAAGAAGGAGAAAAGGAAAAAAAAAGAAATTCTACAACTTTGCTCCTGGTCTTCAGTCTTCAGCCGCTGCATGTCCCTCGGGTTACTCGCGTTCTGGGAGCAATCAAGGAAGCACAAGTGCTGACACTGTCCTCTTTCAGGAAGGACACCTCAATGCTCCTG
Organism: Marmota marmota marmota; assembly: GCF_001458135.2. Classification (NCBI taxonomy): domain Eukaryota; kingdom Metazoa; phylum Chordata; class Mammalia; order Rodentia; family Sciuridae; genus Marmota; species Marmota marmota. The sequence goes on along the minus strand of NW_026000316.1, from coordinate 4,271,575 downwards.
ACCCTCCGCAGATCCGAGAAGGTGGGTTTCTGCTGTGACACCTCAGTGTCATGGTCCACCAGGAGGGCCTTCAGCCGGGCTTGCTCCCCCATGCTCTTCAAAATTATGAACATTACTCGGTGCTCTCTGTGCCTGCTAGGTGCTGGGGTTGCAGCTTCCTTCACCTTGAGGGTTAGCTGGGGCTTGCCCTGGAGGAAGCAGCTTCTGATCTGCTGCTGGAGCATGTAAACATTTTCATGTATGGATCAAAAATTGGTAGAATTTCTTTGTAATGTTTACCAAATAAATCAGTTAATATTTTTCAAATGTGCTAATAAGCTGCCAAACCATATCATTGTTTCTTTGTATACACAGGGAAGTTTACCAAATTATATATTAATAAATTATGTCAAATTGATCTTTTATCACAATATAGAGGATTTCTACCTCTTTAATATGAGATTTTCTTCAGGATAATTTAACCAATGGTTTAGTGATTAGTTGTTTTCATAGTTATGGGGAAGAGGTTAAGATGGACTTAACATTCTGTCCGTGTGATGCCCATAAATGAACATAAAGAAATACAATATCAATATGCTATCAAACTTCTTGATGTTTGTACTTTGAGCCCAAAAATTTCTTTTAGACTCTTCAAAATATAGATGATCCTAAACTTATGACGGGATTATCCCTGATAAGCCTATTGTAAATTGAACAAAAATGCACTTAATGAAACTACTGAACATCACAGTTCAATGTAGGTTATTGGTTATTTCCCCTCATGATTCTGGACCAATTAGGAGCTGCAGACTGCTGCTGCTACTCAATATCTCCATAGAATATCCTATTACATATAGCTAGCCCAAGAAAAGATGCAAATTCAAAATTGATGTACAGCTTCTATGGAATGTGAATTGCTTTTGTACCATTGTAAAGTTGAAAAATTGTAAATCAAAACTAATTTGGGAATCATCTGTACTAAACTTTAAGTAATAACAACAAATTAAAGTGTGTGAAAAGTTGTTAATAATTATAAAATCTGGAATAATTATATATAAATATTATATATTATAAATATGTATAATTATACATATAAGATTATATATTTTTATGATAAATGTTAAAATACTGAAAATGTGTCTAAGAGCAGACAGAACAGAAGAAGGAGGCAAGCTTACTCTTGAAAAACTGCAGTTACAGGAGGAAGAATTATAAATTTATGGCTTTCATTCCTGAGGCTTTCCCCTACTTCCAAGGGTAAAACAGAAACATAAATGACAGCTTTATAAGAGCAAGTAGGAGTCTGAAGCAGTATAAATAGGTGTCAACTTAAGGGGAGAAATTTGGGGAGCAAGATAATTGTAAGGGATGAGATACAAAATGTGAGAATTAACTCTAATTAAATCTAATTAAATCAAATCTAATGCTGGTTTGATGGCTAAACAATGCATGTGTGGAAGAAATAAAAGGGTATCTAGTGAGAAAAACAGGACACAGAAAAGAAGACATCAATGAAAAATAGTCGTATTAGGTGAGATGTGTGAGTTTGCAGCTTTAAAAAACAATCGGAGTATGTTCTCCAACCTGCGCAGGTGGCAGAAAACTGAAGTTTTACTGGCTTGATGAATCAGAGGACAGCAGAGAAATTTAGGGGGAGAGTCCCATAAGCAAGACAAGTACAGAGAGGGTAAGCCCCAATACCTGAGTGTAAGCTGTGCCCAAATCCTTGGCTGAACACCAAGATAATCAGGTGCAGGTGAAACTCCCAGGAAGCCAGGATAAAAATAGCAGCATCAAAAAGCTTTAATAACTGAGCAAATATATCAGCTGCTACACACCACAGGGGAGACAGAGTTTGCAGTTTGAATTCATGCAAGTGAATGGCCCATTTAGGGCCAAAACAACAAAAATCCTCAGAACACAACATGATTCTGAATCACCATAATGTATATCTATAACGTCCAATTCTAACACAAAATTATAGATATCTAAAGAAATAGGAAAATTTATCCCACATTCAGGGGAAAAACGCAGTCAATAGAACATGTATAAGAATGAGTCTTAGTGTGGAGTATAGCTGACAAAGTTTTAAAAGTGCTACTATAAATATACTCAAATAATTAAAAGAGAAATGTAATTAATGAGTAAGCAGAGAAAAAATTCCAACAGAGAAATGAAAACTATTTTAAAAATGGAAATTCAAGAACTCAAAAATAAAAGAATAAAAATGAAAATTAATTAGATGGACTCTAATACAGGTTGGAGATGACAAAAAAAAATTAGTGAGATTTATGATAGATCCATTGAAATTATTGAACTCAAAGAAGAGAAAGAAAAACTTGAAAAAATAAATAAAAAAAACAGGGACTGGGGCTTTGGCTCAATGGTAGAGTACTCACCTAGCATATCAAGGCGCTGGCTTCAATCCTCAGCACCACATAAAAATAAATAAATAAAATAGAGGTATTGTGTACATCTACAACATATATATATATATATATATATATATATATATATATATATATATATCTCCA
>NW_026000316.1:4216177-4269041 GCF_001458135.2 Marmota marmota marmota | reverse complement strand
AAAAAAAAAAAAAAAAAAAAAAAGACCAACTTCTAAATAACTTACAGATCTATGGAAAATTAGAAAACAATTTGAGCTGAATGATAAGGAAAACAGAACATGCTAAAATTTATGACGTAATAAGATTAAAGCAGTACTCAGAGAAAAGCTTAAAATGGTTGTATTAAAAAATGAAGAAAGTCTAATATGAACATAATTTATTATAATTTATGAAGTTGTAAAATAAAGAGCAAATTAAACTCCAAATTAATAAAAATAATAAAATTAAAGACAAGATTTACATTAATAAAATGGAAAATTGATAAGCAACAGAAAAAATTAAGGAAACCACTATCTAGTTTGTTGATACATGCCTATCTAATGTGAGTAAGAAAAAAAGAGAAGATACACATTATCAATAACAACTAAAAAGAGCATCATTACATATATTTCAGGTTCAGCTAATAATATCAGAATATTATAATAAATTTAACCCAGTAAAATTGACAATTAAGAGGCTATGGACAAATATTGTAAAAAGACACAAATGACCAAAGCTGCTATCAGAAAAAATACAAAAATCAAAGTATCCTTATATTTACTAAAGAAGTTTAAATTTAATCTGTGAGCAAAAATCTTCCCACAAAGAATATTCCAAATCCTGATGGTTGCTTGGGTGAATTATCTCAAAAATGAAGGGAATAGATAATATCAATCTTTTAAGATAGGTCAATGGAAATTACCTAATCTGAAGAAGAGAATGAAAAGCAAGTGAAGAAAAATTAACAGAACCTAAGAGACATATGAGACCTCAACCAAAGCAACATATGTATAATGAGAGTCCAAGAAAGGAGAGAAAGAAAGGTGAAGAAAGAATGTTTAATAAATAATAGCTAAAACCATTATGAAAATATTTGATAAAAACTTAATTTGCATATCCAAGAAGTTAAAAGAACTCCATTTAGAATAAACCAAAAGCATTTCACATCTAAATTCATGTAAACATACTTTTAAAAACAAAGGGGGGGGATCAGGAAAACAACAAGAGAGGAAGTTTCCTAAGAAAGATGGTATCCATAGAAAGCCAAAGAAAAACAGAATTGTGAAAGCAGCAAGAGAGAAGGCAGCTCAACAAGGTGTCCTCAAGAATATTAACAACTAATTTCTCATTATAAATGATGAAGGCCAAAAGACAGTGGGATGAGAAATATTTAAAGTTCTGAAAAACAAACAAACAAATTCTATTTCCAGAAAAACTAACTTTCACAATTGAAGGAGAAAGAAAGAGCATCTCAGAAAGACAAAAACTGAGAGAAGTCATTACTTGTAAACCTACCCCACAAGAATTATTAAAGAGAGGGCTGGGGATGTGGCTCAAGCGGTAGCACGCTCGCCTGGCATGCGTGCGGCCCGGGTTCGATCCTCAGCACCACATACACACAAAGATGTTGTGTCCACCGAAAATTAAACAATAAAAATTATTTAAAAAAAAAAAAAGAATTATTAAAGAGAGCCATGCGTGGTGGCTTATAATCCCAGCTTCTCAGGAGGCTGAGGCAGGAGGATCACAATTTCTAGGGCAACCTTCACAAACTAGAAAGACCTTGTCTCAAAAAAAAAAAATGTAAAAGGGTTGGGGATGTAGCTTAGCGGTAGCATGCCTCTTGGTTCAATCTCAAGTACTGCAAAGCAAAACAAATAAGCAAAAAAAAAAAAAAAAAAACAAAGGAATTACTAAAGGGAGTTCCATGGGCTGAAATAAAATAACACACAGAGGAATTTGAATTCAGATGTAAATATTAAAAAAATGTTAAAAAAGTACAAGTGTATATTTTGCTTGGAACTTTTTCTTTTATTCAATTAATATATATATATCAGAAATTTTGAATCTGTATTAATAGGCATACAAAAAATAAAAATACAATTTCTATGACAATAGCAATACAAATGATGGTAGAGTAATAGGACCTATTTAAAAGAATTTTTTGTATGCTATTGGAATTAAGTTGACATAATCTGGACTAGGAATGTAGACCAGCAGTAGATCACTTGCTTGGCACAAATGAGGCTTTGGGCTCAATCCTTAACACTTAAAATAAATTGATAGTACTATCTAATTAGATTTTCATTTGTTAAGGTATTTATTGTAATACCTGGTACAACCACAGAGAAAATGATTAAAAAACATGAAATAATGCAATAAAATTTTAAAATTATACACTATATAATGTTTATTTAACACAAAATAGCTAAAAATGAAGAAATTAAGGAAAAAGTGACAGGAAACATAAAAAAAGCAAAGTGATAGATGTTAAGTACTACCTTATTAGTAACTATTAAATATAAATGGCTTAATGACTCTTAATAAAGTAAAGTTAGAGCCAGGCATGATGGCACATGCCTGTAATCCCAGTGGTTTGAGAGGCTGAAACAGGAGGACTGCAAGTTTGAAGCCAGCCAGCAAAAGCAAGGTGCTAAGTAACTCAATGAGACCCTGTCTCTAAATAAAACACAAAATAGGGGTGGGGATGTGGCTCAGTAGTTAAGTGCCCCTTCATTCAGTCCCCTGTACCTTCCCCCCAAAAATAAAGTTAGGTAGAATAGATAACAAGTGATCCTGTAAGGGTAAAAGAAATTGAAGTTAAAGCGTAAAAGTTAAAGGGTAAAAGACAGGGTGTTGTAAAGTTTCTAAGCTGCAAGGTCTGAGTTAAAATGTAAAGGATTAGGTATTGTTAGGTTTCTATGCTACCTGCAAAACCTGAAATTTCTGTAGCTGTTAAGACAATGCTTAGAACCGCCCAGTAAACATTTCCCCTGATTGTCTGGTTGTTTAATAACTGAAGGGGTCTGTGTGGTCGCACACAGGCCTTGCAGGGCCTGAACCAATCAGTTTGAATGTGTACTCTCCTTAGGAATGATCTATCACTCCAGCCTGACCTGTTCCCACCAGTGAATGAACCAATCATGTTTAGGAGTTGTTATTCAGTTTTCCCGCGCCTAATGATGATTTGTTCTGATGTATACAAAACCCTCCGCCCTCCCCAAAAAGTGTACTTAAGCAGTGCTCAGCCCCTGCTCAGGGCTCTGGGCTGCTTTCCCTTCTTGAGTGGGCACAGAGCCCCAGCATGCTGGTTCAATAAATCCCCTTTTGCCAATTACATGAGTGGTCACTTGGTGGTCTCTTTCTCCGGCGTTTCGTGGGACCCTTACAATCCAACTATATCTTATCTTTGAAGAATGCATTATATATTGAGCTATTTAGACTGAATATAAAAGGATGGAAAAGACATATTATGCAAACAGTAACTAAAATGAGCTTAAGCAGCTCTAATAATATCAAGAAAAAATAAATTAAAAACAAAATTTTGTATTAGAAACAATAAAAAGTAATTTTCTAATTGCTAAAATATCAATTCATCAAGAATACAATAAAGCGGCTGGGGTTGTGGCTCAGCAGTAGAGTGCTCGCCTAGCACATGCAAGGCCCTGGGTTCCATTCTCAGCACTACAGAAAAATAAATAAATAAAATAAAGATATTGTGTCCAACTACAATTAAAAAATACATATTAAAAAAGAATACAATATATGTATATATGTACCTAACAACAGAGCCCCCAACGTACCTAAAGCCAAAAACAGTTCTGGGGGTTTAGATCTGCAGTAGAATGTTTGACTAGTATGATGCCCTGGGTTCAATATCCAGAACTGCAAAATAAAACAAACAAATAAAAGCCAGTCAAACAAACAGAAACAGAATTGAAGAGAAATATAGGCAATTAAAAAATAATCATGGAAGAGACAGGAGGATTGTGAGTTCAAAGACAGCCTCAGCAACGGTGAGGTAGTAAGCAACTCAGTGAGACCTTGTCTCTAAATAAAATACAAAAATGAGCTTGGTGTGTAACTCAGTGGTCAAATGTCCCTGAGTTCAATCTCCAGTACCAATCATCATCATCATCATCATCATCGATAACTTTAATGCCTCACTTTCAATAATTATTAGGACAATTAGAGAAATAATCAAGAAGAACAAAGAAGCTTAAACACTAGAGACCAACTAGATCTAACGAAGCTCTAGGAAACTCAAAATAAATCTTATTTTCTAGTGTACAGGGACATTCTTTAGGATGAGAAACCAGCCTCTACCTCAGAGCAAAGCCTGACCAAGGAAGGGGGCATGAACCTTGTCCTTGGAAAGACCCACAGAGCACTCCTAAGCACATACCCACCCTGCTGAGTTGTTTGTCTACAAATAACAGGAGAGATCTGCTGCACCAGGTGTCCATGACTCAGTCAAATTATGTGAGGACCCATAGCAACCCCCTAGCAACCACCAATCAGCATGAGACATGGAAAATACCTGGGATGCCAGATGACCCTCCCAATAGTTTGTGGTGGTTGATAACATGTTGGGAAACCATGTAGTTCAGCGGTACTCCCCTCGTGGCTTAAACCAGTCAGTTCAAATGAATACCCCTTTTGTACTGACCAATCACCCCTACCCAACTTGTTCCCGCCAGTGAATGTGCTAATCATCTTTTAGAGTTGTTTTATGATTTTCCCGAGGTGTGTGATGCTTTGCTAAGAGCTGCTAGGATGTATGTGAAGACCCTGCCTTCTCCAAAGAGTGTATAAAACTGCTGCAAACCCTGGGCTCCTGGCCTCTCAGCATCACCAGTTGCTGTGTGCGTGGAGGACCAAGCTAGCTCGCAATAAACACCTCTTTGCTGCTTACATGGATCTTGGTCTCTGGTGGTCTTTTGGGGGTCCTGAATTCAAGCATAACAAGGATAGATCATATACTAAGTTATATAACACATCTGTTATTGTTTGGATATAAGGTGCCCTCTAAAAACTCCTGTGTTAATTCAGGGATATTCAGAAGTAAAATGATTAGTTATGAGAACTATAACCTAAGTAGTCCATGCTTGTTTGAATAGACTAACTGAATAGTAACTGTAGGCAGGTGGGGCATGGGTGGAGGACATGGGTCACTGGGGACAGGTATTGGTAGGGTGCATCTTCCTGATGGCCCCATCCCCTTTCCTCTCTTTCTGCTTCCTTGCTTCCGTGAAGGGAGCAGCTTCTCTCTGTCATGCCTTTCCCACATTATGTTCTACCTCACCTTGGGCCCAGAGCAATGTAGTAGGCCATCTATGGACTGCAACTTCTGATACCTGAGCAAAAATAAACTTTTCCTTCTCTACATTGTTCTTGTCCGATATTTTGGTCACAGTGATACAAAAGCTAACTAAAACAGAAATTGGTACCAAGAAGTGGGATCATTGCTATGACTAACCTGACCATGTGGTTCAGAAGCTTTTGTTCCTGGTTTGGGAGAGAAATTTTTACAAGTTTAGATGCATGCTGCAAAAGTGTTAGAATATCATTAGCAGAGCTTAATGGGTGATTCTGGTGTAAGCTTAGACCAGAATGCTTATAGGAATATGAACTGTGCTCATGAGGTTTCAGAGGGAAAGGAGGAGCCTATTGGGAAGTGGACTAGAGGCCACTGGTGTTATATCATAGCAAAGAACTTGGCTACATTTTGCTGATGTCTTAAGAATTTGTGTGAGGCTCAATTTAAAAGTGATGGGCTGGCAGAGGGAATTTCAAGGCAGTGCATCATTCAGTCAGTAGCATGTATATTTCTGGCAGCTTTTAACCAAGTTAATGTGATAATCAGGAGCAGAAAGCAGAGTGAAAGTTTTTAAAACTTGTAATTTGGACAGAAAATTGTGCAAAATGGGGTCAAGGAAGATGTGGTCGTTGAAGAGATTTTAGCCACCAAAGACAGAGATGCCAGTTACTTTACACAAAGATAATAGGAAAGTTCTCTTGAGTGTGTGTAAGGAATTGACAAGACCACACCCATCTTAGGCTCAAGGTTGTTAAAGTAAATATTCATTTGAAAAGAGACCATGGGGACATCCTGCTTGTATGGGGTGGGGATGGGGTGAGGTGGGGGGTGGGGGTTTTGTCAGGGGGAGGGCTGAGGAAGTTGATTCACTTGCTCAGCCACCTAAAATCTTGGAGACTACTTCAGTGTGGTCCCAGGAGGCTCATTTGCTATTCAAGATGAGGGTAGACCTTGGTGTCAACCACATGGTACTAGTTATGAAGGAATACAGAATGCTAGAGTTAGGGGGTCATGGAGGCTTCCACTGGGATTTTAAAGGAAGGCTTAGGAAGCCAGGCAAAGTGTACCAGGCTTGGAGTCCCTGTGGGCTGTTCCAAGAAGGCAATACATGAAGCTGTGAAGGTGAAGCTGAAACTGGAATGGAGATCCCAGAAATTAAGAGATTTCAGTCACGTGGAGTGTCTGCCCAGAAAAACTGCTGACTCTGGAGAGAGCAATGCAACCAGCAAGGCCAAAGGGGCAGTGCTGCCCAAGTATTTTGGAGAACACATCTTACAGCCATGTGGTCTAGATGTTTTTTCCAGCAGGGCTTCTGTCTTGTTTTGGCCCCATCACTATTTACTGTACCTTCCATTTTTCTTCCTTTTGGAATAGAAATGTTTGCTCTATGCTACTGAATATTAGATATATGCAATTTTTTTTTAATTTTTAAAGGGGCTCAGATCAAAGAGTTTGCCTTAAGTCTCAAATAAGATTTTGAACTTGCATTTTTGGCAGTGCTGGATCTACTAAGGTTATGGGAATTTTGGAAATTAATTAAATTCATTTTGCATTGTGAGATGAACCTGAGTTTTTGGGTGCTAGGGGTTGAATATTGTGATTTTGATATGAGGTATTCCCCAAAACGTCCTCTTATGTTAAGATATTTCTGGGGTGAAATGATTGTACTATGAGTGTTGTAACTTAACCAGTCCATCCAAAATAGATAAAACTATAAAGTAATCAACCAAATCAAAAGTTATTCCTTGAAATGATCAACAAAATTAACAAATCTTTATAAATAATTGCATTTCTCTTCACTAAAAATATACCATTTGAAAATTAGATTAAAAAATAATTCTCATAAATAGTATCAGAAATAATAAGATACTTAAGAATAAATTTTTATAAAAGTGGTACAAGAATTCTATACCAAAAATTATAAACATCTTAAAAGAAATTAAACAAGACTTAAATGAATGGAAAGACACCTCATGTTTGTAGATTGGAAAGTTCAGTATTTTTAAAATGGCAACACCCCCCAACTTCATTTAAAGAGTCAGTGAAAATATATCAAATATCAGCTGACTGTTTGAGAGAAATTGGTAAGCTGATACTAAAATTGTATTGAATTCCAAAGGATTCAGAATATGGAAAACAATATTGTTAGAGAAGTACGAAGTTAGGCTCATATACCCTGATTTCAAAACTTACTACAAACCTACAGTAATTAAGAGTACATGGCATTGGCATAAAGATAGACATATACATGGATGGAAAAAAAAATTGAGAGTTCAGAACAAAACTCATATGTGGGCAATTGATTTTCAACAAATGTACTCAAAAAATTTAGTGGATTAATAAGTCTTTTCAAGAAATGGTGCTGGTTCAGTTAGAGAGCCATAAGCAAAAGAGTGAAACTGCATTCCCACCTTACATTATATACAAAAATTGACTCAAAATAGATCAACATCCAAGTGTAAGAGCTAAAACTATAAACTTGTCTGAAGAAATTCTAAATATAAGTCCTCATGCATGGCCTTAGTTTAAGCAATGGTTTCTTAAACATATGAGAAAAGAAAAATAGACTAATTGGTCTTAATAAAATTAAAAATTTTGTACACAAAGACAACTAACAAGAATGTGAAAATATAATTCACATTGTGGGTGAAATATCTGCAAATCATATATCTAATGAGAGCCTAATATCCAGAATTAGAGAAAACTCTATAATGCAACAGTAAAAAAAATCCAAAACCACAAATAAATAACAGACTTCTCTCTAAAGAAAATATACTAGTGACTAATATATCCCAGGAATAGAAGTTCAACATCATTAGTCATTAAGGAAATGGAAATCAAATTAGCAATAAGACATTATCAATTGATATGGACTAGGCTAATTATAATAAAAATGATGTACTATAAGAAGTGTGACTAGGTTACAGAGAAACTGGAACCCTCAAACATTGTTGATGATGGGAATATGAAACCATGCATCCACTTTGGAAAACAGATTGGAAGTTCTTAACAAAGATAAACATAGATTTACTATACCATCCAGCAATTTCATTCCTACATATATACACAAAATAATTGAAAACATATGTTCTCACAAAAACTAGTACATGAATATTCATAGCAACATTATTCTCAATAACCAAAAATCAGAATGGATAGCAAAATGTGGCAAATCCATACAGTAAAATATTATTCAGACATAAAAATAAATTAAGTACTGATTCATGATACAATATGGATAAACTTTGAAAATATTATGTTAAATGAAAGCCAGACAGAAATAGCCATATATTGTATGATTCCATTTATACAAATTATCCAGAATAGGTAAATACAAAGAGACAGAAAGTAGATCAGTGTTTTCTAGGGGTTGACAAACGGAGAGTAACATTTAATGGGGCTGTGATTTTTTTTGGTGGGATGATGAAAATCTTCTGAAATTGGTGATCATGCTTGCATAATCTTCTGAATAGACAAGATACATTAGATTGTATACATTAAAAGGATGAATTTAATGTTATATGGATTATATTTCATTTTTTAAAAGAAAAGAAAAATTGATTGCTATCATTTAAACACATTGGTAGAACGTGAAAGAAAACTCATGGTCATTTTAGTAACTGTAGAAATGCCATTAAAATAATTCAAGAATTCTTAGAATATGAATAGAAGTGTATTTTATCACCATGATAAAGTCTTATACAGAAATAGTTATCACTAATGCATACTTAATGGTGAAAAACTGACATTATTTCACCCCAAATTTGAGAATGACACAAGAATGTTTGCTATCATCAGTTCCATTTAATTTTGTATTAGTCTAGATGTCTTAGTCTGTGTGTTGTGGTTTAGATATGTGGTATCCCCCAAAAGCTCATGTGAGAGAAAATCGAAGAAAGCTTAGAGGTGAAACAATTGGGTTATGAGAGCCTTAACCCATTAAGTGCATTAATCCATCTGAATGGATTATCTGGGTAGTAACTGTAGGTAGGTAGGGTATAGCTGGAAAAGATGGGTTGCTGAGGGTGTACTTCTGGGCTATATATATTTTTTCCCTGGTGGGGCGAGCTCAATCTCTCTGGTTCCTATTTGCCACGTCCTAGGCTGCTTTCCTCTTCCACCATGATGTTCTTCCTCACTTTGGGCCCAGAACAATAGAGTTGATTATCTGTGGATTGAGATATCTGAAACTGTGAGCCCCAAATGAACTCTAAAATTGTTCTTTTCAGGTCTTTTGGTTGCAGTGGAAAAAAAAGCTGACTAAAACATTGTGCAATAAGGCAAGAAAATGAAATAAAAGACACTAAATTGGATAGGAAAAAAGTAAAGCTCATTCACAGATGCTATGATTGCATGATTACAAAGTCCTCAATGAAGTACAAAAAAATCTACTAAAACTAATAAATGAATTCTGCAATTTAACCTGTGTAATGAGAATGAGATAAGAAAGGTTGTTGCATTAGAGGTAAAACCTCCACAACCAAATGTTCAAAGTTGGTGGCCAGAAATAAGAACTTAGAGATATATTTTCCACCTAGAAAATTAGACTCTGTTTTCCCACTGCATCCTTTAAAATAGACCATTTAGGTAATCCCAGCTACTCAGAAAGCTGAGGCAGGAGAATTGCAAGTTGAAGGTCAGCCTCAGCAACTTAGTGAGATCCTAAGAAATTTAGTGAATTCCTGTTTCAAATAAAATAAAATAAAAGGCTGAAGATAAGATATAGCACAGAGTAAAGTTTTGCTTGGTCAAGACCTGGTACACAAAACCAAACAAACAAAACCAAAATCCAAAATTCAAAACAAAAAAATTTAGGCATTTGCCCTCAAACTTAAAATGAGCCAAGCACTATCTTTTAAATACACTGCCAATTGCTATAAACTCTCTATTGCTCTTTATCTCTGCTTGACTCTTCATTCATGTCTTAAGTGACCTAGGAACAGAGGACTGCCCTCCTCACATAGACCCTTTCCTGCTCAGAATGTGTAAGTAATAAATCGTTGAGCTCATTTCTTATTGTGATGGTATGTAGAATTTATGTATTTCATCTGAAGAGCTAAGGGCTGCTTCAAGCCAGATTTTCCCTGGATACCTGGGAAAACACAAGGATGAGCTCTCAGGAAGGCTTAAAGTCGACACAGTTCAGGCAAGAGCCTCAAGGGCAATTACTGATATATGCAAGTTTTCTGTACAAGGCATTCATGGTCACAGGCATTAGGTAGTCTGCTAGATAAAAGAAACTATCTTGTGAAAGGCAAACTATGAACACCCACATTTAGTTCAACTCATTTCCTGTTAGGGAAGGAATTGCTAGCCTCTTTGGTACTGGAGTTCTGATTTACCTGGGGACTCTCAAGATAGCATGATACAAAGTCAACATATAAAAGTCAATTGTATTTATACACTGTTACAACAAATGTTTGAAAAATAAAATGAAAATATAATTCTTTTCAAAATAGCATTGAAACCATGATATACTTTAGGATAACTTTGATGAGGTTATATGACTTTCTACACTGAAAACTATAAAATCATTTTGAAATAAATTCAAGAATACCCAAGTGAATTGTTTAATCTTTAAATCTGGGAAACCTCAATATTATTCACATATTAGTTGTTCCCAAGTTGATACATAGATTCTATCCAATCCTACTCAAACTTCCTCCCAGATGTTTTATGGAATTTAAAGTTATTCCTCAAATTAATATGAAAATGTGAATTTTCTTAAAAAGCCAAACATTTTTATAAAGAACAAAGTTGGATAACTTATAATACCTGATTTCAGGACTTACAAACTATAGTAAACAAGATAATCTATTCATGAACGGATTGATCTATAAATCAGTAGAATAGAAATAGATCCATTCATATATGGCCAATTGATTTCGAACAAAGGTGCTAAGGTAATTTAATGGTGTAAATGAAAGCCTTTTTAAAAAAAATTGTACTGAAACAACTGCTTATCTGCCTGTGCGTGTGCGTGCGCTCATGCACACACACACACACACACATACAAATATTTACTCTTACCTAATATCATCCAGGAAAAAAACCCCACAGAACTAAAGAGCTAAAAGTATACACATTCCAGAAGAAAATATAGAAAGGACCTTGGAATAGGCAAACATTATGTAGAAGAAAGAGAAAGAGAAGCAAGAGCCATGAGAGAAAGAAAAAGATAAATTGGTTCTTGCTAAAGCTTAAAAAGCTTTATTATTTGAAAGCATCATTTATAAATGAAAAGGCAAGTAGCAGAGTAGGAAAAATATTCACAAAACATATTTCAAACAAATGACTTTCATTCACAATGCATAAAGATAATTTAAAGATATAAGAAGATACCTTAATATAAAGTGAGCAAAATATCTGACAGACAATTCACAAAAAATATATGCCAGTGGCCAAAAACATGAAAATATAACATCTTTAGTTATCAGAAACGTGCACATTAACATGACAATAAAATAATACTATATACTACCCCCCCCTAAAATTACAATACTAAATATCAGAAAGTATGCAGGAGCACCTGGAATTCCCATACAAGGCTAGTGGAGAATATAAAATTACACAAATATTAGGCAGTTTGACAGTTTATTTAAAGTTAAAAATTCAAGTACCATACCACCCACCTTTTTCATTCTTAATTTACCCAGAGAAATAAAAACATATGTTCACATTAAGAGTTCTATATGAATATTCATAGTGGCTTTATTGATTGTGGCTATAAGTAGAAAACAACCCAAACATGCCTCAAATTGGAAATTTATTAACTTTGGTTTATCTATACAATGTTATATTGCTCAGCAATACAAAAAGGAGCTACTGACACCTCAATAATATGGGTGAATCTCCAACACATGATGAATGAAAGAAGGCATCCATAAAAAAATAAATACATTATGTTTTCCTTTATATGAAATTCTAGAAAATACAAACCAAGCTGTATTTATAAAAGACAAATCAAGTGGTTCTTTGGTTTCTGGGTGGAAGTGGTAATGGAGAGTAAGAGGGAACTTTCTGGGGTGATGGAAATGTCTTGTATCTTGATTATAGTAGTGATTGTGTAATAAGGACTTGTAAGGGTCCCGCGAAACGTCGGAGAAAGAGACCACCAAGTGACCACTCATGCAATTGGCAGAAGGGGGATTTATTGAACCAGCATGCTGGGGCTCCGTGCTCACTCAAGAAGGGAAAGCAGCCCAGAGCCCCGAGCAGGGGCTGAGCACTGCTTAAGTACACTTTTTGGGGAAGGTGGAGGGCTTTGTATACATCAGAACAAATCATCATGAGGCGCGGGAAAATTGAACAACAACTCCTAAACATGATTAGTTCATTCACTGGTGGGAACAGGTCAGGCTGGAGTGATAGGTCATTCCTAAGGAGAGTACACATTCAAACTGATTGGTTCAGGCCCTGCAAGGCCTGTGTGCGACCACACAGACCCCTTCAGTTATTAAACAACCAGACAATCAGGGGAAATGTTTACTGGGCGGTTCTAAGCATTGTCTTAACAGCTACAGAAATTTCAGGTTTTGCAGGTAACATAGAAACCTAACAATACCTCCTTTACATTTTAACTCAGACCTTGCAGCTTAGAAACTTTACAACACCCGGTCTTTTACCCTTTAACTTTTACGCTTTAACTTCAATTTCTTTTACCCTTACAGACTTAGACTTCTTCACTTTTGCCTGCGAATGTCTGAGAGGTAGCTAAAAACAGAACTAAAAATATGGCATCTATGTCCCCATTTTGCATCTATCACCTTTGCTCTGGGTCTCCTTGGGTTCCAGGAACAACAGGTCTGATCCATAAACATGTTGTGATGATTGGAAGTTACCCACCCTGAAAGGTGAGTGACTTACCCTAGACGGAGATTCAACCAAGATATTTTACTGGGGGAGGGGGCTGCCCGAAGGAAAGGAGAGGCAGAAACCAGAGAGAGGAGAAGAGGAAGAGAGCAGAGAGAAAGAGGAAGGGTAGAGAGAGGAGAGAAAGAAGAGGAAGAGGGCAGAGAAAGCAGAGAGAAGAGGAAGAGGGCAGAGAGCAGAGAGAAGAGACCATATGCTTATAAGCATCAGCTTAAGAAGGGTTGCATAGGGGACATAGGGGACATGGTGGATGTTGATTGGCAGGGTGACTCAGGAACAGCGGGGACACTGTGTCCTGCTCCTCTGGGGATTGGTTGAGAAGACCTTTGAATATGGCGCTCTTCTGAGAGGAGGGGGAGGGGTAAGGGATTCAGTGATGTTCTTGCTAGAAGGGGGAGTCTCCCACACACCCAACACACCCTGCAGAGCGACTCTCTTATATCAATAAGACCAATCCTGAGAATAATGATGGACCAGACCACACCAGATCAGGATCTCTTGCTTTGGCATTTGTGCAAAACCTTCAGCTATGCAAACCCCCAACCTTTGCCCTTGTTCCCCATTCTATAAAATCTGAAAGTCATTATCAGTCTTTCAAGGACAAGGATAAGATATGTATCCCCTTGCCTTCCCAGTTGTAGCTACAGTGATACTGTTTCTTTCATGATTGTCACCATTACCTTTTCTGTTTGTTTTTTGGGGGAGAATGATTGAACCTTATTTATTGGAACCCAGAGTCAGGCTTCTGGCCTAGAACTCTCGTAACAGTTGTACGGGTATACATATATATGTGTGTGAACATTGAAATATACACTTGAAATTAGTGTGGTTATTATATGTTCATTATATCTAATAAATTTGTTTAGAATGTGAAAAATACTGCTTGATTGAAATAACTCTCTTTAATTGATCATCTAATATGAGGCTTACTAATAGGATTGTAGTGCTTCTGTACTCAGAATCCCTTCAACCTTTTTTAAATAAGAGCATCCTCGTTTTTCTTTGAGTAACTACCCTCCAACACCACTTCAGTTTTTGTCTTTTGAATGGGGCAGAACCCATCCTCTAGATTTTTTATTTAGAAGAGGTAATCTGGTGAGCCTGGTAAATAAGAGTTAAGGTTAGGTCAGGCACTGCATGAAACCCAAGATGTTATAGCTACCAAAATACTGCTGGGGCTATTAGGAACAAAGAATGCTTTTTCTTTTCCTCCTCCTCCTCTTCTCCTCCTCCTTTTCTTTTTTAATCCTGGAAGCCTGTGAGACTGTAAACTGCTGGAGCTTTTGATGGTCATTTTTGCCTCTCCACAGGAGGAAAGAAAATCTGAGTAATTAGGAGAAACTGAGTCCTGTTAATATTTTCTGCATCCCTGAATCCAGCTATGCTTAAAGTAACATACTCCTTGCAAGATATTCTAGTTACATGAGCCAATCAATTCTTCTCTTTGCTTAAATTTATTTTTAAATGTGTTGCTGTCATTTGCAATAGTTAATTTAAAAATAAAAGCAGTTCAACCAGTTTTGACATTTGTCACAGTTGTAAATTGTCACATTTTGTAAAGATGACCTAAATTATATAGACAAAATAATTTCCACTCCCCCAACCTGGCAACTATGATAAAGATGAGGAATTTATAAACTTTCTACAAGAAAAATAGAGTTAGGGAACCATGGTGACTTATAAAAACACATGAATATGTTTAAATTATAAAAATAAAATTAGATGTATATTAATGAGTATATTAGTGTGTTTATTTATTAATTTTTTGAGGCAGAATTTTGCTGTGCAGGCCTAGACTGCTGATCTCACAAGTGATCCTCCTACCTCAGCTTCCTGAGTAGCTGGGACTACAAGTGTGCACCACTATGCCTGACTCACATCATTGGTATTTTCTATTGTGTGATAAAGAATTTATTTTGGCCCAGAGTTCCTAAGAGGTGCTTTCTACACCCTTGGGATTTTCTGAGTGCTATTAAGTGTCTTTGTTACTCATGGTGGGCCCTTCAGACCACACCTAATAGTTAATGCTAATGAAGTGACTCTTGGGGGGGCCCTTCAGATCCTATGGTTTCAGTTAATCTCCAGGGAATGGAGGAAATTGCTAGAAATTGAGTTCAACCACATGAGCAGTCACTCAATCATGCCTAGGTAATGTAGCCCCAGTGAAAACTCTGGACTCCTATGCTAAAATGAGATTCCATGATTGTTAGTATTGTGCATATTATCACACATCTTTACTCAGAGGCCAGGGCATCCTGAGGACAATGAAAGCTTTGTGTTACTCTCCTGTACTCTGTCCTATGTGCCTTTTTCTATGCATCTGTACACTTTTTCCTAAGTAAACTGTACCTGAGAAACTGATGTGACTCCATTTTTGAGAAACCAGCCTCTACCTCAGAGCAAAGCCTGTCCAAGGAAGGGGGCGTGGCCCTTGTCCTTGGAAAAACCCACTCCTAGGCACATACCCACCCTGCTGAGTTGTTTGTCTGCAAATAACAGGAGAGATCTGCTGCACCAGGTGTCCATGACTCAGTCAAGCTATGTGAGGACCCATAGCAACCCCCTAGCAACCACCAATTAGCATGAGACAGGGAAAATACCTGGGATGCTAGATGATCCTCCCAGTAGTTTATGGTGGTTGATAACATGTTGGGAAACCATATAGTTCAGCAGGTACACCCCTCGTGGCTTAAACCAATCAGTTCAAATAAATACCCCTTTTGTACTAACCAATCACCCCTACCGAACTTGTTCCCGCCAGTGAATGTGCTAATCATCTTTTAGAGTTGTTTTATAATTTTCCTGCGGTGTGTGATGATTTGCTAAGAGATGCTAGGATTTATGTGAAGTCCCTGCCTTCCCCAAAGAGTGTATAAAACTGCTGCAAACCCTGGGCTCGGGGCCTCTCAGCTTCACCAGTTCCTGTGTGCTCACGGATGATCAAGCTAGCTCACAATAAACACCTCTTTGCTGCTTACATGGATCTTGGTCTCTGGTGGTCTTTTGGGGGTCCCGAACTTGAGCATAGCATACCTATGAGTATAGTATATTTTAGTGAGTTCCATCAGCCCTCACTGTGAATTATCAAAACTGAGAATGGTTTCATGAACCCCTTGAACTTGCAGTTGATATGAGAAGTGGAGACAATTTCAGGGATTGTGCTGTCTAACTTTGTAGTTACTCTCTAAATTCATATAGTTAGTGTCAGAAGTCTTAAGCAGAATAGGAAGTTTAAAAGATTGGGTCCCCAAACCTCACAGTTTGTCTAACTCTGGGTATATAAATAAACATTTCTATTTAATTAATTTATATTTATCATTTCTTACATACTAGACACAAATGATTACATCTCTCAGAGGTAAATTTACCACAAGGCAATGAAGTTTATAGTTCAGCTTGCCACTTGCAGGGTGTCTTCCAAAGCTATTGCGTTCACAATACCAAAGGTTCACTTGACCATATGTTTTTGTAAAATTTGCAAAAGTAGGATATTTAGCTGCATTTTGTTCAGATTACTGTGTATTTTGTCTTTAGTTTTGTACTTATAATGTTGCATTCTTTTTCTAAAAGAGAGCCCTCCAAACCTCAGGCCAATAAAATTTGGATCCACCCCTGGCCTTCCTTTTTTAGCTATCAGAAACTAAATTGATTTTGCTTTATTATGGATTTTGCTAAATTGATTTGCTTTATTAATATTAATGACAATTTGGTGTGTGTGTTTGTGTGTGTGTATGTGTGTGTGTGTGTGTGTGTGTGTGTTTCCCTCCAATTAAATGTTAGGTGCTTTTCTGATTTTAAGACTTTAAGAATCATTGTAGTGCCTCCCTATTGCAAGATATTATCATGATGCTAAAGAACATTTCACACATCCTATTCTCTTCTCTTGCTAACAGATGCAGTTCCAAGGTCAAGATTCCTCTCTTTTATGACTGTACTGTAAAACCCTAACTCTTCTTCATCTAACTATTTGCCTCATCTTCTCTTATCCATTCCACATCCCCTTCTTTTAAAATTATCTCAAACAGAAGTAATTCACAAAACTCAAAACAAATTCTTTTGGATGTGGAAAAATTATGTCAAAATAAAGTCTTGCACAGTAGAATTTTACTTTGGGAAAGTTTGTGGTTGGTGAAAGTTTATGTGACATGCAGCACAATACACTGTATTAGATAGTTTTTGGACAGTTCTAATTTTACCTATTTTATTCTTTTAAATAAAGAGGAATTATTTTACTTTAATGCTTTTGTAAGACTTTTCACATAAATGCAATTATGAATTAAAACTCTTTTCTCATAATATTGCTCAATTTACAGTTGAAAAGCATTATATCTTATTACGACTTTTTGTAGGTAACTAATGTTTCTTATAAATGATCTGTTCCATTGATAGAAACTCACAGACACACAGACACTTATGTATACACACACACATTTTCAATTAGTAGACAAATCATCTCCAAGAATGCAAAATAAATTTGCTAGGATCTGATAAATATAGTTCCTACTATATTCCAGGAACTGAATTATTTCTTGTAACTGGAGTACATTCCTTTGAGAACCACAAGCTTAGTTTTTTTTTTGAAGAAATACTTTAAAAAATATATGATGAGTTATGTGAATTCTTAAAGTATTAATTATAATTTAACTTTCTGTTTAACCAGGCTCATCAAATGGCAGCTACTGTACTAACCTGTACATGATACTGTGTTCTCATTGCCAATTCATGTATTTCAGATTCTCTTGGCTTTATAACAATGCTATGTTTTTGGGGTTTGTTTCTCTTTCTTTCTCTGAATTTCCCTATCTTCTATGTCTCTGTCTCTTCCATTCTATCTTTCATTAGTACCATCAACCATTGTTAACTGTACCCTCATTTTTGTTGTCAGTAGTGCCTGCCTTTAACATGTTTACACACACTTCTAGTTAACTACTTCTAAACATGTATGGCCTAAGAAATCAGAACACCACTTTTGTTTGAATTCTGTGAAAAGTAAGAGTAAGTAACTCTGAGGGGGTATCTGATAAGGTAATGTGATTCTATGTAATTGGGCTTCATAGAACTTTGTTTCTTCTTGCATGGTGAGAGATAGGGGTTTAATTTCATTTTGTTGCATATGGATTTCCAATTTTCCCAGCACCATTTGTTGAAGAGGCTATCTTTTCTCCAATGTATGTTTTTGGTGCCTTTGTCAAATGTAAGATAACTGTAATTATGTGGGTTAGTCTCTGTGTCGTCTATTCTGTACCACTGGCCTAATAGTCTATTTTGGTGCCAATCCCATGCTGTTTTTTGTTACTATTGCTCTGTAGTATAGTTTAAGGTCTGGTATAGTGATGCCACCTGCTTCACTCTTTTTGCTAAGGATTGCTTTGGCTATTCTGGGTCTCTTATTTTTGCAGATGAATTTCATGACTACTTTTTCTATTTCTATGAGGAATGTCATTGGGATTTTGATCAGAATTGCATTAAATCTGTATAGTGCTTTTGGTAGTATGGTCATTTTGACAATATTAGTTCTGCCTATCAAAGAACAAGGTAGATCTTTCCATCTTCTAAGGTCTTCTTTAATTTCTTTCTTTAACATTCTGTAGTTTTCATTGTAGAGGTCTTTCACCTCCTTCATTAAGTTGATTCCCAAGTATTTTATTTTTTGATGCTATTGTAAATGGGGTAGTTTTCCTCAAGAACCTAAGAATTAAACCAGAGATACTGTGCCTATTAGAAGAAAAAGTAGGCCCAAATCTACATAATGTCAGATTAGGCCCCAATTTCCTTAATAAGACTCCTATAGCACAATAATTAATCAATAAATGGGATGGATTCAAACTAAAAAGCTTCTTCTCAATAAAAGAAACAATCAGTGAGGTGAATAGAGAGCCTACTTAATTGGGAACAAGTTTTTACCACATGCACATCAGATAGAGCACTAATCTCTAGAATATATAAAGAACTCAAAAATCTTAACAACCCCCCCAAAACAAACAGGCAAACAAACAAATAACCCAATCAATAAATGGGCCAAGGAACTGAAGAGACACTTCTCAGAAAAAGATATACAATCCATCAACAAATATATGAACAAACGTTCAACATCTCTAGCAATTAGAGAAATGTAAATCAAAACTACTCTAAGATTTCATCTCACTCCAGTCAGAATGGCAGCTATTAAGAATATGAACATCAATAAGTGTTGGCGAGGATGCAGGGGAAAAAGGCACACTCATACATTGCTGTTGGGACTGTAAATTAGTGCAGCCAATATGGAAAGCAGTTATGGAGGAACCTTGCAAAACTGGAAATGGAATCACCATTTGACCCAGCTATCCCACTCCTTGGTCTATACCCAAAGGACTTAAAACCAGCACACTACAGGGACATAGCCACATCAATGTTTATAGCAGCACAATTCACAACAGCTAAATTGTGGAACCAAACTAGATGCCCTTCAGTAGATGAATGGATAAAGAAAATGTGGTATATAAACACAATGGAATATTATTCAGCATTAAAAGAGAATAAAATCATGATATGTGCAGGTAAATGTATGGAGCTGGAGAATATAATGCTAAGTGAAATTAGCCAATCTCAAAAAGCCAAATGCTGAATGGTTTCTCTGATTTAAGGGTGCTGATCCATAACGTGCTGTAGGGGGTGTGGTGGGGAGGGAGCATTAAATGAACTCTAGATAAGGAAAAGGGGAAAAGGGGAGGGGGGAAGGGAGGAGGTATAGTGGTAGGAACCCTAAGTACATGTATGAAGACACGAATGGTGTGACTCTACTTTGTGTTCAGCCAGAGATATGAAAACTTGTGCTCTATATGTGTAATATGAATTGTAATGCATTCTGTTGTCATGTATAACAAATTAAAATAAAAAAGAACTTTGTTTCTTCTTGACTTTTATCTGCATTTCAGATTTGCTAGAGTTGCCAAATAATAATTATTTAGATAAGAGATATGTTCCTGTTTTTTAAAATGTCTGAAGTAGATCACAAGCATATGCAGTCATATATGTTCTTATTTACAGTACATGAAGAAAGATATAAATAATCTCACATGGAACTTGGAAATTAGGAAAATACAATTGACTCCCAAATATTAAATCTTCATATAATGATACACAATTAGTCATATGTGGACAAAGCACAAAAGATTTATTTGAGCCATAAAATTTTTGGGAACTCTTCATAGAAAAATTCTATTCCAGGTGAACTAGGTACAATCTCACGAAGGTAGGACTAAAATCAGGATTCAGTAAGTGAAACAAACTCTGATTTTAGTATATATTGTAGCTGAGGATAGTAAACTTGTTTTGTTTCAGGACCTTGCATATTTTCCATGCATAATAATGGTTTGCTAGTGATTCTATTGGAGGAAAAAAAAACTTTCTAATATCAGAATACTTTTTGTGGCAAATCACTCAACTCAAAATCACTTAAATAATAGGATCATTTATCATCCTACATAATTTTTAGATAAGACTTGGTCCTGTAACTCCATGGAATCCCCAAATATCTTATTTCTTTTGGTGTCTCTGTGTCTTCCTTGATATATTTTGTCATCATAGGACTTGCTTCCCTTAGAGTCTCAGAATGATTGTCAGCATCATGCTGGCATCCATGTTTCCTTTTTCATATGCACCAGAAAAGAAGTGAACATCTTTGCTTCAGTGTTCCCAGAGAAATTCCTGAGATTCATTCTAATTGCATTGGCTTTCCTCATTTTCCTTTCTTGAACTAGCCCATGAGTCTAGGGGCCAGGAAGGAGTTTGTAACTTTCATTCCAAAATGTATAAAACTCACATGGGTAGATAGGCCAGGGCAGGAATATAAATGAGTAAAATGGGCTTGATGGGTGCTCTGGTATATTGAAGAGTCCATGTCCTATAGACAAACTCAGCTACTACTCAGATCTAGGTAATCAATGGCATAGAAGGAAGAGCCAATATTGGTAGGTATTCCAGTTTTTCAAGAGGAGTTGGAAATCTAGATTGTAATATGAAATTTCACTATTTGTTCTATAATTACAAATATTATAAGTCCTATAACACAGACCTACAAAAACATTTTTTTTTGGCTGGATCCACACTATCATGATGCAACTTGTGTCTTAAAGAAGAGAATGCAGTGATCCATTGAGGTAAGGATTCTAGTCCAATGGATGTCTTTCTCATTGTCCATTGATCATTTGGCATTTTAGTTTTCTATTTTAGTCTCTATGAGCTTGCTTAAACGGATCCTCCCCTGAGGGACAGATCCTATCTTAGTTCACCAACTAAATCAAATTTCTAATCCCACAAGGGTGAGAATTAAATCCATAAGTAATGAAATCACTAAATTTGTTGCTCACTAGCCCTCCCTGAATCACCAAGAGTTACTCGGTTCTCTCCATTTAGATAGTTATTCTTTTTCTTAAAACACACAAATAAATAACCTGTACCATAAAAGAACCCTGATGAGTTTCCTTTTAGCAATATGTTTTTTATTAGTTTGTTTATTTATTTATACATACATGCATACATAATATAGACCATGGATTGAATCCAGGGGCACTCAATCCCTGAGCCACATCCTCAGCCTTTTTTATTTATTTTATTTTATTTTTTTAAATTTTGAGACAGGGTCTCACTAAGTTCCCTTGAGTCTTGCTAAGTTGCTGAGGCTGGCCTTAAACTTGTGACCCTCCTGCCTCAGCCTCCCAGGTCTCTGGGATTATAGGCATGCACCACCTCGCCCTGTGGCAATGTGTTATTTTTGATTTTGTACAAGTTGATTCACAACATTTAGGTTTTCTCTCAATTTCTGAAAAAGATGCCGATTGCATATGGTGAAAAATACCTCTGTATTTAATTTATTTTCCGTAAATAGCACTGATAGGCCTTATTTGGGGATATTTTGGTTGCAATGCCAGAAGTTCAATGGAAACTAACTGAGGCAGAAAAAAGTGAACTAATTGGTAAATGTGCCTGTGAAGTTGAAGGGCAGTTTTCATAGCTCCAGACACAGCTAGATTCAGGAGCTCTGACTTTCTCTGCATATGTCATTTCTGCTTATTTTGAGTCTCATAGAGACTCCTCCAAAGAGGCATAGGAATGGGAGAATGACCATCACGCACTCCAGACGTGCATATATTGATTTCCACAGAAACACTTTGGCTGCTATATCTTGAATCAAATACTCATTCTTGGGCCAATCACTGGACTAGACAGATGTGTATTTTGACTGGCAGACCTGAGTCATAAGACCTCCTCTGTGTCATGAGATCATACCTAAAACCAGAGTAGAATTAAAAATCTATAAACTATTACCCCTAAGGGAAGGGGGCAACAGTCATGGACAAACAAAAGCAACACAAGTCCACTATAGCAACTCACAGCCTTAGGAATTAAACTTTTGTTTTATCTACTTCATATAGAAAAAAATATTCTGGTAATGAAGAGGGCAGCGAAATAACTTTTATATTAAACCCAATTAAAACACACTGAAAGAGAATCTCCCACGGTTATGTGAAATTCTTTGGAAAGTACAGTGCTTCTTTATTGTATAAAACATATAGATGAAAGAATCCCAGCAATGATTCAGGCCATCCATCAAGTGGTATATTTTAAGCCCTTCCTCTGCATTTCTGCTTCTCAGTCTAGTCTCAATGGAGTCTCAAATTAGACTGCTTATGCCACATTTCTTAACTTAATAATTTAGTCAGGAAATTTTTGGCTGATTGAAATGAATAGCATTCTAAGCTCATGTGAGTCCACAGAAAAGTGAGCCATCATGAAACCAGAAAATGACTGGAATAGAAAATACAGGTGGCACATGTGGATTCTTGTGTAAATGTGAATATTATGTTGACTATTTGAAGTTATATACTGCCATGCTGTCATGACAGTAAGCAGGTTCTACAAGGCACTCATAGGGTAATGTCTCTGAATTGGCAGGGAGCAGAAGAGGGAATATGAGGCATTGATACCACATTTGGAAGGTATTCTTAGGTGTCACCAGTTTGGGATTTGGCAGCAGCACTTTAGAGTCATTAATGTGGTAAACTGGGAACTATTGATGGTATTCCTCTTCCCGGCAAGGATCTCAGCACTCGGGTACCCAAGTGACTAAAATTGTAACTTTAGAATTCATTTATTTGATTCAAGCATCTTTTTGTCTTCCTCCTAAACCCCCTCCCCCTTGGTACTGGGGATTGAACCCAGGAGTGCTTTACCACTGATCTGTAGCCCCAGTTCTTTTTCTTTTTAATTTTAATTTTGAGAGAGGGTCTCACTAAGTTTCTGAGGCTGGCTTCAAACCTAAAATCCTCCTGCCTCAATCTCCTGAGTCACTGGGATGACAGGTGTGCACCACTGTGCAGGGTGCATCTTCCTTTCTTTATAACACTCTTTTAAATTAATCACTATCAACATTCCCAAAGGTGACACATTAAGTCATTCCATATACATGAATGATATCTCTTTGCTTCCTTTTTCCTCTTAGAGAAACATTTACATAGTCCTCTGACCTCTTGAAACCTTGAACTGGGGTTTGTACTAAAAGGGTGTCAAAGACATTTTAAAATGAGTCTGTTTTTGTCAGAGTCTAGTCTTGCTGCCAGCCAATTTCTCAGCTTCAGAAGTGGAGGAGGTCTCTAAAGCTCTAGTATAGACTACTAAGATGCTCTTAATGTGCTGGGGCTGCTAGGCCTGTAGGCTTTGCTCCACGGGGGTAGAGGCTGCAACTTTGGAAGAGGTGTGGAGGTAAAACAGACACACTTGCCTGGGAGTTAGGAGGAATGTGGTAGAACCAAAGGATAAACAGGAGCTCAATGTTCAGGCTCCTTTTATTTCAGGGGAAGATCAGTAAAGCATATTCCTTAGGGAAGAATTTGTACACTATGCAGAGCAAGAATGCTTAGCTTGAGTTATATGGAATGAGAATTTGATCAATTACATCCTCTTAATGTCTAATTAACCCTCCTTATTCTTGCTTAACAAATTCCTCCTCCTCTTTTTAGTATACAATTTAAACATTTGTAAACTGTTATCACACCCCTGCTTAGTGATCACTTAACAAAGTCACATTTTAAATTCCTTTCATCTTTTCTTGTAAATCAATCTCTTTCTCCTGCGGATCTTTTTATTCCCTCATGTTGGAAGCCTTTCTCTCTTTGTCTTTCTCTTTCTTTCTTTCTCTCTCTCTTTTGCCCCCATTTCCTTTCCCTTTTTATCTCACTTTGCAATTAAAATACTCCAATTAAATACAAAGCTTCTCCCCCATCACACACACACCAAATGGGGCTGTAACCTTGTTGTTTGGTTCTGGGACAGATTACCTCTTTAGCTGAATTCTTCTTTCACTCTTTCTTTCAGTTTTTCTATTATCTATAGGGTGGATTCAGTCTTCTTGAACCTGTATATCAGGGCATGGTGGCAAACACCTAAAGTCCCAGCTGCTCAGGGAGCTGAGGCAGGAAAATCACAAGTTCAAAGCCAGACTCAGCAATTTAGTGAGGCCCTGAGCAACTTAGTGTGTCCCTGTTTTAAATTAAAAAATAAAAAGGGCTGGGGATGTGGCTCAGTGGTAAAGCCCCACTGGGTTCAATCCCTAGCACTTTAAAAAAATGTCTACAATTTAGCCCTGGTTATTTTGCATCGCAATCCTGTGTGTTTCTGTTATAACCATAATTTAATGGAAAATTACATTTTTAAATGTTACATTTATATATTATAAAATGTTTAAATATATAAAAATGTAGTTTTCTGTTATACTAAGTCCAGCTAAAAGTATATCACAATTAATACTGCATTATATATATATACACACAATTATAATACAGTAATTAAAATAATACTAATAATAATAGAAGTGGGATCAATAGAGTAGAGCAAGCAGATTAGGGGAAGGAGGAGGGAAAGGGAAAGGAAAGTAGAGAGGAATGCCATTGATCAATTTATGTTAAGTGTATATATGAATATGACATGATGAATCCCACTATTATGTATAATTATAATGCATTAATAAAAATGAAAAATACTTTTCTGGATTTTAGCCTCCCTATATTAAATAACAATTTATTAGTTATCTTCCTCTGCTCCCTTGTTTAAACAAGCACCTATAGGTGATTCTGATGCAAGTGACCCAAAGGCTATACTCCTGAAAAACACTGCTAAAGGTCTCTGAAGAGCCACAAACCATTCTTCATTAATCACCTATTCCAGTAGGTTGCCAGAGGTGGTGGTGGTGCACAAAATGATTTCAGGTGATCCACAGATGTTATAGATGTTAAATTATACATAATCTCCTAAAGAGGAAGTTTTCCCTTTTAAATTCTTTTCTCACTTCTCCCTTTGGTACAAGTATGTCTTGAACATTTTTCTGACACATTCTAATTAAACTTTTTAACAGAAAAAGCAGACCTCAAGGCCACAGGCTCAGGAGCCTTTGCCAGGCAACAACATTTAACTGGAGTTTGAGAACATTGTTTTGTTTTCAGTATATTTATTTTTTACACTTGGCTTCTACTTATGACAAATGATACTGCTTTTCATTTGCTGTAATGAGATAAATGCTCCCTTTCAAAAAAGTAGTAAAAACAATTTAAGTTAAAGAAAAAAGATATTAAGTAAATAATGGTAAGGGTGGTATATGGATAAAGCAAAGTTTATAAAGGGAGTTTGTGGTGGTTTAAAGATGTATGAAATTTGTGAAGTTCATTCACAGAAATCTCAAGTGAGAATTCCTTTAAGATGTGTAACACTTTAATTTGGCTATTTATGTTTATTTTTGGCTAAATCAACAGTTGTCATCATCAATAGTTTCGAGTAAGAAATCAATTGCTAGATTGTTGTCTTGGTGATATTCATAACCCACCAAAAATCAGCCATGTTGTTTGACTAGACCATCCATTTTAATAATCCTAATCTCTTCATGGGCTATGATTCCAGTTTTTTTTTTTTGTCCTTGGTATTAGGGATTGAATCCAGGTATGTCTAACCATTGGGCTACATCCTCAGCCCTTTTATTTTTTGAGACAGGTCTCTCTAATTTGCTTAGGGACTAGCTATATTGCTGAGGTTAGCTTTGAATTTGTGACCCTCCTGCCTCAGCCTCCCAAATGGCTGGGATTACAGGCTTGCACCATCACTACTGGTGAGTCCACAGTTTTGATATTTGAGTTTTTACTTTTTTTTAAAAAAAATATTTTTTAGTTGTAGCTGGACATAATACCTTTATTTTATTTATTTATTTGTATGTGATGTTGTGGATCAAATCCAGGGCCTCACACATGCTAGGCCAGAGTTCTACTGCTGAGCCACAACCCAAGTCCAAGTTTCAACTTTTTCATAAAGACTTTTTCACTTGTTTTTTTCCTTTGACTATACATGAGTTCCTTCATTTTGCATATAACACAGTAATAGACGTTTCAGTATAGAGAAAGAAATATAAGATCCATCCTTTAGGACCTTAATTGCAGAGTCAAAAGGAAAATACACAATGAAAGCTAGTGAAGTTTAGAGTGTGCTGCCCCCAAAACATGCTGCATTGACATAAGAATTTTTCTCAGCTGGGTGCAGTGGCACAGGAGGCTGAGTCAGGAGGGTTGCAAGTTCAAAGCCAGCCTCAGCAACTTAGTGAGGCCCTAAGAAATTTAGCAAGACTCTGTGTCTAAATAAAATATGAAAAAGGGCTGGGGATGTGGCTCAGTGGCTAAGTGCCTCTGGGTTCAATCCTTGGTACCAAAAAAAAAATTAATCAATAATTATAATTATGCTTAAAACAACTGAGAAACAATAAATGCAGACAAAGTGCTCTGCCCTCCCTTTACCAATTTCTCCCCTATTCGAAAAAGTGAAGAGCCACCCATCACTGGAGATGGAAAATCACTGAGATTAGTTTACATACACAGACCTTACTAAAATAACCCTTATTCTCCATTAGGTTCCCATTTTTGTCCTAGCCACTCCCTAGTGATTTATCATCCCTTAAGGCCCAAACCTCATTCCTTTCTTAACATGGTATAAAAGTCCTTTTCTTAACATGGTATAAAAGTCCTTTTCTTAACATGGTATAAAAGTTTCACTTTTCTGTGAACTCCCTGTATACATTAATATAAATCTGGGCCTTTTCTCATTTTAATCTGTCTTTTGTTATTTTAATTCACAGGCTCCCAACTACTAAACATAACAGGATACAGAAAAAAATTTTCTTCTGCAAGTGAGCACTTACTGAGCACTTATTAGCAAGCATTTATATAATGAACTAAAACCTTTTTCATTCATCAGCTAGTTTCATTCTTTCAACAACCTTTGGAGGAGGTATTAATGATGAGTTTATTAACCTCATACCAGATGCTTTACCTGTGTTCTGTAATTCCCACAGTGACCCTGTGAGGTCATGACAATGATCACCTGAGTGGGGAATTGAGCCACAGAGAGGTTATGAAATTTACTTAAGGGCATCCTTCCAGTCCATGATGAAGTGGAGGATTTGAACCCAGGCAGTTTGCCTCTAAAGCGTGTACTCTTTCTACCTTGCTATTTTCCAAATTTTGCAAATGAAGAGACTGACTGAGTCTTTGAAAGGGAAAAGGTAACCTGATCAAGACTACATGGCTAGTCAGTGACAGAACTTAAAATTAGTTTGACTCCAGGGCTGAATATTTACAAGAACAATAAAGTGATGTCACATGGTGAGGTGTGACTGATTGAGGGTTTGGCAGAATTTCCACTGTCTTCATTTCCAGGAAGAAAACTGTTTAAATTTGCATTGTTTCCAATTTCTTTGTCTTTGCTTTTATATTTTAATACTTCTTCTTCTTTTTTTTTTTTTTAATAAGGCCAAATAGTTCAACACCCAGACTCCTCCAATGCTCTGGGCTAGTTGTCTTATTGCCCTGATGTTATGGATATACTCTATTTTCTTGTGTTCCATTTGCTGTTTTATTGATGCAGTTATTGATAAAAGAAAGCCCTTTGCCCAGATGCATTCTTTGGCCTTAAATTGACTTGACGGGTGGACATTACCTTTGGACAGTTAACCCCTTTGGTAAGCAAAAGCTATTCCAAACCAGCATAGCTCACAGTCTATTGATGTTAAAATCTCAAGTGCCTCCAAATTAATCATTTCTCCGGCTTTTAAGCATAGCAGTGTTTTGTTTTTATTTTTCTGAGATGGTCTCTGTTCAGGTGATACCATAGTAGACTTTGCCACTCCCTTCCTAACAAACAGATAAACAAACCTGTCACAAAAAAAGCTCAGAAGAAAGACCATGAGAGAAAAGCGTTTTGACTCACAGAGGTGGTGGGTGTGGTAGTGGTCTGTGAAAGTATAAGGGCTGAAGGAAGTGGAATTAAAAAAAAAGTTAAATGGCACAGGAAACAAAGAGAGAAAAATCTGATTGTTATTACTCATTCATTTCAGTAATTCTCTTTATATATGCTCTCCAATCTGGCGATTCCCTTGAAGAGAGGTTCTGTTCCTGCATTCAAGCAGTGCTGTGGGAAGCAAAGTGTTCCATGAATGGTATTCTAATTGAACATCAAACCAAAACAGCACTTTCTTTCCATCAACAAAAAGGTTTTAGGTACCTGCTCTTCTTGGAAATAAAGTGTATATTTCCCATTTATGTAATAGGTTATGTAAATCTTCTTAATGAAACTGAAAGTACCAGTTGAATACTGTGCGACAGTATTCCTTTAAAAATGTTCTTGTGGAGTCACAAAGGACAGGATAATTAAAACTCCTTGCAGAGTTTAGTTCTTTGACCTCTCATTAGTTTCAGCATTATAAATTGCCATTTGTTAGAAGCCTAATTTGATTATTAGCTCCTCTGAGCTTACAGCCTGCATTGCAAAGAGTGGACTCTGCGTGATTCAGAATGCATGCTGCTGCCTCATACCCGAGAAGGAAAATGGAGGAGCAAATTGCCTTGCTCCTGTCTGTTCGTGAGTTAGTCATTCTAAAGTGGTTAAACAAAGGGAAAGCAGTCCTTTCCAACATCCAAACTTATGAGTTTGAGAAAGAAACTCAATGGGCAGTAGGACTATTTCATTCTGGAAGTAGCTTTATTAGGTGTCATGGAGGGAGGAGGAGAAAGAGGGAATTTTATTCCCTCCAGTTTTATCGTTAAAAAATTGGTATGTCATATCACTTTATGTCACCCTGCATACTGAAATAAAAACTGACTCACTTCCTCAAGATATTTCAACAAATGACTGCACACAAATGACTAGCTCACTCATTCTTTGTGTCTCTGGGCAGGTACTGTGGTCTCAGCATTTTAATCAATTCTTTAATATTGCTACTAAAAGGCTTAGCAAGTGTAATCAGGCTTCTTGCTTAAGCTAGTCTGTAAATCAGCCTACTTCTATTTTTTTTTAAGTGAGAGAGCAGATGCAGAGAGTTGTGAGAAAGCAGAAAACCACAATAAGAAGAATATGGAAATGAAACTCCCTCACCCCCACCTCCACACCTGGCTTGCCAAATATAAGTAACTGAAAAAAAGAAAAGCTCCCACTGCTTCCAATGCACCACAGAACATCATTTGAGGGAGCATAAAAGCCTTCAACTTCCCAAGTTTGAGATTGTGAAAGAGGATTACATGAAGTCAAGGTTTGGAAAATGGGGGAGAGCATTCAATAATGATAGTCATAACATTACAGTGTACAGTAGACTCCTTTTTAAGTGAGCTTCAACTTAATCAGCTTACTGAATTAATTGACATGCAGAAACACCCAATGACCAATGGCCATGGTACAATGACATCTTGTGGCTAATAATGTGTTTAAAAGGAAAGTGTGATTAAACGCGTCTGCTTTACCCAGATGCTTCTGTTTCAACCATTTGAGTTCCAGGCTTACCAAAAATTAGTTGAGTTTGTTCCAAATCTATTTATCCAAGTTGTACAAAATAATGCAATTGTGGGATTTAATTAAATGGTATGTAAACTCATGCAATATCAATGCAGTGAATTGTTGGTGTAATGAAATGTAGGCTGAATGAATTTGTAAGACCCAGTAAAAGTAAGGTGCTAAAATATTTGTCAAATTTGAAATGGGTGAGAAAAAGTAAAAAAGATGGAGGGAAATTGTAATAATATGTAATGTAATAAGAAGATTCTACTTTCAGATTGCTTCACTATTTTTTTATTTTTTACTTTCTTTCATGGAAAGTTTCAAACATAACTAAAGTTAGAAAGTCTACTGTGATTAACATGATGTACTCATTATCCAACTTCAATAATTTACTCCTACATGTTTAATCTTTTTAGTGCCTTTTTCCTGCTTATACTGGTCTGGTGCAGATTTGGAACAGGTCCTAGTGTCCACCTGCCCTCTCCCCTTGAATATCAAACACCTGAGAAATGCAGAGACAAGCATAGAAAGCAAATTTTATTTAAGAAAGTGATAGACTTCTCTGAAGGGAAGAGGGCCTTGGGGAGGGGTGCAACTTGCTTTCTTATAGACCCCAGAATCTCCCTCTTTAATTACTGTCTTCTCTTTCTTCCTCTATACTTGACCACGGGCAGGAGCTCAGAGGAGGTTATTTTTTCATCCCCAACAAACAACATTTATTATGCAAATACTGTTGACTCCAAGAGAAAAAAAGGAGTTAAATGTAATAGTCTTAAATTCAATACTGTACTTTCAGCCAGGAATGGTGGCACATGCCTGTAAGCCCAGACATTTGGGAGTCTGAGACAAGGATCATAAGTTCGAGGACAGTCTCAGAAATTTAGTGAGACCCTGTGTCAAAATAAAAACTAAAAAGGGCTGGGGATGTAGCTTTGGTAAAGCACCCCTGGGATCCATTTCCAGTACCAAAAAAATAATAATAATGGTGATGATGATGATATACTTTCAAAGTTTTCATGCATTATACTAGCAAATAAAATATAACGAACAAGAAAAAAAACAAAGTGCATATTGATGTCCATAAATTCTGTTATAATTGGAATTCAAATGAAGAGGTAGATAAAAATAAAATTTCTGCCCTAAGTACACAGTTGTTTCAGGAAATCTCATGCTGTCTGTTGCTAACCAAGAAAATCAGTGTCCTCTTCCTATTCTGACCTGTCAACAAAGTGAGCTCTGTGCCCCTGTTGCCCTGATGACAGCAGATGACTCTCAGGCCACACACAAAACCACAGATCCTGACTCAGGTTGTGGATCCTTAGTAGAGACTCACAACGGGGTTTCACATGGACTTGGGCTCCTTTAGGTGACTTAAGGCCAGGAGTTTTCAACAGTGCTGTAGCAGAACCAATCTTCTACATGAATGACGATTTCTGTTGAAAGGGAATATATAAGAATTTCATCCATTGTTGTGAGCTAAATTCTGAGCCCAGTTCAATAAAAGCCTAAATCATGGCCATTGTCTTTATTTAAATAGTGTTCAAGTCTTATGCTTCTAAATAAAACCTCAAATTATACATATCTTGCTTAAATTTCTTGACATGCCCCTTATAAAGGAAGCTCTAAGTTTAAAAGATATTTAATTTTTAAAAGAGGAAAATTAGGAGTGGGAAGAAAGAATCTTCACAGAGCTCCAGGAGATGAGGATGGTGACAGATTCCAAAAATTCCGGTTCAAATTCCCAAAAAAGCAGAGAGGGGTGTACATTAGACAGGTTTAGGGTATGACATCCCTAGAAGAGGTGTTTCAGCAGCTTGGAGAATTTCAAGAACAGTAGACTTGTATGTGAGATCTCCAAGGCTAACAATGAAGCAGGAGCCAGAAAAAGCAAAACAGCCCAAGAGCAACTCTCACAAGGTGTGAGGAGGTTAATTCTTAACAACCAAGAGCACCAACGAGCAAGATCTTGGAGGTTGGTTAGCAACCCATAGTTCTCTCTTTGATAAGCAATCCATTGTTCTCTCTTTGATAAACAGTCCTCACTGTCTCAACCGCCCCCCACCCCCACCCCAATTTCTCAGTTTGCTGAGGAATGTGACATAACCTGTTCACTTAGGCCAGGTAGGGCTGAAGGCAAATTGCTTTTTTGGCAAAGAAAGCATGTGGGGGTCAGCACAGTGGGCCCATTTTGTAGAATTATTCTCTTAACCTTGTACTCCTACCATTCTTATTTCTCAGTCCTCTAACACTGCCACAATCATTTTAAAGCAAATCTCATGTCACTTTTTTTTTTGTAGTGCAGAGGATTGAACCCCAGGCCTTGTACATGCTAGGCAAGCACTCTACCACTGAACCACATCCCTGACCCTATATCACTTATTTTTAAAGGTCTTTTTTAGTTCTCATACCAGTAGAAAAGAAACCAATCCATAAATTAATATGGATGTGGCTTGTGCAAGCAAGATAGCATTCAACTCTGAGTCAACCCATATCTAAGGAAAAGGCTAGAAAATTAAAAAAAAAATCATGGAGAACAATTTTCTATTACATTCCTATTTGTTCCCTAAAGGGGATAAGCTATCCACTAATCAATTTGATGCTCAAAAACTAGTATTTAAAATATCATATTTAAGATATATATATTTTTTTCTATACTGGGGTTTGAATGCAGGGATGCTGTCTGTATCACTGAGCTACATCCCCAGCACTTTTTTTTTTTGAGACAGGGTCTTGCTAAGTTGTTGAGGCTGACCTCCAACTTGCTTTCTGCCTCAGCTTCCTGAGTTGCTAGGATTACAGTTGTGTACCACTGTGCCTGGTTTGTACAACATATTTTAATGATTCTTTGTTTAAATTGCTTTGTTTGGCTAAATACTGAACCACCAAATTCTTGTTGGATTGGAGATCATTTAGAAAAAATGATAATAATAATAATTATGTAATTGGCATGCTGATGATGCCATGATGTGATGATTTGATTTATATAGTAAGGTTAACATAAACCAATAATTGGGTGATGCCATATTTTCAAGGCTTATTTTATTTAGAAAAAGCAAAACTCAATCTCAAAACAACCCTCAAAGGAAACATTTAATTTGAAAAACCATTCCTTTGAGAGCAGGAAAGATATCATAACAAGTAAATTTAATTTTTTTGTCCAAATCCTACTTTTTCTTTTTTCATGGCCAGTCCTCTTCACAGCATTAAAATATTTTAATGACTTTGCCCTACTCCTCAACCCACCAGCATATATGATTGTGAAGGATGAGTACCCCAAGATGCTAGTCTATTACTAATTAATGTCAATGAATTGTACTTTCTCAAGGATTTGAAGTACCATATATAGATCAATTACAAAATAGGCGGATGATGGACCTGAACAGCTCCTTTAGCTGAACTGGGTCATATGAAACTAGAAGATGTGATTTGAGAGAGGAAGGGAGAGGAGAGATGAGAGAGGCTTTTTTACGACAGAGTGTGTGACCATGATTTTTGACTTGGGTAAATTTCCTGTGTCTTGAGTTGTTATTTTTTTTTTCTGGTGGGCTTTTTTGTTGCCCTTGGATTTCCATGAAATTACTTGTTGTGGCTTTATATTAAATTGTATTTTGTTCAAGTTTCCTTGAGTGGGCTCCTGTTTCTTGAAACAATCTTTGAGAAATGGGATGGCCCCTAATACATGGGGTGCAAGTAGAGAACCAAAAGCACCAACAATAAAACACCTTTTAGTTTAAACCAGTTGTAAGCACCAGGTGAAAATTTTTCATGGCAAGAACTTCTATATGTGTGCATATATGTAAGTATTCTCACATATATGGGTGTATTTGTATGGCTGTTTAATAACTAATATCCGTGATATTTAAAAAGTACCCAGGGCTACACCAGCTCAAGGTGTTTTGTTCATGTATTATATCATGCAGGAAGAAGGAATTATCTACTGGTGAATCCAGGCCTGTGGAACACAGTTGAGTTACATTATTTCATGTTTTCACTGCTACATTCTTCCATTATTTTAAAATTATTTATGAGTCTGAAAGAGAGAAATGTTTTTATTGTATTTCACTCTCCATGAACCTATTCCAGATTGGTGTCAAAAGAAAGAACTTTCTCATACATCCATATTCAACATATATGTATTCAACACTTATTACTTATCAAGCATTTCTGCACACTGATCTTATTTAACTTGTGCAGTAAATTATTTTACACACGAGGAAATTGAAACGCAGAAAAATTAAGTGTCTTCTCCAAAGTTCCACAGCTACTGAGTGGCAGATGGAAACTTTTTTTTTTTGCCATAGAAACGGTGTTTCTCCTTTAACCAAGAAGTAGTAGCACTAAGTATAAAAAGATAGAATGGAATATGTGGATGCAAATAAGACTAAAGATAGTCTTCCTTCATGACAAAAAAATAAGTAATGGCATTACAGATAAAATTTCTATAATTTAGCACTCTGTTAATTTGTTGTTTGAGCTATTAAATGGGAATATTGCTACTGAGCAAAATATGTCATGTGCAAGACAGAAGGGAGATAATCATTGTATTGTGCTATAACTGGAAGAACAAACTTTGGTCTGTCTGGGGGCTAATTTGGGTTTAAAGCATGAGTAAATATGAATTACCCTTGATTTGACCTTAGCCTCTTTTCTATTTTTCACAATTGCTTAGAATATCTACTTTGCTTTCCTCATGAAATACCCTGAGTGGAAATGTAAGGGAGTATTTTCTATTATAAGAATTTGGAGGTTTCCAGTTGAAGAAAATCTTGAAAGTGTATTCAGAAAGCCAGATTGGAACAGTTCACAAGAGCTCAACCCAAGCTTATTATGTAGATCCAACACCAATTAAGTAGGTTTTTGCTTTTCTATGCACTCTTCTTGAGGGAATCACTTCCGTTACCTGGATCTCAGTTTACCTGTTTATAAATTGTTATGGTTTGGATATGAGTTGTCTCCCCAAATTGCCTATGCTAATGCAGGAATATTCAGAAGTAAAATGATTGTATTATGTGAGCTGTAACCTAATCAATTCATCTTAGTTTGAAAGGATTGACTGG
Organism: Marmota marmota marmota; assembly: GCF_001458135.2. Lineage (NCBI taxonomy): Eukaryota > Metazoa > Chordata > Mammalia > Rodentia > Sciuridae > Marmota > Marmota marmota. The sequence continues at coordinate 4,234,156 of NW_026000316.1, read as the reverse complement.
GTGGTAACTGTAGGCAGTTGGGGAGTGAGTGGAGGAGTTGGGTCACTGGGGATACGCCCTGGAAGGGTTCATCTTCCCCGAGACCCCTTCTCTTCCCTCTTTGCTTCCTGGATGCCATGAATGGAGCGCTTTCCTCTGCCACATCCTGCCATGTTGCTTCACTTCATCTTGAGCCCAGAGTAATTAGGTTGGCCAACCATGGATTAAGCCTCTGAAACCGTAAGACAAAATAAACTTTTCCTCCTCTAAGTTGTTCTTGTCAGGCATTTGGTTACAGAAACAAAAAGTGAACTAACACAGAAATTGAAAAATTGTTCTGTATTAGCTATGCAAGTTTCTTCTAACTTGATAGCTTTGTATTCCGTGAAATACACTTTCCAAAAGCAATAACTCATTGAGACAGAATTATCATATTCTTTTCCTTTCATAAAGTCACTTAATTGGATGGCAATCCATTTCCTAGAAGCTGGTGAATCTAATATCTGATGGATAACAGCCTAGTTTGTAATGACATCTTGTGTGGCTTTGCTTAGACGTGACAGGATCTGACATAACTCTTCCATACAGCTCATCTGGCCCAGAGGTTAAACATGTTCATTTGCTTATTATCAGGGTCCTACATACACATGTCTGACAACACTTCTAACACTGGGGGAAAAAGAATTGCAGAGAGTCTTGGCATCTTTACCTTTGTGTTTGTTCTTGGCAGGTTTGTTTTCCCTTTGGAAATTTCCTGAGCATTGTATGGTCTTTGCAGAATGACTATCAGCTTTTGGAGTATGATAAAGAACTATTATTTTCTTTAAAAGAAAATAAAAACCTTCCAGGAGCAGTCTGTTTAATTTCAAAGGCTGCTACTCATTCGAACATATTTAAATTTAGAACAGAGAATTCATCACAAAATGAAGGCAACATCAACTAAATTTCACATGGCCAACTTTAAGATTCCATTAGGAATCATGGAGCCTACTATCCGTAAATTCATTGTTAATATTATAAAGGGCTTCCCTGCAAATCTATTCCCTGTAGCTTTGCTCATCGTTTTGTCCTCATGAATCTATATCAGTGTTAGTGACAGAACCAAAGGTGAGGTTGTGGAGAATTTTCCAGATGTGTACAGGTTTTTTTTTTTTTTAACGGATTTTTACATTCCAACATTTCACATGGGACATCTTGAAAAAAGTCAAAGCAATAAGTTTTATCACTAATAATATCTTCATCCCCAGGGATAACACTTTAGGTTTCTGGGGCATTTAAATTGATATTGCTATTCCTAAGTGTTTCCCTCTTTGTTTGGCAGGCATTGTCTTTTCTCACAGCAGTTTTTCCTTGAGTAAATTCTCAATGGAACTTCTATGTCTCTTATATCATCTCTAATAGTGCATGTTTGATTACTTTTTCACACAGCATAAGAAGACTATGGTTAAACTGAGTGCTGCTTGTATTCTTGAAAAATAGATCATTTTGCCAACTGGCTGCAGAAGCCACTCTACCAATGGGTAAGTAGTTCTGATTTCATTCAGGTATTGGTATCTTGCTTTGAATTGTTTCTTAGACATTTCTTTGCTTTCATTTTTTCCCTTTACGGTAGAAAACACCTAATAAATAATGTTTCACTGTCTGCTACTCTGACCACGTCTTCCCTTACTTTTCAAAATGGGAGTTTTGAATGAGAAATATACTTGTTTATTTGCCATATATATTCCCAATTGTTACTAAGACATTGCAACCTACTAATCCTGTAGGGGATGATGACATTTGGGACATGTATGGATGTGATATAGGTCACATTTCTGACATTTCAATTCACATGATTGTTTCGGTTATTGAAAAATTTAATGTGTTTTGAAAGGGCCAGAGTGTCACCTGTGACTTCAAAATTATTCCAGTCTTTTCCAGCTTATATCACATTCTAGACAATAGTAGAAATGACAGTGCAAGGAATAGCAAGTAAAGGGAATAGGTGACATATTCTATTGCTGTCTAGGTGTCTAGGGAAAAATGTAATATATCTTCATGAAGATTTTATAAAGCATAGAGTAGCAAGAGCTATAAAGAACATATAGAGTATATTAAATATACAATATATTAGAACTAGAGATATATTTTGGGGACAAAGTTTATTCTTCAAATAGTGCAAATAACAAAATTTGTTAGAATTAAAGCTTTATCTATATGACGGTTTGGTGAAATTTAATAGTTACCAACCAGTTGCTAGACTGAAGTGACCACTTACTTCCATCATTACAGGGAAACTGACATCTGGATTTTCTATCAAGTTAGGATGAACCCCTCTCTGTGTTTTTTTATAACACTGGAATAGATGTCAAGCTTTGCCCTACTCCCATTTTTTGTCAATTTTTGCTATAAGCAAAATAATATGTGCATTAACACTGAAGTGAAGGAAAAGCCTTCAACATGGCTGAATGGAATCAGTGGAACTAGGCACTTCTGGGGCATGAAATTGCCTAAAACAAAATGTTTGTGATTTTTGTCTTCATCCCAAGAGACATGACCTCAACATTGAAATACAAACTTGGATAATAACTAAGCTTTAGCCAGAGCACATCCCTAGTTCTAATTCAGATATGAAGTCTTCCTCCTCCCTTGAGTACTGACTTGCAATGGCAAGCAATCCCCTTCTATTTTCTGGTATGGAGAGAATAATTAAGCCACTCTAGTCCAGAGCTGATTTGATAGCTCCTACAGACCTTGGAACTCTAGGAAAGAACAGTTTAGACAACACTCCAACAGGAAGTTTAAGAACTGAGTGGCCAGCCCAGCCATGTGGGTAATTCAGGGAAAGGGACTCTGGAAGTGATGTTTGTTTTCCATTTTCTTTACCTACTCATTTGGTGACAATTTCTGATCTGCCTCTATCATGCTGATTTTCCAGATCAGAAGGGTGCACAAGCTGTAAGTAAACCTCAGATTTATAGTTGGTGGGAAAGGCATTAATATATGTGTAAATATGCCTAGATCTTCCCATAGACGATGAAATTGAGATTGTGGATGTTTCTTTTATAGAGCTTTTTTCCCCCCTATGTGGGACTGTAGTATCCTTTCTAAACCATTGTGACCTCAGCTTTCAAACTGATCAGCCATTGTTCTGCTTAGTGACAGAAACACGTTTTTCTATGTCTCTCCTGCTGGGGAACAGGATCTCAATTAATTAGTTCTGCCCAAAGTTTCCACTTTTGTAGTTCTAGAACGTTTTAGTCTTTATACATATAAAAACCTCCTATATCTAGTTTCTTTGCATTGCTTATGAGATCACAAGCTTATAGACCTTAAGAAATTTGTCTTTGAATCATGAATGGAACCTGACATATGACTATAAGTATACCTGTTATTAGCTATCCATTACAACAAATATAATTTTAGTGGTGGTCCCAGTTGTGCCTAACTGACATTCAGACAAATCTGAGTGCATCTAGTTAGTTGCTGGGAATAATCTACAGGGTTTATTTACATGGGTTTAGTCACTTGGGAAGAGGTCTGGCAGAAAGAAAAGAGGAGGAAAAGAAGGGAGATGAATAGAAGAAGGGGAAAATGTCAGGAAGTATCTTGTACAGGGACACTTGGTTAACAAAGATGAGATAGAGGAGAAAGGAAGAGAATAGCTTATTTTCTGTCCCCTGATCTATTTTTAAAGACTACTTTCTGCACTTTTCTTACAGAAGCATGTAGGCAGAAGCAGAAACACCTGTATTTACAAAGGAATTATGAGACACATAGTATAGTATGCCATGGTCAGGCTTCAAGTATCTTTAATAATTCAGTAAGCAATAGAACACAGAAGCATGAAGCTGTGGTAGAGTGAGAATTTCATTAGTAGTGATAGGTAGACCTTTGAGTGCTGATGTGAGTCCTCCCCCAGGCTGGAATCAGCAAGTTTATGGTATCTGACTCTTCTAAACTTGTAGATCCTTCTTTGCAGAAAATGTATTCACCACTGATTTTCTGGCACTTCCGCAAGAAACCCCAGAGCTGCATCATTTATGATCATATATAGTATATACCTCTTCCAGTTATGTTCACCAGTTTGGTAACAACTCAAAATGAAAATAATGTCTAAGTCATCATTTCCTCCTAGTCTTTAATGGTCCAGCCATTGTGGTTAGGTGACCAAACATGACACAAAATGAAAAAGGACCACCTATATGAACAGTGTTTCTTTAGTTCAATGAGAATTGAAGAAAGTATAGCATCTTTTGGCACCCTTAAAGTGTGCAGTTATGGGAGCAACAGAACTGCTTACCAGGAAGCAGTTTCATAATAAGTGGTAAGATGGCAGTTCACAATAGTGAGACCCCCTTCATTATCAACTATTTAACTTACTCTTACTGTCATTCTTCCACTCTTATGGAAAACACAATCCTTTGTATTTATGTAACCTTTGCAGATTTCAAAGTGCTTTTATATTCATTCACTTTGTTTAAAACTGAGAGCAATCCTGTGAGGTAGTGTAGAGGAGAGAAAAATTGCTTCCCTCTACCTTTTTAGGTTCTTTCTCTAGTGTTATGTTTTGAGCATAAAGTGTCTTGCAAAGGCTCCTCTTTTAAAGGTTTGGTCCCCCATGCAGCAATTTTCAGAGGTGGGAAGTTAGAGAAGTGATTGGTTCATGAGGGCTCTGACTTTATTAGTGGATTTATTCATTGAGGGATTGAATAGATGCTTTGGAGGTGGTAGAAACTATTAGGAGGTGGAGGGAATAGGTCTTTTGGAGCTATATTTTGCTCTCAGCTCCTTCTCTCCCCCCCGACCCCTCTCTCCCATTTCCTGTCTGCCATGAGGTTAGCATCTTTCCTTTGCCATGCCCTTCTTCCACAACTTTCTGTTTTGCTCCCAGGCCCAAAGCGATGGCACCAGCTGACCTTGGACTGAAACCTCTGAAACTATGACCCAAAATAAATCTTTATTTTATTAAGTTGTTTTTCTCAGATATTTTGTTGCAGTGGCATAAAGTTAACACACCCAGTCAACAATTTAAGTTAATTCAAATAGATTAATAGAGAAAAAAAGCAATTTCAATTTTATGCTTATGCATGGGAGTCTTACAAAATATGAAACTCAAAGAAAGCCAAATGACTGAAAATTATATAGCACCCTGAGTTATAGAAAAAGATAGAAGCTTGGGGCTTGGAGGAATTGGTGGAGGCAAATTATGAGAAAATGAGGAGAGGAAATAAATGATGAATAAAAGTTACCTTGTTATGTGACCAAAGTCTCAGGTGATAAAAGTTGTCTCTCATCACCTCTCTTCCTGATGTAGATACCTGTACTAATGATACTTTTCTTTATAGGTGTAAATTTATAAAAGGGGAGCTTTTTAGAGCTACTTCCGTGTCTGTAGTTTCTCAGAATAACCAGCTAGAAAGTTAAGTGTTTATGACCTTGAGTACACATAACATAGCCAATTTGTGGCCTGGGTCACACATTAAAAACATAGTATAGCCCACCAAAAGCCTTGGTGAGGGAGCCTAACTATAGCCATTTTGGGCCTGCCCCTACACATATACTGTTCTCCTGCAATCATATTTTTTTGGGGTATGTGTTGAGCCTCAATAGTAGCAAGGTATTCTAATCATCACACAGATAAAGAAATATGTGGTCTGAAGAGCTGGAAACATTTTTTTCCAAAGTAACATTTCTAGAAATGTGATGAACTAGTTATAAAACTTGACTTCTATGGTAGGCAGAAGTGAAAGATGCCAATGTTCTAATCTCTGAAAATTGTAAATAAGTTGCCTTACATGTCAAATGTAAGACTTTGCAAATGTGAAAACAATCAAAGATCTTGATACGTAAGGTTAGATCGGATTATCCAGGTGGGCCCAATCTAATCACATGCATTTTTAAAATCAGAAAACCTTTTCCAGCTGAGATTAAAAAGAAATGTGATGGAAGAAGAATTTGAGAGACATTTGATGTTGATGGCTTTGAAAATGGAGATAGGGGCCAGGAGCCAAAGTATGCAAGTAGCCTTTAAAAGAAACTCCAAGGAAATGAATTCTCCCTATCATTGCAAATACAATGGATTCAAACACCACAAATTTATTACTTTACCATCCTAGATATCAGAAATACAAAATGTCCCTTACAGGCTAAAGCAGGGTGTCCCCAGAGCTGAATTCCTTCTGGAATACCTGGGGAGAGTCTGTTTTGTTGCTTTTAAAACCTTCTGGTGACCACAGGCTGACCCCAAATGGCTATAGTTAGATTCCCTCACTGAGGAATATGGCAGACTATGTTATATTTTTAGTTCTTAACTAAGGCCATGAATTAGCTATGTTATGGTTAGTGTGTAGTCAAGGTCATTAACATTTGCTTTTGTGCATGCACCCACTTATGTAACCTGTTGACAATGTGCCTTCTTTGTCTGGCCTACATATAAAAAAGGCTTGTAGAAAGAACTGAGGGGGGTTAACAAACTAACTGGGACAAAATGGAACTGACTTGGGACTGCAGCTGAAGCTGAGGCTGGAGGCTGTTGCCACCTCTGAATACATATGCCTACTATATTAACTGTGTCTTTCATCTTTTTCTACCTACCAGGATACTGAATCCGTTTCTGGATTCTGAGTCTCAGCCTCTGCAACAAAACCTCCTACTTACATTCCTAGCTCTGTGACTACTATTCCTCCATTTTTAAAGAGCATTAGTCCAGACTTTTGTCACATTTCTCTCCTTGACACCTGCTTTCATTATGAGGCTCTTTTCACTACATTGGGCCTGCCTAGATAATCCAGGAAAATCTCCAGAAAGAAATGCAGCCATGTTCTGTTGACAGCCTAGTTTTAGCCCAGTGAGACCAGTTTCAGACTTGTGGTCTATTGAACTGTAAGATAATACATTTGTGCCACTAAGTTTATAGTAATTTGTTAAAGCATTAGTAGAAAATGAATATATCTTTTCATACCAGGGAGTTAGACTATCATACAATATTTCCCCCAGGCTTGAACAGCTTTGGTACATTTAAGGAGTATCACCTTGATATCTACTAATTAGTTTGGAATGAACCTTGAACTTTCTGCATCAAGTAGTTTTTCTTCATCTTGTAGTAATCAAAACAACATGCTATTGGTCTAAATGCAGACATATACACCAATAAAACAGAATAAAAAGCCTAGAAGTAAATTCACACATCAATAGTCAACTGATTTTTGATAAAGGTGCTAAGAACATGCATTGGAGAAAGGATTGTTTGTTCAACTATGTTGGCAAAATTGGATATCCACATGGAGAAGCAAAAAACTGGACGCCTATTTCTCATAAGTTATACAACTCAGCTTAAAATGGATTAAAGATGTAACTATAAGACCTGTACCTGTGAAACTACCAGAAGAAAACACAGCAGAAATTCTTGAGGCCATTGGAAAGGCAGGGAGTGTTTAAATAAGACCCATAAGGCCTAGGAAACAGAAGCAAAAATAGACATATGAGATTATATCAAACTAAAAAGTTTCTCCTCAGCAAAGAAAACAACAGTGAAGAGACAGCCTACAGAATGGGAGAATATATTTGTAAACTATATATCTGACAGGGATTTAATATCCAGAATATATAAAAACTCTAAAAAATCAATAACAACAACACCTGAATAAAAAATGGGCAATAGATAAAATAGATATTTCTTAAAAGAGGACATATAAGTGGCCAACAGGTACATATAATGCTTAAAATCACTAATCATCATGGAAATGCAAGTCAAAACACAATGAGATAGCACCTCACCCAAATTAAGAATGGCTAGTATCAAAAAGACTAAAGATAACAAATGCTGACAAGGATGTGGAGAAAAAGGGAACACTTGCACAATGTTAGTGGGAATGCAAACTTCTACAGCTATTATAGAAAAAAGTATGGATTTTCCTCAAAAAATTAAAAATAGAATGACCTCATTATCCAGGAATCTCACTACTGGGTTGTTACCATCTGATATGTGGTGTCCCTCAAAAGCTCATGTGTTAGACAATGCAAGAATGTTCAGAGGTGAAGTAATTGGGTTATGAGAACTATAACCTAGTAATTGGATTAGTCCACTAATATGAATTAACTGTGTGGTAACCATAGGCAGGTAGGATGTAATAGTTAAAGGAGATAAGTCCCTAGGGACATTTCTTTATGGCTTATATTTTGTCTCTGGTGAGTAGAACTCTCTCTGCTTCCTGGCTTTCGTGAACTGAGCAGCTTTTAACTGCCATGCCCTTCTGCCATGGTGTTCATCTTAGGCCCAAAACTATGGAGTCGGCTGATCATGGATTGAACTTTTGGAACTGTGGGCTAAAATAAACTTTTCTTCCTCTAAGTTGTTTTTCTTGGGCATATTGGTCACAGCAACATTTTAGGTTTGTTTTTTCTTGCTGTAACCAAAATATCTTGACCAAAACAACTTAGAGGAGGAAACATTTTGGCTCATGGTTTCAGAGGTTTAGTCTATGGTTAACCAACTCCATAGCTCTGGGCGTAAGGTAAGGCAAAACATCATTAGGGAAGGGCATGGAAGAGGAGAGCAGCTCAGGACATGGAAACCTGGAAGCAGAGAGATAGGGACAGTATAATCCATAATGGCATGCTCCAGTGATCTATTTCTTCCAGCCACACCCTATCTACCTACAGTTAACACACAGTTACTCCATATCAGTTGGTTAATCTACTGATTGAGTTATAGCTCTTATAACCTAATCATTTTGTCTCTGAACATTCTTGCATTTCCTCACATATGAGCTTTTGAAATACACCTCATATCTAAAACATAAGAGTGCTAGGTGCAGTGGTGTATACCTGTAATCCCAGCAGCTTGGGAGGCTAAGGCAGGAGGATCACAAGTACAAAGCCACCCCAGCATCTTAGTGAGGCGCTAAGCAACTCAGTGAGATTCTATCTCTAAATAAATTATAAAAAAGTCTGCGGATGTGGCTCAGTGCTTAAGCACCCTTGGGTACAATTCTTGGTTTCAAAAACAAAAACAAAAACAAAACATAATCGCAACATGAATCTGACTAAAACATAGTTATATGCCTAAAGGAAAGGAAATCGGTATGCTGAAGGGATATCTGCACTGCAATGTTCATCGCAACACTATTCACAATAGCCAAGAAATGGAAACAATTTGTGTACATCAATGATGAATAAAGAAAATGTGATACATATACAGTGGAATACTATTCAATCAAAAAATGAATAAAATCCTATTGATTATGACAACTTGGATGGAAATGGAGATCATTATGTTAAGTGAAATAAGTCAGGCACAGAAAGATAAGAACCACATGATTTCACCATGTAGAATCTAAAAAACAATTGACCTCATAGAAGTTGAGTATAGAGTGGTAGTCATCAAAGTCTGAGGAGAGTAGGCAGGGAGGGATGGGGAAAAGTTGTTCGATAGGTGCTAAGTTATAGTTAGATTAGAGCAAGAAGTTCTAAAGTGATATTGCATAGTAGGGTGACTAGAGATGATAATATATTGTACTTTTCAACAAGCTAGAAGGAAGGATTTTGAATATTTTCACCATAAAGAAATGCTAAGCATTTTGAGGGCAGATATTGTTTATTCTGATTTAAACATTTCTCAGTACATACATGTATCGAAGCATCACATGGTACCTCATTAGTATGTATAATCTTTATTTTATGGGTCAGTTAAAATAAATTTAATTTAAAAATAATCATAGAAAGCATGCTTGTTATTGTTTTAAATTTATATCACATTGTACACTTTCTTGAACCTTTACTTGTATATGATGTGCATCCTTAGTCCCATTATACAGATGATTATACTGAGTCACAGGGGCATAGAGAAATGATACCATTAATTAGAAACGCAGCACTCATTTTGCCCATTTGCTACTTAATATTCTGAGTGATGTTCTTCCTGCTTCAAAAGTACTGCTAAAGAAAGCTACTATGGACAAAGATATTGGTGGAGAAAATTATTTAAAAGATCTCACAATAGGAATGATGACATGGCTTAGTTTTAGAGTACTTTACTAGCATGCACTAGGTCCTGGGTTCAATCCCTGCTTTAGCAGTACTGCAAAAACAAACAAAACTAAAACAAACAAAAACTCCATATATGAAGAAAAAAGCGGGAGAGGAGGGTTATAATAAAGTACTGTGTATGTCCTATTTCATCAATTACATTTCATGTTGTCTTTGGTAGTTAATTTGATTTGTTTCATAATTGGTATAAATATGAAAAGGAGATAAATAACTATTAGAAATTTTTATTTTGTGAAATTCCTTTAAAGTGCACTGAATTAATGTTTTTGATCATCACTTTACTATAAAATGCAACACACAAAGCATTATATTCAATTGGATTTCACTCAAGTCCCCATCAAACACAAGTATGTTCATTGCCTTAAGTGAAACCATCATGCCACTCTCCCATTTTATCTAGAGTATCTTATTTTTTTCTACCAGAGGCCCCTTTTCTATACTCAAGTGGCAAGGAGAAATGAGGTATACTTCTGTCCTTCCTCATCAACATAAAAGTTCAAAACAAAGGCTGGGCAAGACAGGAGACACATGTAATCCCAGATATTTGGGAGTCTGAGGCAGGAGGATGGCAAGTTCAAGGAAAATCTCAGCAATTTAGTGAGATCCTGTCTCAAAATAAAAATCAAATAGGCTAGGCATATAGCTCAATGCTTGCCTAGCATGTGTGAGGCCCTATGTTCAATCCCTAGTACCTCAAAATAAACAAATAAACAAAAACACAATAGGTAAAATTATTGGTGTTTATGTTTCTATATTAGATACATTTATACAAGCATCGATTTACAAGTTCAGTTATGCCACAAATCCCAAAATAGCTAGTCAGCAACCTGGAACCTGATGCCTTATTTTGCCACCTCCCCAGGAGTAAGACTCAGCAGTCACAGTGTAGATGATGAAATTGATACTGCCACTGATGGTGGAATACAATTCACTTCCCACTCACTCAGAGGAAGAAAAGCTCAGCAAAGCTCACCAGATGGGGAAAAAAAAAAAAAAAAAAAAACTGGTCATGTCAGTAAATGAAGGAGATAGGACTCAAAGGTTCACAAGAAAGACCTAGGAGGAAAATGAGATGTGTTTCTTTTGTTGTCACTCTCTGGACCAACACAACTATTATTTGGAAGATTTCAGACACATGAAGCAAAATGGCCCTAATATGTATAAGCCAGTGAAGTCAATGCAAGTGATGGTCTAGTATTTATTACTCTTGAAGGCAGCTTGTCAAATTCATTTCAGGAATATATGTCTTCTGTAGACAAGTTCCACCCTAAAGGATGGTCCGATTAAACAGAAAGACAAGTAGATGATCAAATCCAACACTTACTACCAGCTTAACATGACCCCTCATGACCAAGTTGTCTGCTGGTGTTCTTCATGAAAGCCTTGCATGGCAGGTTCAGACACTTGGTTCCCCCAAATCTATCATTATCCTTATTGTATATAGATAGGGAAGCTGAACTTAGAGCCTTACACCTATGTAACTAGTAGGTGACAGAGCTGGGACTTAAACCCGGATCTCCTTGGCTCCCAGTCCACTGCTCTGCTTGCTTTTTTATAGAGAAAGGATTAATAGAGCTCAAGCCAGGTGGTTTCATGAAGACTTTTGCCAAGGGAAAAAGGTTAACAATGTGATATAAATATAGATTGTGTGTGTGTGTGTTTGTGTGTGTTTGTGTGTGTGCACAGTCACAATGGTATCCTTTCTTCTACGGAGAGGGAATCCCCCCCCTTACCTTTAAAGGAATGCTTTTAAGTTGGTTGTTTCCTATATTCCACATCATCTTTCTTTTTACTGCAAAGAAAACAAACATTTGAGTAAAAAGCATTACCCAATAAATTATTATCATGGGAAAAGACGTTTTAAAAGAAAGTCTATTTGTCATTCAAATTATGATGCATATCAACATCAGTCTGTTTTTAAAACTTTTTATTTTGAAGTAAATTCAGACTTACTGAAAAGTGGCAAGAATAATATAGAAGACGTCTGATTGCCCTTTAGCTGTCACCAGTGTTTTCATGTTTATTATTATTCTTTCTCTTTCTTCTCATTTCCTTCTCTTTCTATCCTTATGCATAAATTTATATATTGATAGGCAGATAAACATTTACTTTCTCTGATATATATATATATATATATATATATATATATATATATATATATACACACACACACACACACACGCACACACATTTATATAAACATTTTTCTTCTGACCTATTAGAGAGAATGCCCTATTGCCTCTTAACTCTTCAGAATATTTCTCCTAAGAACAGGAAATTATTTTACTAAACCACAGCATAGCTATCACATTCAGGAAATTTAATATTGATAAAATACTTTTATCCAATTGACAGTCCATACTCTACTTTCTTCAGTTGATTCATTAATGTCCATTTACAGCATTTTCCCTCCTGTACAGAATTTGGCCCAATCACAAATATTGCATTTACTTGTCATGATTCTTTAGTCTTTTAAATCTGCAATGTTTCCTTAACCTTACTTCATTTTCATGGTACTGGCATTTTTAAAATATACTTTTGTTGTTGAGAATGTGCTTTACTTTAGGTTTTTCTGATGTTTCTCATAATTAGATTCAAGTGAAACTCCCTCCCTCAATACTACAAAAATGATACGTAGTCTCTTTCAGGAAAGCACATCCAGAAGCACACGTCTTACCTCTCACTGATGAGGTTAATGTTGATGAAGTATTATGTGTTTTCTCAACTGTGTACTATTTTCCCCTTGCAACTAATAAAGAAAATGTAAAGAATTCATTTTAAGATCAGGAAAATATCCTGTTTGTTATCCATCTACCTACCCTGCATTTAACATCAACTGAAGGGTTCTTCCTGAACCAGATTTTATGATAATGATTACAAAATGGTGCCTTTCTAAAATCAACACTCCCATCATGCTCTCAGTTGATGTTTTATCTGTTTCCCTCTTTTTCTTTGTCTGTCCCTCTGTCTCAGTCTCTCTCTTCTCTATGAATTAACAAATTACATTTTTATTCAAGGGATTATTACTTGTTACTTTTCTTATTTACTTTGAGGTTTAAATCCTACCAGATTTGCTTAGGGGAGTCCCTTTTAAGTCAGTTATTTCAAAATGTGAATGTGCCCCCTCCTCCATTTTCTCTCTTTTTGTGGGTTATTTTCTTACTTTCTGGTAAAAGAAGATATTGTGGGCTTATCTTTCTTAGTACCTCTTCTCTCCCCTAGCCCTGGCACCAGCTATTTCTACAAGGAGTCATAACTCCTTTGAATGGGAAAAGATATTTAGAAACCAAGATCTCGATATGAAATATGCTCATTGCTAATGCAACATTATTGCTGGGGTGTCAGAGTAATACCTTCAATCCCAATCTCATCTTCCCCCATTCTTTTTTTGTAGTTGCCCTTTTTTACAGTGAGACCTGATTCCCTGCAACATTAACACATTTACTTACTTACTCAATCTTACAGTATACATAAAACTTTTGAGAATTTTTAGTATAATATATAAACATACTAAAAATTAGTTCCAGAAACATTTTGATTGCACATTTCAGGTGTGGGTATTCTCACGCGAATTCTGAAAATGGTTGGAAGAAGAGAGTAGAGTGTAACTCATCATTCAGTTTCCCATCTCTGCCTTATTAAAATTGCAGGCTCATGAGCAAAGCAGTTGCCACTATGTTACTTAGTGATGTGTCATGCCAGTCCTTTCATTAATAAAAGTTCCTATGGTACTTTTAAACAACACATTTAAAAAAAATCCTCATATAGCAATCACCTTTGGGAGATATTGTACTGGGAACTCTTTTTTTAAATTTTTTTTTAGTTGTAGATGAACACAGTATCTTTGTTTTATTTATTTATTTTTTGTATGTGGTGCCAAGGATCAAACCCAGTGCCTCATGCACATGAGGCAAGTGCTCAACCCCTGAGCCACAGCCCCGGCCCCTTGTACTGGCAACTCTTAAGCACCATTTGGATGCCCATAAACTGAACATTCATAATGTTCATTAGAAAAATGTCTGAGGAGATTTAAGATTGAAACATGAAAAAAGACAAAGAAAACTTTTTCCAGATTCAAATACTCAAAGAGGTTAAAAAATGCTCTAGAAGAGGCAAAGTTAACATTACCTTCAAACAAATGATCTTTTAAGAAAATGAGCCCTATCTTTTAAATGTAAAATGGTGCAACTAAGAAGGCTATGGGCTCCATTACCAGAAGAATGTATCAGTTTTGCATGAAAATTCAGAGTGGAATAGAACTTCAGTAGATTACAGGAATGGGAATGAAGGGAAGGGAGGGGAATGAATCTGATATAACTCTCCTATGTATATATAAAAATATATATGACAGGGAACCCCACCATTGTATACATACCCAAGACTGGAATCCTAATTAGAATAAGATATATTGTATGCTTGTATAATTATGCCAAAACGGATTCTATTGTCATGTATAACTAAAAAGAGCCAATTTAAAAAAAGTATGAAAAAAAGAAAAAGAAAATTCAGCGTGGTTCCAGAATTCCTGAAACTACCTGTAGTCTGGTAGGATTCTTCAAGTCATAGTTTTTGGACTACAAGTTGTACAGAACACAGAACTTAGCAATCTTCATGATCTGCATTCTAGGTGGGTCAGGATTCCTGTGTGCTATTAGTATCATTGAGTCATATATTTTTATAGTGCAGTAGGACCTTGAAGTGTATTAACACAAACCCCTGTTGCAATAGAGGAGGGGAAGTGACTTGTCCAAAGATGTAAAAGCCTGGAGGGTTCTTGTTGTAGTAGAATTCAGGCACAGAATGGATGGTTGGATTGAATTATTTTATGTTCCATTTTACCTTGAGATTCTGAGTATATTTTCTGATTGCCAGAACAGTGATCTTGCCACTTTACCCCCAGGGGACATTGGGTTGTGGGAGAATAGGAATGGAGCTTTAGAAAGAAGAGTTATTATTTGCTATTTTAAATATTGATCTTCCTGGAAAGATTTTTCTTGAAGAAAGGTATTTGGGAACCATGACGTGATTCAATTGTAATGCTATCCAGGACTATATTACAGTCAGAAGTGCTTGCCATATGTGAGTACATCTTTCAAAATATTGAAGTATCTTTTCAGCTAGGAAACTTGATGAATGCCAGAACTTGGCTAGAAATGTTTGTCAACTTTTGGCAGCCTTACCACTGCTGGCCTTGGTATGCTTCTCTCTATGGCCAAGTGACTTTTCAGTCAGAAAGCCCACTAATATTTCTAATTGCTTCTGAAATTCTTTTGAGCTATACAGCCTATTTCTCTCTCTTAAATGGTGTGTAGTTCTATGCCACTAATATTTCTTAGGAGGGAGACATGCAAACACTTATTCAACAAGATGGAGTATAGCTAGGGGTCTATTTTAGGGTAGGATGCCAATATCTCAGACTATGTGATAGCTTTTTTTAAAAAAAAACAATTTGACTAGCATTAATTATTCTTGTGAGTCTTTATTCAATGGTCTTTCCATTATTATAAAGCGGAATGACCGTAAATGTGCATAATTACAAGTTCAAGTAATAGCTGCTTCATGTCTTTTGCATGTATCAACCGATTTCTGCTTTCCAAGTATACAAGTGCTCCAAATGAGGATTTGAAATACTGAAGACATTTAGCTTATAGAATGTGACATACAAAGGTGACCATAAATTTACTGAGTATCCTCCCCATAATAACTCACCTTCCCCAAAAAAAGTGACATTATGAGCTGGGATTGTGGCTCAGTGGCAGAGAGGTTGCCTTACATGTATAAGGCACTGGCTTTGATCCTCAGCACCACATAAAAATAAATAAGTAAAATAAAGACGTTGTGTCCATATACAACTAAAAGAATATTAAAAAAGTGACATTATAACAAAATGTCTTTGTGGCCTCTGCTAACTCCTTTACTTCCTTCCACAAACATGTATTTAATACCTGCACATGTCAGACATTATGTTTGACAGTGAGGAAATGAAGGTAAGCAAGAACTATGTGAGACTCCTATATCTTTTGATATTTAGAGTATTGGGATATACATATGTAAATAGGTAAAATACAAATGGGCTAAAATAAGGGGAGATCTAAGAAACAAGGGGAACTTAATCCAGTTATGGGACTTTTGGAAGTGACATTTAAACTGAGATTGGGAGACTGAGAAGTTATAAAGGCAAGGGAGGGCTGGAAGAGAATGTTTTATGAGACAGGAAGAGTGTAGGAAAATGCCCAGAGGAGAGAAAAACAGCATGAGAGACACAGCTTATAATGGAAGGACAATAGTACAATTTAGAGTGTAAGTTTGTGAGAGGTAAGAAATGTTGCTAGATTGTAAATCAGTTCCCCTGAGGGCTGTAACCTTGTCTGTTTTTTTTCAAAATAGCTTTGCTATTATCTCCCAGGGTTCCCTGTCACATAGTAAAAATTCAAAAAATATTTGTTGAATAACAACAACAAAGATAACAGCCATTTAATTATGAGACAGAAAGCATTTTAAGTGCTTTATTCATGTGCAAATTCATTAAATCTTTACAACACATTATCAGGCATTTCTTCTTCTTCCTCTTCCTGTTATTATTATCCTCATTTTTATAGATAAGGAAACAGAAGCTCAGTGAGATTAATCTAATAGCCTCTATAATCTAATAGTTAATGATTAGAAGATTTTCAGTTTAAACCCAGGAAATCACAGACTGTCTTGATTCTAAGGGTAAACATTCTACTATAAGTTTTAAATTTCCTGTAATAAAATGAGAAACCACTGAATATTTTAATATTTTGAATGTTTCCAAGATGACCATGAGAGCAATCTGAAGAATGGATTTTAAGTGGGAGCAAACCAGAGGTAAGAAGTTTTTTTGATAATGATGGTGGTTTAGATTACAGTGTTGGCATTGCAGATGGACAGAATTAGTCAGGAGAGGGAGGAAGGGGAGATACAGGGAGAGAGGAAGACAGAGAGAAAGAGGGAGAGGGAGAGAGAGATTTAGTAGGGTTTGGTGGTTGATTGAATTAAGGTATATATGAGGGAGAAAAGAAATTAAGAAACATCTTCAGGTTTCTGACAATTGCATTTAGGTATTTGGTGATGCAATTCACCTAGACAGTCAATAGGAAGAGGGGAAACAGGTTTGAGATAGTAGATCCAAAGATGGCAATTTAATTTTGGGTATTATAAATGTTGTAACACAGGGTCCTGTGAGCACTGGAGGGTTCTTGTCTCATTCACCCAAAAAATAAAGTACGCAGACAATGGAGGATGAGAATCCAGTCGCAAATTTATTAGAAGCAAGGAGAAGTCTGATAGCATGAGGGTGATCTCAAAGAAGGTATAATCATTGGCTCTCTGTCTAGGGCTTTTTATACTGTTTTGATGAGGAACTTACCTTTCATTGGAGAGTCCTCCTGATCATTTGCTTTCTCTGAGTTGAAGATGTACAATTTTAATTTATTTCCCATAATGGACAATTTAATATGTTTGTTAACCTGAGTTCATCCTGTACGTGTTCCTTAAAACAAAAGAATCACTTGGCTTCAAAACAACTCTTTGGGGGGGGGAGAGGAAGATGGCGGTGAGGGGAGTGCATTGCCCTCGTGTGCTGCTTCACTGTGTGGTAGTATGACAAGTCAGGATGGCTAAAGGCTATCTTGTTAGGAATTTCCAGCAATAGTGGGGTGCTCCAGAACCTGGAGGAAGGATTTCCATCGCACAAGGATCGGCTACGGGGACTCAAACGCGAGAGATTTGTTGCACGGAGGGTAACACTGCTTATTCAGCAAATCGCCCCGTGGCTAGAGTCTGCAGCGCGCGCTGGGAAATGAGGAGATAGCGACGCAGGAATACAGCGCTGCAGTTTCTGCCAGCCGTGCAAGCACCCTACTCAGGGCTGAATTCTGGGTTCGAGACGGGGGAAGGAAGCGGTCCATCTCGGTTCTCCACACCGGTCAGACCACAGAGGAGGCCAGC
>NW_026000316.1:4201578-4214047 GCF_001458135.2 Marmota marmota marmota | reverse complement strand
GAAGAGAAGAAGAGAGAGAACTCAAATTACTAGCATACGGGATGAAAAAGGCAATATCACAACAGACACTTCCGAAATACAAAAGATAATCAAAAACTATTTTGAATCCTTATACTCCAATAAAATTAGACGATAGTGAGGCATAGATAAAATTTCTTAAGTCATATGATCTGCCCAGATTGAGTCAGGAGGATATAGACAACCTAAACAGACCAATATCAATTGAGGAAATAGAAGAAATCATCAAAAGACTACCAACTAAGAAAAGCCCAGGACCGGATTGGTATACAGCAGAATTTTACAAAACCTTTAAAGAAGAACTAATACCAATACTTTTCAAGGAACCCATTTCTGTGTTAATGGTCTTAATCCAGTCACCAGAGCAGAGACCTTATGACCTAAACATCTCTCAAACATCCCACCTTCCAGCACCTCTTTGGGGATCAAGTTTCTAATACATTAACTTTGCAGGTGACATTCAAACTATAGCAGTGGACAATTGTATTTATGTTGGAAAATTGTGTACATTGACAAAAGCAGAGAATATAAGACAGTCCAAATAAACACCAATACCTAACTGACAGGGGAAAAAGCAGCTATAAAGAATATGGGAAAAGTGCAGACAAAGGAATAGGAGGAAAAGATAAGAGGATGAATATAAATAAAGATGAGCAAAAAGAATTTCTCAAGAAGAAAATGGTCAACAATGTCCCAATACTACTGAGACACAGCAACTAAAAATCTTCCATTGTTTTTAATCAATGACGCAGAGGTCTTTGGTGACCTTGGAAAGATCCATTGCATTGTTAAGGGGTGTGTGGGGTTTGGTAGGGAGGGTAAAAGTCATATTTCAGTGTATTACAGGGTAAGTTGCAGGTAAGAAAGTCAAATATCAAATTATAGAAGCAAATGTTAGTTGTTTCCATGGAAACAAGATTCAAGGATTCAGGGATTTGGGGTGAAAAGAGAAATTGGAAGTCCTAGGATGGCTGTTAATTAGTTTAACAGAATTGCACCTACGAGTCAATGGCATAAGGATGTAGCAAGAGGTAGTAAGAGGATAGAGGAAGCAGGAAGAAGGCCAAGAAGTTGTAGAGAGTTTCAATATACATGTGGTTCATTGATTAAATTGGATTCAGACCAAAAAAATCAATCAGTGAATACTCTGTGCTCTGAAAGAATCTCACTGTCCTAATTTAAATTCAGCAAAATAATCTGGGTATATCCAGAAACAATGATTGCAGTGTGGCTGGTGTTGCCATACAGCTACAGCGGCTTGATCTGGTTCTTGTTCTCCTGAATCCTCCCAGAGAGAAAAATCCACACTGTGAATATCTGTGTCCTGGATACAGAACTTTACCCCATGGACCAGGGAGCTAAGTCAAGGACATGAACAGTCTTCTGTATTAATAGCTTCTATAGGCCTGGCAAGATTCTTGGGATGTCTTTTCTTTATGAAGAAGCCTGAGTTTTTATCTTTTCTGGAGTTCCTGTGCAGTCTTCTCTGCCTAAAGGTGAAAGCATAGATCTCCTGAAACACAGATACCAGGAAGTAGAACAATGTATTAGCTGTAAAGATGGGCTTTGAAGTTAATTCTAAATAGGAAACTTAGCTGTACCACTTAGAGAAGTACAAAAAAACCCAGACTGATACATAAAAGGCAAAGATTGATAAATTGGGCTTCATTAAGATGAATATTCTAAATGCAATCATGATATGGTTGCATTTAGAACTACCATTTTATTTTGTCTTCTATTGGCCTTCTCTTTTATTAGAGCCTCTATTCTTACTTTCTGGCCTTGTTTTGGATTATCTGAATATTTTCAAACTCCATTTTTCTTTGCTATTATTTTTTAGCTTTATCTCTTTGTGTTTTTAATGGTTTCCCAGAGATCACAATATACATCTTTAACTTCTCTCTTAGAGTTAATATTGGACCACTTCATGAAAAATGTAGAGCCTTGAAACCACATAGGTCCACTAACATTAACTCCTTTCCACCATCCTTTGTGTTATAGTTGTCATGAGTATTCTATTTACATATATTATAAACCCCACAAGACAAAGTTTTTATTTTGCTTTAAGTAGTCACAAGTATTTTAAATAAATTTTTTTAAAAAAGTATAGCCATTCATGTTTACCTTGGTATATAACAGCTTTGAGGAAGATGCAATGGCTTTTAAGAGAAGGAGCTGGCAATGGAGACCTAGAAAAAACAACTAGAAGTGTAGGAGGAAATCCAGGAGAATATGGTTTAAAGGAAGCCAGAAGAGCTAAATGTTTTAAGAAGGAGGGAATGGTGAGAAGTGTTCAAAAGTATTTAAAAGTCAAATAAGACGAATGAAATGATGGTGGATTTAGCTACACAGAGGTAATTTGGTGATTGTAAACACTGACTAGGTAGCGTGAGAAGGATGTAAACCAAATTGGAGTGAGGTGAGTGAGTAGTGGGAGAGAGAAAACAGAAAAAGGGAAGATAGACAACTTGAGAAATTGTAAAGAAGGGGAGAAGAGAAATTAATGGCTGGAGGATGGTATCAAGTTAAGGGGTCAAGAATTCAGCAATCTGAGAAAATATAAAAGTTAGTAGGAAGAATCCAGTTGAAGAGCTGAAATTAAATATGTATGATGGAAAGGGTATAGTTGTTCATATATGATTCTCGTGAAGCTGGAGAAAGGACACAAAGCACATGAGAAAGGCTAGCTCTCAATGATGAGAGAAATGTGCACAAAAGTGGGTTAGTATATTGGCTATTGTGGAGATGTGGAAGTTGACATATGATAGCTTTTCTTCTTTCTCTCTGAAAACTACCATTTGATATCACCTAATTTGTGAGCTAAGGGGAGAGGAGAATGTGTTGGAAGTTGAAGAAAAATAGACAAGATTTGGAATAATTGTGAGTAGAGTATGAATTGACCAGGGAGATGGAATAACCTCTCAGACCATGTAAAAGTGACTTACTACATAAGAAGAATACATAATATATTCCATAATTTACTATTAGGAGACACTTTGTTTCTTGGCTTTAGTTTTAGAAGTAGCAGGTGATTGATTATTGATTACAAAAACCAATACAACTTTTAAGTGGTTTGCATACTTACAGTGACACTATGCTAAAAACAGGTACTATGGGAGTAGAGTCCACATTGCTTGTGTTCGAATCCCAGCATGACCACTTCCTACTTTTTGACCTTGGAAAAGTTACTTAAACTTATTTCCCTTCTCTATAAAATAAGGTCTATAATACTAGTCCTTGCCTCATAGAGTTGCTATGAGAATTAAACTTAAGTTAATATGCGTAGAACCCTTAGCCTGATACATTGTAACCACTCAGTGGCTCAGTAACTAATAGTTACTATTGTTTGCAGATCTGCTGATTCTTATTCTATTATCTGGTCTATGAGGGATACTAAATTATAGTCAAAAGGTGCTAGTGAGTGGCCTGAAATCAGTATATGGAATTAGTTGAATGATTATACTCCTTTGTATTCTCAAAATCTATGATAACTTGGGGTGTCCATCTCGACTATATCTTGTGCTCCTGTTATTCATATTTGTGGGTCAGAACCCTTAGGAAGGCTTTGTGGAATACTGCATGTAAATTAGTACTTAATCATTGACTGATGTGATGAATTTGGATAGAGATAAGTTGACATATATCTGAGGGCAGATGGAAGACAGAATGTCTACATAATTTCATCTGGTGATAGCCAAAGTCATGAAATTAAGTCATAAAAATTAAATCAGAGAATTAGAGAATCTTGTATTTGGAAGGGTCCTTTAAGGCCATCTGGTCCAACCTTCTACACGCATTGGAATCCTCACTACAGCATCTGAAAGAGAGAATATCAAGCCAGTTGGGAAAGAGATTATGGCAAATGATGTAAAGCCAAATGGCATTTCAAACAAAATGTAGATT
This sequence comes from Marmota marmota marmota, assembly GCF_001458135.2. Lineage (NCBI taxonomy): Eukaryota > Metazoa > Chordata > Mammalia > Rodentia > Sciuridae > Marmota > Marmota marmota. The sequence goes on along the minus strand of NW_026000316.1, from coordinate 4,210,126 downwards.
CTAAGGCTCTGGGTGCTTTGGTTTTAAACCAGATCCAGAGAAGACACAACAACAGGAAGAGTTCACATTGTGAATCTGTTTCTTTTCAGATATAGAAGGCAAAGGGTGAAGCCTCATTTGTTATTTCTGTTGCTAACTTTTGTTTGTTAGCTGACAATGGTATTATACTTTAAATCAATTTACCCATCAATGAATAGGAAATGTCATGTTTTTATCTTGTACAGGTATTTCCAAAAAGTGAACTTATTAAAATTCATTAATCAGAGATGTGCAAATGTAAGCAGACTGAATATTCTTATATATCTGCAGCCAAAGTGGCTTTGGGTTTGAAGCCAAGAGGCCAACTTGGGTAATCTATTCTTAGGGTGAGCTTTTTGCTTCTTTTATTTTTTTTTAAAGAGGGAGAGAGAGAGAGAAATTTTAATATTTATTTATTTATTTTTAGTTTTCGGCGGACACAACATATTTGTTTGTATATGGTGCTGGGGATCGAACCCAGGCCGCACACACGCCAGACGAGCGTGCTACCGCTTGAGCCACATCCCCAGCCCCTTTTTGCTTCTTTTAGGGTAGAACATTTTTGTGACTTTTTAGTTAACTAGTTAGGGCTGATTTTATGTAGAAGTGTATGATATCAGATGTATTGGAAAGGTCCAGAACCATTGTCTCCCTTTTTCTCCCTTATCTCTTTCATCTGCTGTCAGACGCCTGAAGCTTACCATTAGAGCTTTGGCTTTTTGGCTTATGATATTGATATCTATGAAAATCACAATGCCTCTGGCAAATGTACTACAATGGTTGGGTATCAGTCATTTTTACCCCTTTCCAGGAATGAGGAAGATTGTTAAAGTGGAAATAACAGCAAAAAAAGAAAAAGAAGGAAGACACTTAATGCCTGGGGAGGAGACAATATTGGGGACATTGAAAGAAACTTTTGCATAATACACAATTTACCCTATGGCCAGCCTTGCTCCAGGTATAAAGCAGAGCAGCATGGTTTTACTTAAGCCTTTGGTCCCTTATCTCCACCACATTCCAATTCATATTCTCCAGCTATTTTGAAATTAGAAGTTGAATGAGCTGTGTTTTAGATTTTATTTTTTTTTATTTTAAAAAGAATATTTAATTATTTCACCTTTCTAAGACTTCTTTTGCCTTAATGGAAGAAAATGTTCAGTCCAGGTTTGTAGTTGTGTTAATGCTTAGTCTAAGGAAACCATTCAGTTTCACCAATCTTCAAACACCCTGATTTATTACAAGGGTTCAAAAGATCCAAAGATGTGAATTAGGATGCATTAAACGTTAGGAAGTCTTAAAAGTTCATAGCAATAGCAGGAGAATACCTCAAGAGTGGGAAACATGATTAGGTTTATATTTTGATTTTCACTTTGAAAGGTTAGGTTTCTACCTACTTGAAAAGAGGACATAGATTAATGCAAAATTGATGCTAAGAATACAGAGAGGGCAAAGACTGGATCTAGTTCTTGTTATTAGGGTCTACTAGTATAGTGTTCTTGTAGGCTTTCAAACTCCCCATGCTAATGACAATGAATGAGAAACACAGGGAAAAATGAGCCCGAGGATGAATGATCCATTCCAATCTATTCCAACAGTGAGAATTACTTCCATATGACTCACTTCCTTAAATTTGTAAGATGTCCTATTAATCCAGATGTAAAACATCTTGGTGCTAGGATAGATCCATTTAAACATTTTATTTTTACGTTTTTTGTGAATTTTATATTTTGACATTTTTCAGATTTAACAGTGAAAGTACAAAAATAGTACCATAGTCCTCTCTTTATCTATGGTTTGGATTTCTATGATTTTAGTTAAAAATGGTCAACTGTGGTTCAAAAAGATTAAATGGAAAATTTCAGAAATAAACCATTCTGAGTTGCATGATGAACTGTCATGCCCTCTTGCTCCATCCCGTGCAGGACATAAATCATCTTTCTCCAGAGTATCTACACTATGTGAGGTGAAATAAACCTTCCCCTTTAGTCACTTAGTAGTTATCTTAGTTATCAGATCAACTATAGTGATAGGCCATGCTTTTGTTCAAATAGTCCTTATTTTATTTAATCATGGCCTCAAAGTACAAGGAGGCACAAGGATATAAAACACAGGACAGATTAACTGTGGTAGTATGTGGCCAGTCTGCATGATATATAGGGAAAAAAAGCCCAGCAAATACATGGTTGGTTACCATCTGCAGTTTCAGGCACCCACTGGTGTGTGGGGGTCTTGGAGCATATTCCCCACAGATAAATGGGGTATTTTTGTACAAACAATCCTCATATACCCTTTACCCATAACCGTAAAATGTTCATATTTTACCACCTTTGTAGTCCGTGTATGTAAGTGGGTATGAATATTCTATATCTTCATAATATGTATATATGAGTGTATGTATGTAGGCTTTTCCCTATTCTTATCAATTTTATTTATTTATTTTTCGGCTATGTGAAGCAGTATCCTGGTTCCAAAAGTCAAAATGTTGCAAAATTATACTTAGATCAGTGATGTCCTTGACCTATTTCTTCTTCTTTGTTCCCTTCTCCCCACCTTTTCTACCCCACCCCCATATGCCAATCACATTATTTTGTTTTATCCTTCCTACTTATTTCTTCACAAATTAGCATATTCATGCATATTTTCTTATTCCATGGACATAGAAGATAGATTGGAAATTTACTTTTTATTTTCACCAGATAAAAATGGAGACTTTAAGAAAGTACAATTGATGGTCCCCATCTCCTGTTCCCAGGCTTACTTCATATTGTTCTTATCTCATTTTAGACTTCACTTCCTTCTACCAGGATTCCTAGACTTGTTATCAAGATCCAGACAAATCACCTTAAACTGTGCTCCCAAATCTCTCCCAAATTCCATATTATTAACATTAAGTCACACATATAATTTTTTTTAAAAAGAAAGAAAATTTACTTCTCATTCTCCTAGTTAAAAGACTTGGATGCTTTCTTAAGTATATCCTATTCCTGATTTTCAGTAGTCCCTCTCTTCCTGGCTACCTTCAGGGCTTGAACATATGGGCATGTTCTAATCTACTTATTACAGAAAGCTCAGACAGCAATGTAGCTTTCCATCTTGGCCTCACTTAGGGCTAATGTTTTTGGTACAGATGTAAAAGCCAGTAAAGAGCAGAATTGTCCAAATTACAAGGACTAAGCAGAATAAAGAATAAAAATCCAACTCTAACTTCATTCATAAAGAGGGATAAAATTATATAAGGCAAATAAAATAAATCATAAGAAATGAAACAGTTTTAGACACATGTCAATTTTCTTCTATTGAAATAAATAATTTATTTTAGCAGTGGAAACACTTATTTCAATATTAGAAAAATAATGCTATTTGTTTTCAGCATAAAATAACCCTCAGGTGGAATAGACACATTGATTTTTAAAAAATGGATTTCAAATAAATCCAATGTCTTCATAATGAAAACTTACAACATTCACCAGAATATAGTAGTTACATAAGCCAGTGGCTTTCCAAGGAAAGAGAAAATTGCATTCCCTTCCTTTCATTGGTTTTTGTTAAATACAATTTGTCCATTCCGTTTGACTGGCCAATTTGATTGCAGTGTTCTAAAACTCAGCTAGGTGCAATATAGATAGATCCACAGGCTTGACTTAGGAAAACCGAGCCCATACAGCATAATAATTGGATCCACACATTAATTAGATCTAGAGATAAACTTCAGCTTATTGTCACTGGGTTTCTGGGCTGAAGGAATCTAGAAACAGTGTGCTTTGATATTCTGATTGTCTACGATATTTGGTACCAGAGAACAAGTATGAGAAAGCAGAACAGCTGGGGAACAACTATAATCAAATGCAAATACCTCGGAGTCTCTACCACAAAATAGCAAAGACAGCAGAATGATGCCCATTTCGATCAATAATAGCCAGTCTCCCTCCCATGGAAATTTTCACACACAATAATCACCACTAAAGCTGTTTCCTTTTTGCCAAATTGAAACACTCAGTGTATAGGTATGTTGCCTGACAGTATGCAGGCTCCTGATAAAGTATTAATCATGCAGCTAAATGACCTGAGTCCCCAACCAAATAATGCAAAAATAACATCATCTTCTTAAAATTAATTCACTGAAGAAGCTTTAAAAAGAGATGTTGGGAACAAAGTAGTCTATGCTGCTACAGTAAGACCCTATTATAGCAGGTTCACACTGCAGCAGTATAAAATAAACATAATGTTGTTGGTGGTAGAAGTATTCCAGGGAGCTAACAGGTATCTGAGCATGAATCAAATTCCTTAGCTAACAGTTGAATCCATTCCTTTCTTTCTGATCCCACTTTAATCCATTTATCCAATAAATGTCTACTGAGTACCTACTATGTGTCAACTGTCTAAATCATTCGCTAGACAAGACCCATTTGACTACCATGACTCTTGTGATGCATTCAAAACATAGCTACTAGATCAATATTGTCAAAACACACAGTGATTATTTCATGAAATTTAGACAATTCATTGCTCAAAAACATTTCTTAACACCCTGTTGCCTACCATTAGATTCCAACATATTTTCTTGACATTCAGATCTCTCTGCTAAATATGTCCCTCCAGATTTAGCTTCCACATTTTCCCCACTAGACTGCAAGCTCTTTGGTTGCAGTTTAGTTCATTGCAATGAACATTTATTGAGTATTTACCATGACTAGTGACTGTGCCAGGCATGGGGATAACATGGTGAATAACACAGGAAGAATTCTTGTTATAGTGGAGGAAGCTGACACAAGAAACTAATACTTTCAATATAATGTGGTTTAAGTGCAATAACAAGACTTCGCACAGGGTACTCAGCAAGCACAGAGGAAGTGCTTGTAACTCAGAGTTGAAGAAGGGCTTCTTTGAGAGCTGCAGGCTTCAAACCTTATTCAACTTTGTATTTCCAGACTGTTATTTTTCTGTTCTTCTCCTCTTTGCCCAGAATGTCCTCTTTTTCATCACCATTTTGCCTTTTAGAGGTCCAGATCAAGTGCTGCCTTCCCCATGATGGCTCTCCTGGTTTTGGAAACCAGTAAACAATCAGGAAATGAAATTATCCTCTATAAGAGAAAATAACTACAATCAGTTCAAGATTGATGATGTTGGCTATCTGTAGAAGTAATTGAAGAGACCATCACTAGTGTGCCCATCTCTCTCAAATGTAGCTCTTTAGCTTAGAACTCCACCCTGAGAGCTCACTCTGTATATTCAACTGCCAGCTTGGCATTTCCATTTGGATGTCACTCAAGCCACTGAAATGCAACAGGTTCCAAACAGAATTAGTTATCTTTTCCTTTCCACTAGTCTGTTTCTGTTCCAGTGTTTCCCATACCAGGGAATGGCACCACAATCTATCCTGTTGCTCAAGACAGATACATGGAAGTCATGGTTGACTCACTCTATGCTCTGTATTCACTCAGTTGCCAAGTTTTATTGATTCTACCTCTTAAATGTTTTTCTACATATCCACGGTTATTCCCCTTTGTCACCTCCTGTGTGGAACATTACAAAACCCTCCTGTTTGGTCTCCTTACTTCCAGTCTTGTTTTCTTCCAAATATCACTCCAATCTCTAGTCAGAGTGATTAAAAAATGAAATATTGGTTAGGTTAGGTCCATCCTTTAAACACCTTAGCAAATTGTGGTTTCCTTTAGAGCAAAGTTCAAAGTCTGGCAATGACTTACAAGCCTTCTCAAGTTTAGCCTCATCTCTCTTCATTCTCCCTTCACTCCCTGCATTGGTCATCTGTTGGACTTCTTTTAGTTCCCTGTGAATAATTTCTTACCTCCTATCCTTCATTCATGCTGTTTCCCCTGCCTAGAACACTCTTTCTTTGGATCTTTATGTGGTAGACTCTGATTTCTCCTCTAGATCTCACTGCTTCAGCAAGGTTTTTTCTAACAATTCAAAGACAGTTGCTTTCTTAGTGTATTGAGACTGCTTTAACAAATAGTGTATGCCAAGTTGTTTATTAAAAAAAAAGAAATTTCTTTTTTACAGTTCCAGATGATGGAAAGTCCAAAGAAAGGAGTCAGCAGATTTGGTGTCTGTTCTCATAGATGGTGACTTCTCACTATGTCCTCAAAAGATGAAAGGTACAAGGGATCTCTCTGAGGCATTTATATAAAAATAAAGGCACTAATCCCATTTTGGGGCTCTATTATCATGATATAATGACCTCCTAAATGCCCCACCTCCTAACAGTATCAATTAGGTATTAGGATTTCAATAAAAGAATTTTGGAAGGACACAAACATTCACACTAAAGCAGTAGTTTATACGACAATACAGGTAATTCTTCTGAGTCTGGTCCGTACTTATCTAGGAACCTCCTTGCACTAATAACAGGCTTGTCTTATTGTATTTTTATTTCTGAGAAAGATGAGAACATTGTTTAAATTTTATAATAAGAACAAAAAAGAAAATCCCACATTCTGGTTTATGTATCATTCTGGGTAAAATATGTCATCTCCATCTTGTCTCTCCCTAATTGTACAAACTGTCACAAATGGAAATGATGTTTCTTTTCTCATCTCTCCTTTGGCACTTAGTTCATGACATACCTGCTCTTTTTTCACACTTTAAACATATTGTATATATGTCATTTCTTTTAGCAAGCAGGGACATGGTGACTTGTTCATTTATGTTCTATTTATATAGAATATATATGTGTTCAGTAAATATTTGTTAACTGTATTATAGCACATGAAATAATTATAGATGACATATCTAATCATGTTGATTATATTTCTTAAATTTCTATTCAGTGTTTTCTTGTGTCTCTAACACCATTGCCACTGCCCTCAGGCCTCATATTTCATCCCCCTAGGTTACTCCAACAGTTTCTTGCCTTGTACATATCTGCTCTAATACTGCATTCTCCTCCCCAAGGTCAGGGTGCTTAAAACACATCTACAAATTCCTATTTTCTCTAGAATAATAAGCCCACTCATTAGAATGGCTTCTAAGACCCTTTATGATCTGGCCCCTACTTCCCTATCTTTTCTCCCTTCTCTGCCCCCTTTTTGTATTCTTCAGTCATACTAATTTAGATGCTGTTTTCTTTAACACAAGGATCTTTCATAACCCACTTCTTTGCACATTCAGCTGGGTCTGTCTGGAATGAATGCCCCCCCCTACATATAATTTCTGTATATATTTTAAGACACAGCTCTAGACATGATTCATCTGGAAAGCCTTCCTGGCCCTTCCTCACCTCGCCCACCTACATTATCATCTCACTTTCTTAACATCTGCTGCTAACTTCTATCATAGTACTTACTATATCTACCCATCTCTCTATTCATATTTCCTCTCCTCCTAATAACAAAACTAAACTGTGAATTCTTCATGGATATGGACCATGTCTGTCCTGCTTATGATAGTGTCTCCAAGACATAGTTCGATGCCTGGCATACATCAGGTGCTCAGGACACATTTAATGAATGAATTTCTAGGGATGCTGGTGCTCTAGGCAAGGGATGAGCAACTCCCAGGAATTGAATTAGAGCATATTAAAATGTATGCTATTGGAACAATGAATAAGCAACCTCACTAGGCTCAATAGTTGATTGTAGGATGCATCTTCAGATAAGTCAGAAAATTTTATTCCCTGCCCTCAACACAGTGGGAAGGCGAGAGGAAAAAGATGCATTCTATGTTTCTAGTGATATAAAAATATAACTGCATCCACAATAGCAATAGTAATTATTTATTAACTGCTTACTTTTGGCTCAGGTACTATAATACATAACATATGTGGATTATCTCATTTAAAATGCACAGTAACTCTCTGAATTACTATTCACAGAAGAGTAGGTAGGTACTATTATTTTTCACAGTTTACATATGAGAATGCTAAAGCTCAAGGTTAGATTAAATATTGTTTCCTATAGGCTACAGAACTAATAAATGGTAGAGGTTTGGTTCAATACAATTTCTGTCCAACTTAAAACCCCAGGCTCTAAATCACTTTGCCCTCAATTGTCAAGAAAAGGGTTAAACTTCAAAACATAAAAACCGACATACAGTCTTGCACAGATGCATACACAGTACCACTGAGGATGCCTTTAAGAAGAATCCAGAACACAAGTTCCTCAATCAGTTTCCTTCCTGCTACTTCCTTTAAATGTGAATGAAAGAAGTCTCTAAGGTGACAAACTAGAATGTTCAATGTACAGTTTCTCTTCTAACATTTGAGACATTGAAAATTTTCTGAGAAATTTCCATTGGGTTGCTTTTATATATATTCTTTTTTACTAACATCAATTACAAGCTCTTGTGGCAAATCATGGAGGGTGAGCACTGGCTACAGAGATGGAGAAACTTGCCAGAGTATTCCTGGGTGTTAAGTTCCAAATATGAATGAGAGGAGCAGGCCCAGAGAAGTTCTGACTATTAGAGCTGTTTCTTCAAAGTGGGTGTTCTCTTGACTATCCCTTAAATAAATTATGGCTTAGAAACCTGACAGGGAAACTATAGTCAAATGTCTCTTTTCTCCTCCCCCTCC
>NW_026000316.1:4180250-4200155 GCF_001458135.2 Marmota marmota marmota | reverse complement strand
CCCCCCTCTTTTTTCTTTCTTTCTAACTTCAGCCTCCACGTGTACATTTAAATATCTCATTGTGGAATTGGAAATATGTAATTTGTTTATTTCTCTTTGCTCCCAAGTTGCATCTTTCAACTGGTTAACCCAAGCAAGCTGTTTGTTGGTTCATTCTCTCAACTGTTGAGTAATAGTTATTGGATTTGAAAGGGAGAGAGTTGGCTTGTATCAAATAAAGTGGGCAAGATTCTCTTCTCACACGGTTGTGCCAGTGCACCTGAGATCCCACCAGCAACAAATTCCTTTCTTCATATTCTGGCATCTCTTGGCTACTGTCTGCCAAGCCAGGTCTAACAGATTTCATTGATGACTTAGTGAGGAGCTTAAACTTATATTTGGCTAAAACAAAGGTGAAGCTTATCTTTTAAACTTTGAAGTAAGAACCAAATTGTAGTTTGTAAATAAGAAAGTTTAAAATTGTATTTCACATATTCATTATCATGTATTTCAAATTTTGACTCTCACCTCCCTGTCTGTTCCCAACAGGTTTTACTCTCCTGCATGCCCATTACACTTAAGCCATACTCTGTATCTGGAACACACCAAACTCATATTCTCTCTATGCCCTTTGTTCTTCCACTTGTTTTCCTAAATTAGTACCTTTGCCTCTTCTCACATCCCATCATCAACTTAACACCGACTTATCCTCCAGCTCTCAACTCACACCTCATTTTCTCTGGGAGGACTTTCCTGCCTTTCCAGATCAAGTCCACCTCTTAAAGATGTTTCTTTGAACTGGAAGAAAGCCAATGTAGCTAAAGCATATCAAGTGAGTGACAATTTGGGGTTGGCAATTTTGTCAATAGTAGTGTAATGGAAATAGAAAACCACTGAAGAGTGGGTCAGGGATCAAATTTGAGTTTCAGAGAGATCAGTGTGTCTACTTTATGGAAAATCTGCATGAATAGGAGAAAAATGTGTTCATAAAAGACTGGTTAAGAAGCCATTTGCGGTTGTCTAGGAAGGAAGGAGAAAATGGTGTTTTGGATCAGGATGGTAACAATGGAGGTAAATAGAGGATAGTAAATGCCAGGCATAGTAATAGAGGATTTCTTTGAGGATTCGACTTGGAGATTGAGGAGATGGGGTCCAACAGTGTGCATACGTATGGTTTGTGCAATTAGATGGATTGTAGGAGATCATCTTTTATGAGTAGTGTGTCTGTGTGTGATGGGGATATAGTAGAAAGTTGGTAAGGATGCTAGTAGGATTGTGTGCTGGCTGTAGATTTTAGTTTCAAACCAAAGTTTGTAAAGTGCTTAGCAGAATGCTTTATTATACTATTACAGCATCATAATAATTATAGCATACACTTAGTGAACATGTACTTGTGCCAGGCACTGTTCTACGTGTCCCACATATATTAAGTTACTTAGATGTCAATAAATGATAATGTTTATGATTCCATAATTATCATTATCATTATTGCAATATATAGTGCCTGTCTTTCTGGACAGAGTTAGTTAACACAAGCAATTTCTTTCTAGCCAATTCTCCTCTTTATAGACTCCACGCAGGCAACTACCATATAGCACAGGCACATTCTTTCAGAGACATTCCAATTCAATTAATGAGATTATAGTCAGTTCTAGTGTAATTCTGAGGGACTTGGCATTTTTCATGTATGAAACACATTCATAAGCCTATAGTTAGAGTGGGTTAGTTTAATCTCTGTGTTGATTCCTATTGACTTCATTTTAAAAAGTGTTTACATCTGACCTTACCCCCAAATTTTCATGGTTATTTACAGCTACATATGCACTGATTACATCATCCATGCCCCATCGAGGACAATGAGTTTGATAGGGTTAAAAAATGAAATATTAACTTTTTATATAATTCAGCTCAACTAAGAAAAACTATTGACAGCCTTTTTTATTTTATTTTTCTAAATGCAATTTTGTAAACCAAGGGCAGAAAATCTCTTAGAGCTATCCTTTGCCCTACATAGTGACAATCTGGGGACCTCAAAATGTTTATGTATAGCTCATTGTAGGAGGAATTCCAAATAACTGAACTGATCTCCTCTACTGAAATAGCAAGATATAAAAATTTTGCAAAAGTATTTTGGAAATCAATACAGATTGGCAGGTTACATGATACTCAGCTCCTTCTTTGATTTATTTGGGAATAGATCTGAATTTGCCTATTAAGATACAGATAAAAAAGAGACAATGCTATTTTATTACAGGAAATAACATTATTAGTAGATACTGCCCTGCACAGGCAACAGTGTGTCTTCCTCTCTTAGCTTTGATTTTAGCTGGAAACACTTAGGCATAAACAAACAAAAACAGTTGCATTAGAGATGGTCTTCAAATAGTCTTGGAGATGTAGAGTATGGAAGTATAGATTATTATGAAGGTATACTGGTTAGTTTAATTTCAAAATCTGCTGCCGTGATCCCAGAACTTTGAATTTCATCAAATGTGCTGAAATAGAAATGAAGATGTGACTAATAATGGACAGACTGAAGTGCTGAGATTTGGGATGCAATACAGGCCATGGAGCTGAGCATAGGCTTGCTAACCATATCCACCCCATTTATAAAACAATCAGGAAAAAACCTCTTCTAATGAGGGATGCCAAAGAAGATACTTGTTGGGATTTGTATGCAAGGAAATCTCCTAGATTCACAGAGGAAAAGATGATAAGGGAAGCTGAGTAACTATAGCTGCCAAAATCCAGGATAAATAGCAACTCACATTTGGACTATTTGCAATATACAGTGACAGGAAAAGCTGCTTTATTCTCTTTGTGATGGCAGTGGCACCTTGGAGCTATCCACACCACCAAGGAAGAAAGCTGATGGAGCCCAAGAGGCAGCCAGTGCCCTTGCTCTGAAGTTGATTTGCCCAGTCAGGCAAATGCACGTGGGAGGTTTGACTTTGTCGTTCACACTGGTCCAGATGGTGCTGTCCAAAGCCAGAATCTCTGGGCCACCGGAGCAGCATGGAGAAGCTTTCAGCTCCTCCTGAATCAAATCCTGGCTCTTGCAACAGGCAAGTCATGGAAGAGTGCCAAACTTCTTTAGCCAAAAAGCTACTGAATTCTCTTTATTTCTTACTTTCTTCCAAACCTTGACTTGAAATATTAGAGTTGTAAAATATGAGTTAAGGAAAAAAAAACAACACTTGTTTCTTTTTTTTCCATTTTAAAGACTATTTCTGTTGCTTTGAATCATGACATCACTAGAAATTAAACTTTAAAATAAAGGAACCTCTTCATTTACATATTTCTTCAAACTGCAGTTGATTTAGAAATAAATTCCTATGTTAGAAATGCAAAGAATAACTTGCAAATGATTTTCTTTAGCTAATAAGCCCATTAGAATTTTATATGGATTGCAAATTACTATTATCTGAGCCCTAACACTGGAACAGAGTTTATAAGTAACCCACATTATACTATAAGGGTTTCAATTTACACCGTTTAGAACTGTCTTTGCTTTTCTTTTGATCCCACATACTTTGTATTATGTCTCATCCATCTTCTCGACCAAACAATAAGCTCCTTTGAGGGCAGGGGCTATGTTTTAGTCCATTTTGTGTCCTCCTAGTCTCCTTCTTCCCAACCCAGTCTAATGCTTTGCAGAGCAAATACTTTAAAATGTTTGCTAAAAGTAGATAAAATTTCATCCCAGTCACTTATTTCTCTCTTTAAGGCCACAGATTTTTTTTTTTCTTATCCCACATCACAAGCTGAGAGACTTAAGTGTTTTTTGGTAGTGCTGCCCTAAGAGCTTTCTCAGAAACAAAGTCACATAAACCAGATAGAGAAAGGATGAAAAAGAACTATCAGGTGGTTCAGACTGGTGCCTCATTTTTATTAAGTTCATCGCCACATTGTCTTTTAATTACCTTGACATCATTGGGTCTAGACTTATGAAGAAAGACTCATTTTCTTGGTTGGAAAGACAAATTAAATAATAAAATATTCATTACTATTTGAACATAATCATTATGCCAAAGAGGTCATACAGGCATTTATTTAACTGAAATTCAAGAGCCACCACCTCTTTCAAGAAGCCTTCAGTGATTTTTTTCTGGCCTGTATTTATTTCTCTCTCTTCTGTTTGCAGCACTGTAAAGCATAACTTAGCATTTAATATATTACTGGGGTTGTGAGGTCTTGAGAGCAGAACTGTCTACTTCTTTCCCCCAACATCTCCTAGAATGGGGATAGATTATATAGTAGCCCAAACTTTATGAATATCACTCTGGAATCTATATTCTCAGCCCTACTATTTTCATCATTCACTAATCCATCGAATGGCTCCATTTGGATGACACCATATGGTCCCCAAGACTACATTTCCTTAAAACTAGCTTTTCTTCTTGACTCATTACTTTCTTTGAGCCACCTAGACCTTAAACCTCACTGTAACCTTTTTCTTCTTCCTTCCTCTTTTTTCATATCCAGTCAAATCTGTACAGTCCTTGCCTCTCAGATTTTTTCCTTCCCATTTGTATCTGTTGTCAACTTCCTAATCTGCCATTTATCTCCTCACACATGTACTATTGCAGTGATATCCTAATTAGTCTTTGTTTTAAATATCAACCTTAATTATATATCCTGAAATTATCTCTTCATCATCAGATTTATTTTCCAAAAATCCTATGATAATATCTTTTTTGCTCAAAATTTCACTTGTTATTATGCTTCAAGTGGCTTGTTACTTCCATAAAGATTGACCCAAACTCCTTGTCCTGGTTTCTAAGATCTTCTATTTCTAGCCTTAAACAACTTTTAAAAATATATCTCATAATTTCCCCTTTAAGAACCAAATGAATCTAATCCATGTACCTAAAATATGCTATGTGTATTCCCTTGTTTGTACCTTTACTTTTGCTGTTAATTCTGTTAGGAATATTACTCATCTTTCTCTCTACCAATAGAATTATTATCTGTCCTTTTAGGGTAAGTTCAAAGTTGAGCACAGTTCTTGGCACAATAATGATTTGCTGAGGGAATGTATGGACTTAAGTGCCACTTCACCTGGAAATCATTCCTATTTGTTTGGGCCCATAACAACTTCTTTTTTTTTCTGTTTTGGGGTTTATATTGATTGTATTATCTGTATGAAATGATTTGGCAGTTGACAAATTTTCTTTATATTGTTCAATTTGAATTTGTCTTTCTAGCCAATTGTATTCCAAATTTCTTTTGGGCAAATGCTCTTTATATTTTGCATCTCTCAGTGCAGGACTGCACATGTTGTCAGTTGACAATACACATGTATAAATTACTCATAGGTGCCCAGTAAATGCTTATTGTCAAATCATATATGGAAGGAGAGGTAGTTTTAGTGATTGAGGATTTTTAGTTTTCTTTCCTGTTGTTGATTGGTTGACCTGTCTCCTGTAGGGCATCCATATTTTTGAAAGTAAAAAGTTATTCTAGTTGGCATTTTTTTAATGTGAAGTCTTTAATTTTCTGAGGATTTCAAGTTAATAACATGAGATGATATTATATGAATATCTTCAAATTATATGACAAAATATAGCAAAAATTAAATGTATTTTACTGGAAACAACAGTAACAATATCACCGATGGACTATATAACATAGTTGACATTGTATTTCAGTCACCTTTAATGATTAAACAATATATTAATTTGATCATTTGCAAATCAATTGTGAAGATGGAATAAATCAAACAAATCAATCCTACCAAGTCTATATGCTATGCAAATTGCAAGATAGCATAAAACCTCCAATCCTTATGATTATATATCTGAATAAAAAGAAACATACAGTTTCTAAAATGCTTTGTTTACGTGTTGGTAACATCAAGATGAATGGCAACGCCACTATTCATATGTAGCTACAAGACACAGCTTCAAGGTGTCTACTCTTCACGTTGGAAATGGATACTATTAATTTCAGTACTTTTCTGTTCTATGAACAATTAGAAATATCAGTAATCTCAAGTCAGGAAGGGGAATTTCTTATTAAAGAGAGTCTAGTGAGGAGAGAGGAAATAACACAACGAATAACCAATATTCATTTCCTGTTGTTTTCATAGATTCCTAAGAAGCATTTTAGTTGATTCAAAGAACAATAATAAACGTATAATGTGGCAAGGTTTAGAAACTCAAAGTGTCCAAAATATGGAGTTCTAGAATTCTTGTGGCTTTTAATGTCGATTGTGTGTGTGTGTGTGTGTGTGTGTTTATGCATGTATAGTTTGTTTGTTTGTAAGAAAAAAGAAGAGAATAAACAAATAAAAAGGAACCAAAGGGTTTGAATTATCAAGCATTTGATTGTAAATAATTAAATTAACTAAAGTTAATGAAAATGAGCATAAGTGAAAAAAGGGAATTTATTGTAAGAAACACATTATCTCAAAAAAACCAAAGTAGACAGGGAAATTTTTGCCTTATGAATAGCTAAAAACATACTTTGAAAAACTGTGGAGAAATTGGACAGCTTCTCTCTCTTACTCATCTCTTTCTCTCTCTTTCCCTCCAACTTTAATGATAACAGAAAATACAAAATCATAGCCTCTGAATTTCTCTATTCTCAGTTTAACCATATATGGGAGGATGAGTCATATTTCTGCATCAGAAGTCCAAATTCTTAGGAAAAGAATCTGGTTGGCACACCCTGTGGTGAATATTTATCTTCATCTGATCAGCTATGGCTTATGAGAGAGCCCAGGAGAAAATGGCCAAATGTTTCTGCATGCCCAATCATCTGTGGCTCAGAGGGAGAAATTTTATCAGTTACATGGTACATACATAGCACCTGGGTTCTATTTTTTTTTGGGGGGGGGTTGTGGGACTGACAGATACCCTAAAATTAACGATTATGAATAAGGACAGATACACGGATAGGGAAAAGTTGGGGAGAAGCAGACAAAAGGGACAAATTTAACCATCTTAGCATTATATAGTCATTTAGTTTTGATACAGTTAATCTGCAATTCAGGGCAATTGTTATTTCTCATTGTTTCATTACTTATTGTTACCATTTTGCTTACATTATCTGATAAAGACTTTTTAAAACTTCATATCCTGATGATTTATGTGTAATTATAATTCAATGGAAGTTTATTATACACATAATCTAATTTTCCATTCTAAATAAAACATCTAAATGAAAATCTAAATAAGCCTTTTATATATTCATGAACACAATATATAAAATCAAGATGGTGCCTAGAATCCTAATGCAATGCCCTACTTTGGTGACACAGAGTTTATCAATTGACGTCCAGTTCCCTTACATTTTCTAAAGTGTCCATATCCATTAGCTGAAATTAAAATGACAAATTTATAAGATTAAATAGTTTGCATATAGTCCTGTAGCATCTATATTTTACCATCCTCATGTTTGAAAATGCTTACTTTTCCTTCAGACTCATTACAAGTGTATTTTTAATTAACTAAATTGCTGCATCATCTTTCATTTTTTAAACAATATCCTTGGAGAGGTCATGATGAATTTTGATACTAGGCATTGAATTTTACTAGCTCCATCATCCTATGGGGCAGTCAAACAATGTGTCTTCGTGTGTGTCAGATGACTGTGATGTGTGGGAACAGAGGGGCTGAGGGTAGCAAAAGTTAGATTTATAGGAGATAATACAACAAATAATAAAAGTTTTAGGGCAGAAAATTTTGCATTATAAAGTACATTCAAATTTAAGTGTGTATTGAAAAGAGAAAATGTGTAAATGATATTTTTTGTTTGTGGGGGGGTATATCATGGTAGGATCTTATAGTAGATTAAAACCTTATGGCCAGGAAGCAAAGATAGAGAGAAGATGGGCTGAGGTTCCACAGTCCCCTTTGGGGACACACCCCCAGTTGCCTAAGGACCTCTCATAAGGCCTATCCTTCTAGAATTTTCATCACCTCCCAATACCACCACCATGAGAACCAAGGCTTTAGCATGGACCTTTGGGGAACATGTAGTTTCCAAACTATAGCAGTTTATCTTTCAGTAATTTGATCCTCTCACCTAAAATAATTCATAGAACAGTATTTCTTGATTCTGCTAATAAATGCAATTTCGCCCTGTCAGGGGTTGGAATCAACTATTGATGTGATCCTATGATACCTATAAAAAGACTGTTTAGTTTGCATATCTCCTTTCTTTTCCCTGAGGTTGCATATCTTTTTCATGCTGCCCTGGTCATGAAAAAAATAATTTTATTTGCAGGAAGAAGCTGAGGGAGGCTGAGTGTCTTCTGATGAATGGGAATCCATGGGAAGGGTAGCAGCCCAGAAAACGTTCAGTTCCACCTCTTTCTTTTGGCACTATCTCACTGTGTACTAATGGTGTTAAAATGGGAACTAGCATAATACAAGTTTGACAATTGCTCAAGACAGAAATGCAAACTAAAAGCAAAGGGTTATCAGGCAGCACCCTCTTCACTCCATCTCAGTCAAGCTTCAGGATGCAAGAAAAGGTTAAAAGTGTGAGGCAATTTTTAATTTGAAGATAGAAAAATTCATTTTCTAATAGGAAAGCTAAATTATATAAAAGAGGAACTTTTATTAAAGCAGTTCCACCAGAGTGACTCTGATTAAGAAGTAGAGCAGTTTTCATCATGTAAATTATGTTTTCAAATTAGATTTAAATAACATAGTAATACTTTTATTCATGTTATCCACCATTTAAAAGAAATAAATAATTTGGTTAACTCCCTGAATTTTCACTAGGTGAAATTCCATCACAATCCTTGAGTAATTGAAACTGTGGTGATTTTTAGAGCCATACAATTATAGGAATTCAGTGCAATTATTTTTCTAATAAAGTTAGTTTTCACTTACATGTGTCTGTCATTTCCTGTGAGAATGTTTTAAAAATCTTTTTCTGATGAGTCCTGGGTATTATTGTACTTGCGGAAGGATATTTATTGTCCTATACTGTCAGATAAATGTAGACCTCATAATAGAAGGCATGATTATAAATTTTAGTATGTCTATTTATCTTTGTTTTTCTGCCAGCATCTATAAGCAATTGTGAATGTTTTTCAGTAACCTATTGACCATAGTACCTTGAGTAGAAGTCTGGAATTTTAAAAATAATTTAATTGAAATATCAATGCAGACATATTCTATTTAGATACCAATGCCATAGTAATGATAGGATTAAACTGGACCAGTGCCTCTTAACATTCTATGAATTATGTTCTTTCCTGTTTTGACAGAATGAAAGTTAAGGGAATGCAGGTCAATGTTGTTGTGAGACTTTGCCCTCTATTTACCCTTAACTGTAGTTTAGGATGGCAGAAAAGTATAACAGCACTAGAAAAATTTAATATCTGATTAATTATTTAACTGATCCCTCTACAGACATTTATTCAGTGAGCACACGCATGTCCTAGACATTGTGCTAGGTCTTGGGGAGATTAATTGATCTGGTCCTAATTCTCGAGGAAGTCACAGTTCTAGAATTAATCTCTGCATAATACAGAAGAGAAAAATGAGAAAGTCACCCAAAGACTGAGTGTGTGCTGGGGGTAGCAGTGAAGTGGGTAGAGGAGGGCAATGTGATAGGAACAATTTGTGTCAATTCCCACCTCAGTAAAGTCTGTTTAGTGACTTAGGCCCACAATCAATAAGTTATTTTGAAAAAATGGTACATTTTTCCTAGAGTCTCCTGCTTCCTTTAACTGTAAGGATTTAATTTGCCTCATCTTTCAGAAGTGAGAGATGGACAAAAAGTAGAGTGGATCTTGGAAGGAAAGAGAGAGAGAGATAGAGATAGAAAGAGAGAGAGAGAGAGAGAGATCAATTTATTTAAGAACAAAGTCAAGCTTTTAAACAACGGACCCCTATGTAGAGTTATTATAGGTCTAATATTGCTATAGTGTATATTTAAAGGTTTGGATCACTTTTAGTTTAATGACAAAATCTATATTTAAAAAGGTCAGGCAATGAATTAAACATGGGCCTGGTAGATTTCTGTATTGCTCTACCATTTCAAAGATACAATCCAGTGGAGAAGCCAATGTGTCTGATATACATTGGAATTGAGTTTTGTTATCTAGCAGTTTTTCTTGAAAATTTTCATGGTCAGAAAGGAGAAAAGGTGAACTCTGTTTTCTAGGAGTAAATTTAAGCTGCAGTTACACAATTACAAAATGGTTGCCCTCAAAGTAAAAAATACATTTGATTATGGCAAAAATTACAGATAGCAATCTGTGGGATTACTGAAACAAAGAGGAACACTGATCTGTAATTTAAATGGAGTTCTTTGAACCAAAGCCTATTGTGTAGTTGGAGGAGTGTGTGTGTGAGGACGATTGGATTCTGTTGACTGTGTTGTGAATTGGGCAAGGAGAGGTGTTAACATCAACAGCTCAAATAAATCCGAATTTTGAAAAAGTCTAAGTTGTAAAGCTCTGACAAAGAAATTATTACCAGTTAATCAACCAAAAGCATCAGAGAAGTTTATCTGAACAGTATTGAGTAACTTGAAAATATGAGACAATGTCAGAATAGTTTCATGATATTATACAATATTAGGAAAGGATTTCAGTGAGGTGCCACATAGTCTGATGAGAGACTCCTCTGTTTTCATATCTGTATTAAAGATCAAGGGACATTAATTACACTGATAGCTGATATTTAATAAAGTTATATTTATTACAAACACCAGAGAGAACAAAATGTTGCCAGGTTACAAACATGGTAGAAAGACAAAAAGCAAGGCCTACCATGTACAGATTTAGAATGAAAACCATGGATGGTAATATAATGCTCATAGACAATGGTAAAGAAATAAGTATAATTAATATTTTCTTCTATATGGTTCCTGCCAGTTGCATTTTTAAACGACAGCAGGAGCATCAAAAACAGTTATAGCAATAAAAAGATTGAAGGATGGCTTATTAAAATATGCAAAAGGATGTATATCTATAAAGCTCTAAAAAACAAATCTCAAAAAATACAGAAGGGCAATATTAAAGTGTAAGACACATAAAGTCAAGATGGTGAATCCATTACATAAGAGTATTTATGAATATCTGTGCAAAGTCAACACTTTTAAAATGCTGGAGCAGAGAGTTAGTGTACTATCCAAAATATGTGAAGTCAAAGAGGATTCTTCATTAGCATTTACAAGAAGTAGTTTGGAGAAAATGAACAGAAGACATTATCTGGATCTATATTGCTGTGTTTCAAGGGGTCAGGGAGTAAATTCAACTAGCAGGAATGGTCTATGAACCCAAATAGGCCTAACCAATAAGGGTTCTTCAACCGTTTTCAACTCATTGGCACTACAGTCACAGCAACGGAGAAATTTCCTCTCATGAAATACCAAATCTTTTTACAAGCATGCTATCTTAGTTACCATTATCTGAATTTCCCACTGAGAGTAGATACCTCCTCTCAGAGATAACATTCCAATATGGCTGCTCGGAGGAGGAAAACACTTGGGCTGTATTTTGTAGCACATATAAACCATAGTAGACAAATAGTTTACAATGGAGATTCTTTGTGCAGGAGGGTGTGGGCAACTGAAGAATGGAGTTCCCAGAGCAAATTGGTACTCTTTCTTTGAGGTAAAGTGCTCATATGTTTAAGGTAATTTACCTCTTCCAGGAAGACCATTTTGCTCTCTGAAGGAATAATTTAGTTCAAAAGGGTACCAATTCAGTGTTATTAAGCCTTTCAGGAGCTACATTTTCTATTATAAGCAAATCCTGGAGAAGGTAATTTGCCTCAATTAGATGATCACTTTGAATTCAGGAGGGAGTATGTTTTACTTACTCTACTCATAGTCATCAATTTTCTTTTTATTGCCCAGGTGTGTATGGAAATGTGTTATGTATTATATACAAGCTTAATAAAATAGGATCCAATCCCTTGTTCTAAGTGGCATATGTTCCAGCAGTACCTTAGCACATGTCCCAGTTACATGGATTGAGTCCTCAAGATTTACACCCTGGTCTACTGAGGATATACAAAATATGGACTTTCATTAAAAGGAATTTGTGAAGTGTTTCTTTTTTGACAGGAAGGTGCCTAGGGTAGATGATAGAACAGAGCTGGCCTAACTTTCATGGATGTGGTAAGGACTGACTTTTTAACAACTATGAAAGTACTTTAAATATTAAGCCTTATGGAACCACTAATTACATTTATTATTTAAAAGGCATAATGGGAAGAAGTAAAGCCAAGAAAAATTTTGGGAAAATATCTAGAATTAGTGCCTAATAAGCAGCTTTTTGGATGGCTAAAGAGAAGGTGAAGGTTATTGGTAGGAAATCTATTACTGCAGTGACTTATAGTGGGAATACAGGAAATGTGCTGGAGGAAAGTGAAAATCATTAGGGTGCTGCAATTCAAACATTAGGCAGTGACCAGCTGGCCATCCTCTTGGCTCCTTGGTTCATAACCTGTCAATAAATCTCCCATTAATCAACACTTATTGTGCTTTGCCTACAGAAAGATCGAAGTAGCTCTGGTATTCCTTTCACAGCCCTTCTTGGGCAGGGTGTATCACTGCACTTCAACTGCAAAGGGCTGGAACACTCCTTTGTTTGCCTATAACCCCCAAATCTTGTCAAACCTTTTATAGATTTCAAGACATTTTAAATCTGGACCTGTTAAGAATTGAGATTCTAATCAAAGAATAAATCATTCCAAAGCAAAGGAGTCTGAGTTTTATTATTGTACTGAAGACATTTCTCACCCCGAGAAACAGAATTAGCTTCAAAGGATAACTAATAGCCCAAGGTCTCTTTACCAGAACAAAATCACATCTACCCATCTACCTATATATTTTTTGGGGGGTCCCAGGGATTGAACCCATGGGGTGCTTAACCACTGAGCCACATCTCAAGCCCTTTTTTACCTTTTGTTTTGAGACAGGGTCTCACTAAGTTGCTTAGGGCCTCACTAAGTTGCTGGGGCTGGCTTTGAACTTGCAATCCCTCCAGCCTCAGCCTCCCGAGCCACTTGGATTATAAGTGTGTGCCACTGTGCCCAGCTACCTATGTTCTAATTTCACTGTATTTAGTTCACTCAATATCTTATATATATTTAGGGAAGTAAATGAAGACAAAAGTCTCTGATACTTGGCTTGTTAAAAATTATTTTATTCTGTGGGGTTACATAGAATGTACAATGACTTTGGTAAGCTATTCACACATATTGTTGTTCTGTCATTCTTTTTAGAGTAACTTAAGAATCTTCAAATGTTCTGTTATTTAAGTCCAAGTAGAAATCTGCTTACTTGTTACAGAACGTCTTTATTGTATGAAAACAGAGACTTATCTTCATGAAAATAAACCTAATTTCATTAGTCCTTTTATGAAAAAGTTCTACAGTCTATGACCCAAGATTTTGGCATAGAAAGATATTTTATTAATTTATCTTTGTAGTTGACTTCTTGACAGATATAACTAAACCTTGAGTTAAAATGCCATTGTCTTGTTATTGTGATAGTTATATCTTATCAAGCACTAAACCAATGCTCCTAGAGGGAATGCAAATTAAGTGTCTCTAAGCATCTGGTCACATTTTTATTAACCAATGTGTAATCTTGTTTTATGTGTGTGTCTGCTTAATACACCTTATTGAATATATTTTGTTGATTCATTGACATTGAACTCATGGCCAACAGCAGTACAACTTATGCCTGAATGATGCTTGTCTAATACACATATTATTTTTGTAAGAATCACAAAAGCCTTCTTGCACTTAGGAACACTTGAAAGTATTTCAGCAGTATTCTTGGGGGCCATTTTAAAAAGAAAAATAATCTACAAAAAACACAAATAGTGTGGCATCAAAAGGGACATTGGTTTTCAGCATGAGAACTGAATCAAGAAGGCAGGTCATTACCACATTTGACCTCGACTGGGATTATGCACATTGGTGACTCAAATTTTTCACCAATCTGTGAATGTCTGATAATGACCATAAAAGTACCACAAGTGTTGATTTTGGGGTTAAAAATAAATTTCAGAAAGAAGGCAAATTCACAAGTTTGTAATCTATGAATTATAAGGATAAACTGCACCTCTCATGCAATAGCTATTTTCCCACTCCTTATCTTTAAAATGATTAAAAAAGCATTCTGTGCTTGCAAAGAATAAATTGTTTAGAGATACATAAGATTTTGTCTTAGTACTGGAGCTTGAAATTTTACTGTTAATCATTTATTTTGGTAAATGAATTTGAAAAAAAATGTTTGTTTTTCACCCAATTTAGTTAAACATTGTAGTTATTTCAGTGGCCATATTAAGAATTTCAGTAACTCAGAGATTATAAATCACACAGATGCTTGGAAAGACAATAACAGGAAGAGAGATCAAGGAATGAAATGCATATTCCCAGTATTACAGTCTATGGTAAGTTTGAAGAGCTGAGTGCTCAATCAATACTTGTTGATGGGATTTGACAATTTCAATTTTACTTTACAGTTTATAATTGAAAATGGTATGAGAAACAAGATGAATGGAAATGTTTATTTGAAGATAATACCATTAAATTAACTCCATGACATAATACAATGTCATTATTTGGACCATGCTTTATATAACCTCAGTTCTGAAGTATCCAGTGTTGACCAATATTTAAGACATGGACATTTGATTCTCTATAAAATAAAAATGGTCTTACAGACATTTTATAAAGTGTGCTCTGTTGAAATGTATCATTCTGTATTGCCAAGAGAGCACACACTTTGAATTGAAAGGGAGTGAGGAGAAAATAGGGAATGACTTATGAATGGTACTTTTAAGCTCCATGACAGAAATAACTGTAGCAATATGTGGTCATTCAAGAAAGTTCAAAGGGGCTGAAGTCTGAGTCTAGTGGGTGGAAGGAGAGGAAATATAAAGCTCAATTTCAATCAAAATGTCCTTAAATGGAATCTACTATGTGAAATTTACTGTAAAAAAAAGGAAAAGCAAAAACTGAATGCTTGAATATAAAAGAACTGGACTACCATATGTGAAAAAAAAATAAACTCACATTAAATAATTAATTGTTAGGGAGATAGATTATAGTGTGCATCATTGCCTTCGATACTGGCAAGTTCCAACATTACCTGGACTGAGATGAGAGTGATTCTATCTCTTTCTTATCTTGGTTTTATTTTGTGAAACTATGTAACCTCTTTCCTGTCTTATGTTTTTGACTTCAGTCTGTGGCTTCATACAACAGATTTATCTTCTGAGTCACATTTATGAAGAACGAAAGGACCTGAAGAAAAAGAATAAGATATTTAAACTTTTTAAAAGGTTGCCAATTTTGTCTAGAAAGTAAGTCATTATGGAGATAACAGGATTTAAAAACTTGTCTGAATTTTTAAGTATATTTTAAAAGTTCACTTTCTATAACTAAAGTGATCACCATGAAAAGAAAAAAAATGACTTTGAGAATATTATTTTGTGCCATTGGGCATTTTCCTGTTTTTCTTTTAATACTGGTATTAAGATATATAAGGCAAAGACCAGGAACACAAGTTTTGCCTGATAAGTTGTGTCAAAATGCACGAGACCAGCCAATGAAGGAGAATAGTCATCACTTGAGAAGAGCTAAGGAGAAAAGTCAAAGACATTTTGAGCAATCTTTCCTATGATACTAGGGTTTTAGAAAATTGATCAGTGAGTTCCCAGTGGCGTCCATGCTTAGAGTACTTGTCTGCCTTAAAGGGATTCTTTAGTTTTTATGTTAATTATACAGCCTTACCTTTGAGTAGTGTAGAAGGACTCTTATTCTCTCATTGGTCTTTCTGTATTGTACAACCGTGCAGACAATAACCTCTCAGGCTCCCCTCACAGAAGAGGCAGAATTTGTATTAAAGCTCAGGCCACCAAAATAAGTGCCAAAGCATTTCCCGCAAGGTCTGAAGTTCTAACCAAACACTCAAGACCCCCCTAAATTATGATTATTGATTGGTAACATTTATTAAGCATTTACAACGTGCTAGGCATTGTGTATGCACTTTGCATATACTGATTTGTTTAATTCTTATAACAGTCCTATAAGGTATGTACTTTTATTATCCCCATTTTATAGATGAGGATACTCAGGCAAAAAGAATTTAACTATCTTGCCCAGGGGCACACTGCAATAAAGTGATAGAGTGAGGTTTCAACTCTAGTTGATATTATCCCTTGCCATGATAATTATGAATTGATTTATCAGATTGTCTAGCTAATTGCATTGAAATACTGTAAAAAGCTAGATTTCAGCACAGATATTTTCAAGTGATGAGTCATGGGTTACAGAATGCTCCAGAGAATGAAGAGTGTTAATGTGGAGGACCCCAGGCAACCAACAGGAATTCTAAGGATACTAGACACTGAGAAACAGAAAAGAGGGAACACTGAAGAGGCAGCTTCCAATGTACACCTTTCATATCATCACAGTTTTGGCAAGGCTCAGTTCTAATAAATATCATCAGTATTTAAATACAGATATGCCTTAACATTCAGAATAGGTACAGTCTAGTAAAGCTGGACTAAAAAGTAAAGTTTTATTTTACAATGATCTTTGGATTCTCTTGTACCACAGAAGATAGGGAAAGGGTTTAAAAATTTTGTGGGATATATAGAAAAGGTCTAGGGTAGCTTCATGATATTGTGTCTCCCTGGCTTAGGTGTAACCATCATGCCAACAATAACTGAAACAAGAGTCAAGGAAGCTGGCCCTCAGAGTAGTATCTCCCAGTGCTCAGCTATACCTTAATCAAGATGCTAATGAGAAGCAGGGAAAAACTGGGTTTATATATATTATACTGAAACAATCTTAATGTCCTGCTGGGTTTCAGATAGAGGATTTTGATACAATCATATCAATAAATGAGAGTAGCACAATTCTGTAACTATGAGCATTTAGTTAGGATATAGCACCTGATTTTATTTTTTATCAGTTTCATAGAATTAAGATTCATCTGTGTGATTTCTCTACAGGATAAAATTGTATACTACTCATAGATTTATATGCACAGAAACTTATTTGTACATATACACACATATAAACACATACATGAGCACATGCACATATCACTACTTCTATTCCAAGGTGAGTACTGACTAAATAACAGGTACAATTTATTTCTAAGCTGGTAATAAGCAGTATAAAAATTAGAATTTTTGCTTGCTAAATTTTGATTGGTGTAACTCAACAATTTAAGATATTAACAGGTCATAGAATTTCTTTTTTACTTTGAGGTAAAGTTTCTTCATTATGGGATGACTGATATTTTAAACTAATTTTCATTTAAATAGGTCTAATCAGCCTTGAGCAATTAGGAGTTTTTTTTTTTAAGTAGAATCACACACACACACACACACACACACAGAGGTTTGGAAGAAACCTTAAGGGTAGGTCAGAATAACCACCCTTTTGATTCAGTTCTTTACAATATTCCACCAAAAATTCTCAGTCTATTTCTCTCTGCATGTCTCCCTGTATACTTTCTTCTCCTAAATTTGTTTATTCAAATGGTTGACTGCTTATTACATGCCACATACCTTCCTATGTAATGCAGAGAGAAAGATTAATAAGATATTGTCATTGATTTTTAAGGAACTTTCAGTTTAATAGAGCTGACAGACATGTAAGTAGTTAATTGCATTATAGTTTGGGTAATAACAGAAACAAATAAAAATATAAAAGGAACAATTAGGATGGAACAGGAATAATTATCTCTGTGTGTGGATGTGGTGGGGTGGGCAGCATTCAAGACCAGGTTTTACAGAGGAAGAAATCCCAGAACTGAGGTTTACTAGGAGAACAAATGGATGGTGAGGTGAGAAGGGCAGAAAGAACTGCCTAGTGTAAAGGCAGAGAGATTAAGGAACCTGGCATGATACAAGAATCACAAGTAGTTTGTCATGGTTTGTCACAGTTGGGGCAAAGTGGGCATCAGGAGAAGCCAGATCCTGAAGGATCTTGTCTCCCTATCAGAAGGTCAGACTTCATCCAGAGGGTAGAGGGGAGTCATTACAAGATTTAAAATAACCTGTCACTATATATCAAAAGTGTGTTTTAAAGACTTAACTTTGAACAACTTTGAATTTATGAAGCTTTTACTTATAGTAAACTGCCATCTTTCTCATTACATCTTCTACTTCTTAGTCTTCATTTTTTTATGTGGAATATCTTACATGGGATTAGAGTAAATATAATTGCATTCTTCTATTCATAATTAACTATTGTGATTGGGTTCTAGCAGGTCTTCTCTGGCTTAAACATTTTCAGTTCTCTTAACCATTTATCCTCACAGAATTGCACATCAGCAGGAAGAGACTCTGGGTGCTTAGCCACTGCTTCTTGTCTTCCATTATTTAAGTGTTGCATGCAGACTGAAAAAGCATCTGTGGCATTGGTGAAGGCTCCAATGCAGATTAGAAAGTCACACAGCATGCCTTTGAGGCAGGTGCAGTCTGCACGATATTGTGTGTCTGTGTGTGTGTATGTGTGTGTGTGTGTGTGTGTGTGTGTTGCTGGGGATTGAACCATTGGCCTGGAGCAAGCTAGGCAAGCTCTCTACCACTGAGCTACACTCCCAGCCCTGCAAGAAGTGGGTTGGGCTCTCATGGAACTTTCCACTGAGTGCTGCAGCTGAAATTAGAGGTAAGCAAAGGGGATGTGACATGGGGCCACAGAGGCAAACTTTACAGCAAAGATAAAGGTTGAACTGTTTTTTGACAAAGAGACTCCAAGTCAAAGTGGTCTAAATAAGATAGAAGTTTATTTCTTAAGCAAATTTTGACTAGTCTACAATGGTGGGGCTACTCTGTTTGATGAGGTTATTCAGGAACACAGGTTCCTTCCATCTTGTTGCTTTGCCTTCTCCTAGGGCATTTCCTAGAAACATAGTCAAAATTGAATTGGCAGCACATCTGTGTTCTATCCTACAGAAAGGGGATAAAAGAGGAAGTACATCTAGTGCAAGCAATTTCCTTTTAAGCAAGTGAGGCAGAAATCAAGCACATCTGTATGTTCCTATTCCACTGGCAATAACTTAATAACATGTCGACAGTGTCTGCTAGGGAATCTTTGAAATGTTGTATCTAGCTAACAAAGTTATGTGCATAGTAAGAAGGTGTCACGACCCCTTGCCTGCAAGGAAGACGCAACTCAGGAATCTTCTTTCAGCAGTTTATTCAGGCCCTTGATATTTCTTCTTCTACCCCTCGGATGCCCCTCCCAGCCTTAATAAAGCATCTCAAGCCCCAATGCAAAGCTGCCACGTGGAGCTTTCTCATAGGGTGGTGAAAAATCATGTGCCAACTCTCCCAAATAAGGAGTTGTTTGTCACAGACCACAGCGGAGCCAGCGCCATCTTGTAATGGCGACCATAGTCTGCAGAAACGGCAGAAGCGGCTCACCACAGTTCCCCCTTTCTGTTTTCTTAAAACAATACAGGCGAGATTAGAGGTCCTATCCCACTGTGCAGAAGTGGCTGCATAGTATGGCTCAGTCCTAAGGAGGGCCCTTCTCCAGATCCGAGGCCATATCAGCCGACGCCTTTTTTCGTGGGACGGGGCGTGGACGCGTCTAACCCGCATGCAATAGGACATGCTCTCCTTGAGGTCCACGTCAAGGATCACTCAAGTGCAGTGCCTTGCCTTGCATCCTGTATCGTGACGATGGTGGACGAAGGGGGATAGCTGAGGCTGAACTGTGGCTGTTTATAACGACAAACGAGTTGACAGCACCCTGAAAGAAAGGCACGGACTTTAAGACGATAGAAAAGCACTAGTGTGGAAACCCGTCTGCGTGCAATGGCAGTAAGACCGGCAGAGTGCAAGGGCTTTCCAACACTAAGAGAATAACAAGGAAAGTCATGTCGATCCCAGTGCAATGTTATAATAACTTGGGGTATAACGACCATGTCAAAGGTTTACTGTTTAAGATGCGCAAGCCAGACTTGAGG
>NW_026000316.1:4132111-4176862 GCF_001458135.2 Marmota marmota marmota | reverse complement strand
CTTTGGTTGCGGATCCCACTTACTTGGGACTAACCCCGCTTTGGTCGCGGATCCCACTTACCTGGGACTAACCGGTGCACCACCCCTGACTGCTGAAAGTTCTGGTTCCCGGGTTTCGGCACCACTTGTCACGACCCCTTGACCGCAAGGAAGACGCAACTCAGGAATCTTCTTTCAGCAGTTTATTCAGGCCCTTGATATTTCTTCTTCTACCCCTCGGATGCCCCTCCCAGCCTTAATAAAGCATCTCAAGCCCCAATGCAAAGCTGCCACGTGGAGCTTTCTCATAGGGTGGTGAAAAATCATGTGCCAACTCTCCCAAATAAGGAGTTGTTTGTCACAGACCACAGCAGAGCCAGCGCCATATTGTAATGGCGACCATAGTCTGCAGAAACGGCAGAAGCGGCTCACCACAAGAAGGGAGAAAGGAATTTAGGGGAACTATCTAACAACTACATAGCCTCCCTTATATTGAATTTTGTGTCACATGAAAACCAGTCTGTTTTTTGTGTTTTCACATTCAAACTCAAATCAATCCTGAAGTTGCAACAAAATTTAACAGGTTCAAAGACAGCCAAAGCCATACCATAACCATTGCTTACTGCAAGCAGCTAAAGAATCCCTTGGTTGATCTTGATCGAGAAGTGTAGGATGACTTCATATTACTCTCACTTCTATTAAGGGCTGTTGACCCATGCAGAATGGGCTGAGAAGAAAGATACTCCCCTCAACAGAGGACTGCACCATTTCCCATTTGGCAATTATTCTCCATGTATGTTGTCAGGCTTACATTTCATTATTATTCAAAGAATAATAGCATATATGAGGGCTTGAGTAAAGTATTTTTTATCACATGTGCAGAATTTCACTGATAACTCTGTTCTGACAAGCCATGTTGCAAAGAAAAAAAATATGCCACTACTGTCCTTGTACATCATTACTAATGAGGGCAGCTTCTGCCATGTCAGTGATATGGGTGCTTTACTTGGGTAGAATCTGTGTCCCAGCTGTTTCATGTGCCACAGTTATTTGTATCTCTATAATATGATATTGTATACTGCATACATTGAGTTATGTGAGACATAAGAAGAGACAGACCTTTTGTTTCTCTGCAAGAAAAAGTATCTCTCTAAAGCCTTAATTGGATAGTATGAGATGTTGACATTTTACTCTGACTTGACAGCCAAATCAATGTTATTGAAGGCAGACTATAGGCATTCATGACAACCTAAGGATTTATACCCTTAGCCAATTTTAAGATGGTTGCAGCACCTAAGCAGCTAAGGTGTGTTGGTTTCCAAAGCAGTTTTGAGGCATAATCTAGCTATTCATACAGTAAAATTAGACTAGATCAAAGGTCTCAAGTGACTACAGTTTACTCACTTCACAACACACTTTTCTTATTACTTCCTTACTTTTTTATATTGGTGCATTTCTTGGTAAGAACATGGAAATTTGTTCATGTTTATTGGACCTAACCAAAATGGAGTTAAATTTCAACAGCAGAGGCTTGCATCCAGATACATGACTAGAATGAGTAGAATATATGAATGAACGACTGGCTGAATTTGTCCTCAACAAATATTCCTAGGACATCTACTTTTTCTCTGAGTTAGTTTGGAGCCATGTGACTATAGTTTTTTCTAATGGAAAGGGAGCTGATATGATATGTGACATTTCTGAACTGAGTCAGTGAAGACCTTGTATACTTACTTTTTCCTCTGTACTACTGTTGCAATGACCTTGGAAGTCACAAGTTTCATATGGTATAACAACCATGTGGAGAACTTTCTGGACCAAATCATGCTTTATATGAATGGGAAGTAAGCCAATGGCATAGCCAAGCTTATTCTGATGAATACAGACATGTTTTAAAAGGGTAGGCAAATTTTCCACATTATCAGTCTAGGTAATTAAAAGGGCATTCAAAATATCTACTCTGGAAAATACTGGGCAAACTATCAAAGGGAAAGTTTGATGTATTTCAAAAGGTGCCAAGGAACTATAAATCCTAAAATGTTAACTTTGAGGGATGAGCATAATACAGAGGAAAGCATGAAATCTAACTTTTAGTTTTGCAATATTGTTCTTGCTATATTTTTACTCAATGTCACACAATTCTAAACAATTCTGAAATTGGAAGTTAAGCTCATGAAGAAGTTAATGATGGTGTCTCTAATGGTTTATAAATTTAGACAGCTGCTATCATAACAGTAAGTGAAGTTGAAGCACAAATCAAAGCTGTATTCCATTGCATGTAGAATTAGTGGTGTATGTTGGACACCCAAAATGATGTATGAGGAACAGATGACATCTAGCTAGAACTGATATTTAAATCTCTTTTGTTCCTAGAGGTGAGCTGGAAGGGAGCCACATTTCAGTCCAGGTGATATTCATTATCTTTTAGCAGTTTGTCCTTGCTCCTCTTGCCATAAACTAGATCCTAAGTTTAGAAAAGGGTTAATCAAATTTGTAGCAACAAATTATTTGGGGATGACTTACTTTGAATTAGAAATTCTTATTAAAAATTTCAACTGTACCATATTAGAGAAAGTCATTATTGTAAACATAACCTTGCCTAATAATAAAATGTTTGGCAGTCCCAGGCTCAGTTTATTCATGTATCTAAATCTTTTCAAATTCTCATGCATTTTTTGGTAATTCTATTCTATGTCCTTATATTTAACTTATTCCAGAAGGGCTTTGTCAGAAAATCCCACATAAGATCAAGAATCGGAGCTCATGACATTAATATAGTCACAAGATGAAAATACAATTTCATGATCTCCCCTCTTCCACCTGCTTTTATCTGAACAAAAATGGGAAGCAAAATAACATCCACAACAGGAGAAATGATGTCATTTTATCTGTTGAAGAAGCACAGCTGACTGACTGAATACCCTGTACTGATAATATGCTAATAAAGTAGGCTTGAATGGTATAAAATAGGATTGGCTATAAACTGGTCCCTGACAGAAAGAGAACTGGTATGCAAGACTGATATCTATTGGAGACTTTCTCATTTAATGAGTAATTCATTGTAATTAAAGTGAAAATGGAATGACTTTCACTACTGGCTCCTAAGAGAGTTTATCAAGGCAATAGGGTACCTAGTTTTAGATCGAGGAAATTTTATATCTAGTTAGTTTCTATTCAAACACAGCATCTTCTCTTCCAAGGAGAAAATATAGCTTTCATTTCTTGTCTTTATCTTACTTTCCTTTTTCATGTAATATAATTGTATTTATTTTATTTCTTTTTTTCTTTTTGCAGATGGAAAAGTGTTTGTTTTGGGTTACAGATGTTACTGAATTGTCTATGGAATCAATGAGTAGATAATTTGAATTTTACTTTTTATCTGCATAGAAGACTAGAGGATTATAAAAATCCTATAATATGGAGCAGTTTTTGAATCCTAATTACAGTTTTTAGCTTGAGTTTTTAAAACTTCCAAATTTCCCTTATTCTGGATTCAGATTGTTTCTTGATTGCATGTGTTTTAGATTTTCTCTGCATCTGGAGTGTCCTTTACTTTGTCCAAATTTAACTCTTTACCTATTATGGTTAGAGAAGATTTGAGAGGTGATGATGATCAAATATACTTCTTACTTTCCAAAATCTACCTGAAAACATAAACCTGTTATTGGGGCGAAATTCAACATCAATTACATGAGAATATGAATGAGAATGAGAATGAGAGTGGCACAAAACTGGCAGTGTGGGTAGAAACACGTGACAGTGAAGTGTTTTGTTGCATACGGATCCAGTTCTGTCAAACTTGAATTTAGCTGGCATGTGTCTTCTTAATAATTTGTTGGACTCCAAGTGCTTGTATGACTCTGGGAACCATTGCTTTTGATCAGTTTTCCCCACTTCAGCATCATTGACATTTGGGCTGTATCTCTCTTGCAGGGGGCTGATCTAGCATTGTAGGATGTTTAGTAGCATTCTCAGAAAGTACCGGACAGCACTTTTATCCCTAGTTGTGACAACCAGAAATGTCTCCAGATGTAAAATAACCATTGAGGATACAGACAAAATTGCCCCTGGTTGAGAACAACTGCTTTTGTGTAATAGACAAATTCATTATATATACTGAAAAATGTGTATTTTCAGTACTGGGGATTGAACCCAGGAGCTTTCTACCACTGAACTACATCCCAAGCACTCAACCCTTTCCCCTTCTTTTCTATTTTTTTAAAAATTTGAAATAGGATCTCCCTAAGTTGCCTAGGCTGAACTTGAACTTGGAATCCTTCTGTCTCAGCCTTCTGAATTATTGGGATTACAGGTGTACACAGCCACATCTGGCTTAAAAAGATATTTTTTAACATTCTTTTCATTGATAGGATTATTATGGATTGGATCTGGAATAGCCCCCCAAATCTCATGTGTTCAGAGGTGGGGCTTTTGGAAAGTCTTTGGATCACGAAGGCTTTGACATCATCAGTGAATCAACCCATTGATGGCTGAATGGGGGAACTAAATTGGAAGAAGTAGGTCACTGGAAGCATGCCTGTGGGGATTATATCTTATCTCTGACTTCTTCCTCTCTCCTCTCTCCTTTTTGTCTCTCTCACTTTCACACATTCTCTCTCTGTTTCTTGAATGAAACGAGATGAGCAGTTTCCCTCTACAACACCTTTCCACCATGATGCTCTGTCTCACTTCAGGACCAGAACAATGGAGCTGGATGACCTTGGACTGAGACCTCTGAATCTGATCCAAAATAAATATTTGCTTTTCTCAGGTATTCACCACAGAGACTATTGATGAATACAAGAAAAAAAACATTTTCAGTGATAATAATTGAAACTCATGGTCAAGAGAGTGAGAACTGTATTTACTATTATTGAGACTTTTAAAAAATTGTATGAACTTATGTAAGTAAAATATAATAAGACATGAAATAAGCATTACAAAACAAAAAAGAATAAAATAATGAATTAAAATCTCATACCTATATATGTTTATAAATAATAAAGTAATAATAATTCTTTAGTTTAATAGCAAAAATTCCACAAGAACAGTACAAATTGAAAGAGAAGAATAAATTTTTAATATAAGTGAGAGCATTCAAATTCAGTAAAATATTTCCTCAATTAACTACAATTTTCACTAACCAAACCAGAATACCAAACCAAGTGTTCACCAACGTTCCATTACTATAAAAGATAACTGAGCTGGGTGGGGTGGCACATGCCTGTAATTCCAGTGGCTGGGGGGGCTGAGTCAGGAGGATCTTGAGTTCAAAGCCAGCCTCAGCAATAGTGATTCACTAAGCAACTCAGTGGAACCCTGTCTCTAAATAAAATACAAAATAGGGCTGGGATGTGGCTCAGTAGTCGAGTGTCCCTGATTTCAATCCCACTGCAAAAAAATAACTGAGATAAATCAACTTAAAACAGATGAAAGATTTATTTAGGCTCATAGTTTTGAAGGTTTCAGTTCATAATAGGTAGATCCCATTGCTCTGGGGCTTCTGGTGAGGCAGCATATAGTGGTGATAATGCATGACAAAACCATTCACCTCAGGGCCAGGATGTGAAAAAGAGAGAAGCTGGACTCCCACTAGCACTATCAAGGGCATATCCCCAGTAACCTAAGGATTTCCACTAGGCAACACATTTTAAAGTTTCCACTACCTCCTAAAAGCACCATGTGTTGGGGACCAAGCCTTTAACACATGGTCCTTTGGGAGACACTTACCAAAACCATAGCACTGATTATACAAAAACACCAAATCAAAATACCTAAGAACAATATGTTACAATTTGCCTTTTGTTTTACTCACTCTTTTTCTTTCTTTCTTTCTTTCTTTCTTTCTTTCTTTCTTTCTTTCTTTCTTTCTTTCTTTCTTTCTTTCTTTCATTGGTTGTTCAAAACATTACAAAGCTCATGATATATCATCTTTCATACATTTGACTCAATTGGGTTATGAACTCCCATTTTTACCCCAAATACAAATTGCAGAATCATATCGGTTACACACTCACATTTTTACATAATGGCATATTAGTGACTGTTGTATTCTGCTACTTTTCCTATCCCCTACTATCCACCCTCCCCTCCCCTCCCATCTTCGCTCTCTACCTCATCTGCTGTTGTTCAATTCTCTCCCTTGTCCCCCCCCTTTCCCCTCACAACCTCTTATTACTCACTCTTTTAATAAAAAATTCAAGTAATTACATATAATGACAGTATTAAGGCAAGTCAATTTTAGTTTCTTTGCTGTTAAAATTCACTGTCCTGTAATTATTTATTTTTGATCTAGTATTTATTTGCAGGAATATGCAGAAGTACAATGGCTATAGGTGTGAATTCTATCCAAAGTGAGCTCAAATGATTTTAAACTATTATGTTCTTGGTACTTAACCACTGAGCCACATTTCCAGCCCTTTTTTATTTTATTTTATTATTTTTTAAATTTTGAGACAGCGTCTCTCTAAGTTTCTAGTGCCTTGCTAAGATGCTGAGGATGGTCTTGAACTTGAGATTATCCTGACCCAGTCTCCTGAGTTTCTGGGATTATATTCATGCACGACCATGCCCAGCCCTAGAGTGTTATACTCTGAAATGAACGCGAGTACAGGGATGTGTGTGTAGCAGAAGCCAAGAACATTATTACTTAGAGTTCTTTGTGTATAACTGAATAGAACAAATTTTTTAAAAAAGTAATAAAATATCTTTTCAAATCTCAATAGTAATCATTGCAATAATTTTGAGCTTAAATCATTGGTTCTCATCTAAGGTCAATTTTGCCTGTCAGGGGACATTTAGTAATGTCTAAAGTCAGTTTGAGTTGTCACAACTGGGTAGGGGTGCATCTGGTGGGTAGTGGCCAGGGATGCAGGTAAACATCTTACAATACTTAGGACAGTCCTCCTGTACAACAAAGAATGACCCAGTCCAAAATGTCAAGAGCATTGAAGCTGAGAAACTTTAACTTAGAGTGACCAAGTTACCCCCCCTCATTACTATTTTATTCCTGATATTGTTTAAAATGCAAGTGTATAGTGATAATAAAAGCAGAATGACTTATTATTTTATTATAGGTGTGTAAATTTTCCACAATGTACCCCCTTATTTTCTGTGCTCTCACTGTGCAACTTGGGGAACATGCCAAATAAACTAAAAGTCATAATCTATATATCAAAAGTCATAAAAGATATTTATTTATGTGTATGTGTGTTTTTATTTTTGTGGTAAGGGGGATTGAACAAAGTGGTATTCATAGGCTTTACCAAATGTTCAATGCCGTTAACATGAATGGAATTTTGAAGCTTCTGAGAAAAAATTGGCAGCTCTTAAAATTGTCCCAATATGCTAGGGTTAATCTGTGATGATATGTGTCATGCCTGAGTACTATGGGATTTGGCTGGTCCCAAATGGTAGGAATTCATCTGGTTGATGCAAGTATTGGCAAGAAACATTCCAACTAATTGTTTATATGAAGTATATGTACAAAGAAATAGAAAACAGAAAACATCAAAGATAAAAATAGTCAATCAGACAGAGGGGACAGATATGAATTTTACTAATTGGTTTACTTGTTGTCCTGTTTTTCCATCATTTTGCATTAAATGAATCAGCCAAGACTTCCTGTGAAAGGTTTGCCCCAAGGTATACTAACTATGGTAAATCAAAGACAAACAGATGACCTCTTATCTCATAAATTCATATACAATGGAAAAATTAATCCTGTGCAGATGGCACACTTGTTCTTATATCTGTCTTTCTTTATTCTCTTTCCCTTTCTTGAATACCGGGTTCACCTTTCTACTGGAGAAAGAATCAAATGCAGTATTTTCCTCAAGTCCTAGTTCAAATTGAATTTTTGTTCTTTAACTTTCATTTCCTCATTTTTAATTTGTTCTTATTTTGATTTAAAAAAATAACATCTCCCTCTCCTGTTTTCTAATGAGAGCATTGTCTTCTCTTGATCATAGTGATTAGTTCACAGATAATAACATGACCCAAGGAAAACAATTTAGAAACAGATGCTCTTTTCTCACTGGGGTTGCTGAATGAAAGGGATAAAAAACCTAGAGCTTCTGGTAGCTATCTTGCTACTAGAAGGAGAGCAACTTCCCAAGAATAGAGCCAATACAGAGGAAAAGTAGAGCTGACAGATGGAGAGAGAGGGGTAAAAAAGGAGAAAAAGGGGATTTCTTTGTTTGATTCTCTGTATGCACCTGTCTAAAGTCCACACTAGAACTTTCCAGTTACATAAGTCAATAAATCCCCCTTTTTGATGAAGCCAGTTTTTGTTATTTTCTGTCACTTATAACATAATCAATTTTATGACTTATATCACTTTCTTCCCAAAGACTTCCTTGACCATTTTACTTCATGATATTCTTTCTCAACTTTAATTTTCATAGGATTTATAAATTTATGGTATATATTCTAGCACTTGATTATATACTGTATTATACTGTTCTCTGCTCATTAAATTTATGTGAATACAGTCTTCCCAATTATACTTTAATAATACAAATATATTCATTGTTTATAAATCAATTTTGCATTCAACATTTAATTTAATTTATAAACTTATGGAGAGAAGATATTTTGTCTTACATTTCTTTTGGATTTTCCATGTTACTTAGCATAGGGCAGTCACATAATGAGTACTTAATAATTAGTGGATTTATTCAAATTTCCATTCATAGCTATAATTCTTTTTCTAAGCATTTGAGAAACTTTCAATTCAGTAAGATACAACAGCATATAAATGCCTAGAGATAGTAATGTTAAAGTGTACAAAAATAAAGAAACATTTATCATGAGCCAATTTGCAGAAATAAAGCAAGGCCAATTCACTAGAGAGATCTTTGTGAAATCAGAAACCCTGTCATATTTATCTTTACACCCAATAACATCTAGTATAGTACAGGGCAAATAATAGATAGTACAAATTTATTTAATAGACGAATGATAGCATTGTTTATAAGATGCCTTTTTAAAAATATTTTGTTTTAGTTTTAGTTGGATACAATACCTTTATTTTATTTTTATGTGGTGCTGAGGATCGAACCCAGTGCCCCACATGTGCTAGGCAAGCACTCTACCACTGAGCCACAACCCCAGCCCTATAAGATGCCTTTTTAAAAATTTATATATGACAGCGGAATGCCTTACAATTCTTATTACAAATATAGAGCACAATTTTTCATATCTCTGGTTGTATACATAGTATATTCACACCAACTCATGCCTCCAGACCTCTACTTTGGATAATAATGATGATCACATTCCACTATCATTAATAACCCCATGCCCACTCTGTTCCCCTCCAACCCCTGTGCCTTATGTAGAGTTTGTCTCTTCCTCCTATTCTCCCTCTCCCTTTCCCACTATGAATCAGCTTTCTTATGTTAAAGAAAACATATGGCATTTGGATTTTGGGGATTGGGTAACTTCACTTAGCATTATCTTCTCTAACTCCATCCATTTATCTTCAAATGCCATGATTTTATTCTCTTTTATTGCTGAGTAATATTCCAGAATATGCCACATTTTTTTTTTCAATCCAATCATCTATTGAAGGGCACCTAGGTTGATTCCACAGTTTAGTTATTGTGAATTGTGTTGTTATAAACATTGATATGGCTGTGTCCCTGTCCTATGCTGTTTTTAAGTCCTTTTGTTGATGGTGAAAAAGTTATATTAATTTTTGCAGTCTGCTGAGAGCCATTGCCAAGTAGGAATGATGCATCGCAATTTCTTTGTCAGCCTACTCCATGTTGCTTAGAGGAAGGACTCTCCACGGTGGACCCAGGTCATTTGCAGTGACTTTGAATGAAAGGTGACCTTGCTCAAGGACCAGGGCGGATCCAGGTTTAAGGTGGATCAGGGTTTAGGGTGGATCGGGATTTAGGGCGTTCTGGGTTTAGGGCGGTTCCAGGTTTCAGGTGATTCCTGCTAGGAATAGGGCGTATCCTGCTGCCTCAGGCGCCTTGAGTTCCGTTGAGTTCTCCTGGGATTCAGAGAGTATTTGGGATTCAGAGCCCGGTGGATAGTGTGGATTTTGCCCAGAACGTGTTTGTAGAGTGCCGGTGTGAGTTCGGGAATAAAGAATTGCTGTTTGAATCTACAAGGCTGTGAGTGGCTCATGATTTTGTGCCCAGCAAGATATTGTAGCCACATGTGACTCTTGAACATTTCAAATGTTGCTAGAGTAACTGAATGCTTATTTAATTTAATTTAAATTTAAAATAGCCA
The DNA here is from genome assembly GCF_001458135.2 of Marmota marmota marmota. Classification (NCBI taxonomy): domain Eukaryota; kingdom Metazoa; phylum Chordata; class Mammalia; order Rodentia; family Sciuridae; genus Marmota; species Marmota marmota. The sequence goes on along the minus strand of NW_026000316.1, from coordinate 4,166,635 downwards.
CATGTAACCAGTGTCTACTGTGCTTTGTAATGTGGTTTATAAGCATGAAGAAGCAGCCTATACAACACAAGTAAGAATCTCCTTGGAAATAAATATTTAAGAGCTATCTTAGACTTTATTGTCTTTTTTGGAGAAAAAATGAGATTATAATAAGACTCAAAACAACAGTCATTTCTTCTTCTCATAAAGCCAAGTTCACATATTGTCTCCTTTGGGAAGCCTGCCTTGACTCTCTCACCCCACCTTCACTCCATCCAGGTCAGATATAATAAGTTAACAATTCTTTCCAATGGTACTTTGTTTATGTTATTATAATCAAGTTTGCTATGCTATATTATAACCAATTTTTATTTATGTTTAACTAATAAGCTAGGTTTATAAGCTATATTTATTGTGTTTTGAGGGAACAGACCATGTCTTACTCTTCTTCATTCATTCAAAATTACTTATTAAGTTCATACCATGTCAGATGTAATAGTCTCAATTTCTATTGGTGAAGCCACCCAGACTGTGGTATTTTATTATGACAGTCTAAGTAGATTCACTCACTACAAACTAACAGGATGTTATACAACTTACATTGTAAACTCTGAAGTGATAGGACCCTAAGGTGACCCTTAAGCTGAGGCCTGAAAATGTTTAGGAATGAGCTAATGAGGGAGAATTGAGTAGGAAAAGAACTAGAATATTTTAAGTGAATGAAACTATATGAAGCTCCCAAGGAAGTAAAAGAAATGTAGTATGTCTGCAACCTAAGTGTGGAATGGTGCAGAATAAAGATGGTGATTACACAAGACTATGGAAACCAAGGTAAGATATTGAGACTATTTTGGAGCCATCATAATGAAGCCATTTAAAGAATTTTAAGCAGCAGAGTGGGACAGCTAAGTTTTAGTTTTAGAAGGTTCATTTTGTTTGCAGAGTGGAGACAAGATTGGAGGAAAGCCATCCTGAAGGCAGAGAACACTTTAGAAGGTTTATAGTTTTTCAGATGAAAGATGATAATGACTTGGACCAGTGTTCTTATATCTCTAAGGCCTAGTGTGATACCCAACATATAATAGGTGCTCAAAAGATATTTGAAGTGAAGTAATTTGAACAGACATATGAACGTCAATATTTTTCATTTGGATGACAAAAGTAAAAGTAGAGCTACAAAAATAAGCAGCATTTTTCAGGATTGACATACTGCCAATAGATATATGAAGATCATACTTCAGATGGAAAAAATGAAGAAGAATTTGGGGTATCACAGTAATGTTTTTGGTCATATCCATATCAAAAGAAAACAGTTTATATCAATAACATCATTTCAGAAAATGAATAAGGTTAGCAGTACAGTGATAAACAAGAAAGACATAATATCCAACCACTGTATTTGGGGTCTAAATAAAGTTTTTCACATTAATTGAAATCACATAAAATTCTGATTTATAGTCCATATTTTAGGAGTTGTAGGTATATGTTTTAATAAGACCAAGAATTCTGAGGATTAGCCTATAATATTTGTTAAATTTCATTTTTCCCTCTAAAGTAAGCTCTGATGATAACAGTACGAGGATTAAGTTGGTTAAAAATCATATCAGAAAAGATCAAAAGCTGTGAGATTATTGAAATTACCTGCTAAATGAAGAAACCAGTTTAAAGAACTCAACGAATTTGGGAATTTGCCAATTTTTAAGGAATAGCTTAGGTTTTTATCTTGTCCATAGTCAAAAAGGTTGGCCAAATGACTTTTTTTTCTTTATTAGTGGGGATTAAATCCAGGTGCACTTTACCACTGAGACATATCTCCAGTCCTTTTATTTATTTATTTATTTTACTTCGAGACAAGGTCTTATTAAATTGCTTAGGATCTTGGTAAGTTGCTGAGGCTGGCCTCAAATTTGCCATGCTTCCGCCCCAGCCTCCCTTGTTGCAGGGATTACAGGAGTGTACCACGATGATGGGCTTCAAATGATTTTTTTAGTTATCTTTCATCTTCATTTAATTTGTCTTATTATCCTCTTGAATGTTCCCTACACTTTTAATAGGTCCCCTTTATTAAACATCCATTTATGCCATTCATCTGTACCTTCTAAAGTTTCTCTTAATTAGGCTGTTTTTTCACAATCAGGCAAAAGATTCTGAAAATTCTACCCCTTCTAGGAATCTACCATGACTTAGTTTTCAAAATGTCACTTTTGGACTTGTTAAGTTATTCTTTCCATTTTTATATGTCCTTAATATATGTTTACACCATTCCATTTAAAGTATAAATTTCTATGGAACAAAAGCTATATGAATTTATTTTGCCTGGGATTGAACCTGATAAACATCCCCATGAATGAAACATATGAATGACATATTGATAGGGTGTGTATGTGTATGTGTGTGTGTGTGTGTGTGTGTGTGATTTTAAAAGCTTGAAAATATTTATCCTTCCTTTTAGATTCTACCTGATCCAGACTCAAACTTCTACAATTAACAGTTGTGTATCAAAGATCCTGAAAACATATCTTTTGATTTGAAGATGACTTCAGGGAATGTCAGAGTTGGCTTGGCTTCTTATTGTGATCATTAACAAATTGCATGATTTGATGTAACCAAAATTCTTAGACCAAAATGGAAAAAAACAAAACACCAGAGACAACACTCTGTCATTACATATCTACTTTCAGTTCAAATTAGCATGCATTCCATTTTCATTACAACAGATAGAAGTGGAAACAATGGGTCTCTCTTAGCCGCAAATCAATATATAAACCCTGATCAATGGATGTGAAGCTTCTCTGGATATTTGAAATATTTTTATGCATTCTGGCAGACTCTATAGCAGGAAGCAATCCATTAGGTTTTGAAAAGTGGAAAGCCAATAAAAGGTAGGCTACATGTCAACTTCTTACATCTTTCATACTTCTGCTATGAGAAGTAGTTTTTGTGCCTCCTACTTTCAATTATCAAAATGTGGATAAACTGAATTATTCATATATAATTAAAAATATCTGAACTCTATCTATCTACTTTCATTTTATCTCTTCCATGAATTGTCTAAGGTAATATTGAAAAGTATTTTTGGTTCAGTTTCCTACCACCTAAAAATGAAAATACTAATATTGATCCAGGAATATTATGATGATAAATCATTTGAAATCTGAAACTATGAAAAGCCTATCAATCATTGCCATTCCTCCACCTTCTATGCTTTCTCAAAAAGTAGAAGCTAGAAGTGCAACTAAACATTGCTTGATGGGTGAAGCAGCTTCTTTTCATACAGTAGACTCTCTTAAATCTTGCTTTCCACATTAGAAGGCTTCAGTATGAGGCCATGATTAGTCACAGGCTGTAGCTGTCACACTTTATCATATTATAGCCAAATGAGATATCATAGCATAACATGAATTGCTGACAAAATTTTGAGTCTGTTCCTAACCTATGACCAAGATTTATGGCTAGCATGACTACAAATCACAAGGTGACTTGTTCACTAGGAAATTTCTACTGAAATATTATTAGGCCATAGATGGTCTGTGAAACAAAAAGCCTTGTAATTATCTACTCGCCAAGGATGAGTAACTATTTGTGCCAAGTGAAACAAACAGCACACTCATGGAAAATTACTTGCCTTACTTTTTAAGGCTATCTTGTCATATTTACTATTTAAAAGAAAGGATTAAGATCTTTGATTGTTAACCAGGTCCTAGAAATATAGTGCAGAGGCATCACTTTTAGGCGGGTGTCATAGGTCTTTAGAGGTTTGGAAATTCTATATTCCCTTTGGAAGACTTTCCTCTTTGAACTCATTGTGCTACTAAGTTTGTCTGAGAAGTGGATCCTTAAGGAATTTGAACTTATTACTGGAGGAAGGGAAAACATGTCAAAATTTGTTACTTAGAATGTTAAATAATTCCTCTGGCTAAGACTGATTCTTAAATATAGTGTTGAAGTATAGACATGGACCAATAAGGCCTGGTGGGTTAAAATGTGATGATTTCAGTGGAGTGGGAGACATGGGTTCCAGTACAAAGTCAAGCTGGAAGAATAATGCAGAAAGTTAAGAAGAGGTTGTGAAAGATTTGTGCATGGAGAAATTGAGTCAATTGTTCCACTGGGAATGCAGAGGAAAAGAACAGATGATATTAAACCTCAACATTCAGAAGAATTATTTTAGTTCTACATTATCCTGTAATTATTACAGCTCTGCAGGTCTCTACTTGTTCTGCAGTACCCTACATTTTTGCTGAATGGTTTAGCACATCTGCAGTAAGAAAATATGTAAAAAGGAAAAACCTCAATGAATTTAATAATCTATGGTTGCCTTGGCTGCCTTAGGAGAGGATTCAAAAATATATATAAATTATTTCAGGGTCACTAAAACTGCCACCAAAGACTGTAGCTATGGGTTAGCGTAATAAAGGTTGAAGCTGGTCCCAGAATGACACTACACACCCTATGCAGAAAAATATGAAAATGGAACTTTGCAGTTCCTGCAGCATACATATATTTATAAAATGCTTAGAGAGCAGAATATCTAGAGATTGCAGGAAGTTATACCCTGTTGAGTGAAACTCAGTGAAAAAATATATTTTGTGGGGGCAATGGGATTCCCCTTTTTTACAATTTTACCTTGAATTTGAATACCCCTACATTCCAAATATTTGAAGTAAATAGGAACAGGTATTGCACACAGATCTTCTAACCTATATTCTTTTTCTTTTAGGGAGTAGGTAGGATATTTGAAAGAGAAACAGAGGGGCTGGGGATATAGCTCAGTTGGTAGAGCGCTTGCTTAGCATGTGTGAGGCACTGGGTTTGATTCTCAGCACCACATGAAAATAAATAAATAAAGTAAAGACATTGTGTCCATCTACACCTACAAATATTTTAAAAAGAGAGAAATGGGAAATTCAAACTTGAGTGTTCATAGGGAAGAATCCTTGGTACTATTTAGAACCACTTAGAAAAAAAAATGTGAATAGAATCCCTGAGTAGTCGCTCTGCTGGTCAGATTTTTTTTTTTAAATCCAAACCATAGCATATTGTAGAAAATCACAATCCATTGAATGTTCTACCTTTGAAATCCAGAATCAGCATTTTGAATTTAACAGTGCAATTTAATCTATTTATACATGTCAGATTATATAGGAATGAATTATGTGGTCTGCTCAATTTGTTCTGGGCTGCCTGTATGGCAGATTGGTGTGGCAGAGTCTCTGAGCTCTGAATCTTGCTCTTCATATTACTGTCTTAGTGAATTAGGAAAAGCCAGTCTTTTTGGTCCTGTTTTAGTTTATAATGCACATCTCAATGTTACCACACACACACAAAAAACATGCATTGTTTCAATAAAGAATGAATAAAGGGCTTTCATGCTTTGGATATTTCTTAGAAATATACCTGAGCATTCATCCTGTAAAACTTCTTTCTGTCTCTACCCTCTCATTCTCTAGAAATCAATTTTATGTTTAAATAATATGGAGTCCTCCAGAGGTGAATATTATGAAGGTGGTAAGCTGGCTACGTTTTAACAACTGCTCTATTCTTCCTTTTCAAGGAAAAAAAAATTCACACTAACAATAATACAACCTCCAGTTAGCTCTACTGCCAAAGGAGAGGGAGAAATGAGTTCCCATTGCCTGACCAGCTTTCTGTTGCAGAGGATAGATTTTTATTGAATTGGGATCATTTCAAATTAACAGCAGAGATTTGACATAACCAAATGTGACCAGCTTTTCATTTTCTTGTAAACCCCGTGGAAGTATTTTTGTAGGAGAGTGAAACACTTGGATTAACTTGAAAATGTTTTTTTAACATTTCTATTATACATATTGTTTCAGTGGTTTAAGTTCAAGGGTAAAATTTCAGTGCTCTCCCTTCCTTTTCCTTACCTTGAAGAGATCTTTAATTTCTCTAACTATGGTCCCATTTTTCATTTAGGTCTCTTAAGGCTGCATGGCTTTGTAATGTAATGGTCATCTTCATATCTTAATAAAACAAAAATTGAATTATATGCACTACTGGGCAAGCATGACATGACTTTTGCTAGCATATGTAAGGTGTGAAAACCTGGGGGAAAATACTATTCAATTTAAGTTCCACTTGAGCACACTGCAGTGCACTGGAAATGAGTTCTGTCTTAATGGCACTGAAAAAGGTAGAGGCAAGGAAAGGTGGAGATCACCGATTTGAACCTAATTAAAAAGACTTGATAAAAATGCTAGAAAGCCAGATGGTAAAGTCAATTTCTTAGTACTGTGCCAGCCCAGGGATGGAATATGTTTAGCAGTTGACATTCTGCAAGGGTAGATTGATAATATCAGCAGTGAAACCAAAAGAATTTTGTTAACACTGTTAGACTTCACTTTAAAACTCTTTCATGCTTCTGTATTGAAGTAGAAACCAAAAATTGTAGTCCCTACTTTAATCAGATTTTAAAACTCTACAAGAACTTCAAGCATTTGATTACTATTGAATATCTCCAACACTAATATAAAAACTAAATACTAACATTATTAGAATATAACATCAAATAGAAGAGTAGAAATTCAGCACACTATAGTTATCATTCCTTGGTAAATTGTTCCTCTTTAATTTTAAAAGTCAAACAATTGATTACTTCAAAACAGCACTTAAACTAATCCATTTAAAGAAATAGTACTCAAATTTAGGCAACTTTGGTTATTCCCAATACAAACATGTAGAAATTGGAAATTTTCATCTGGTTATACATTATTAGATGGGCCTTTCTTGAATATTTTCATTGCTATGACTATATGCAACATTTCTATATAAAACAAATAAAAATAGTTAAATCAGAAATGTTTCTTGATCCACGATTAAGGGATCCATGAGGGGTGACTGAGGCTGTGGTCGCGGTGGGCACTTTGGTTCCAGAGGGGGACCAGGAGGAGGGTTCAGGCCCTTTTTGCCACATATCCCATTCGATTTCTATTTGTGTGAAATGGCCTTCCCTCGAGTCAAGCCAGCACCTGATGAAACTTCCTTCAGTGAAGCCTTGCTGAAGAGGAATCAGGACCTTGCTCCCAATTCTGCTGAACAGGCGTAATCCTTTCTCTGGTGACAAAAATAAACAATGTGATCGACAATTTGATTGTGGCTCCGGGGACATTTGAAGTGCAAATTGAAGAAGTCCGACAGGTAGGATCATATAAAAAGGGAACAATGACTACAGGACACAATGTAGCTGACCTGGTGGTAATACTAAAGATTCTTCCAACATTGGAAGCTGTTGCTGCCCTGGGGAACAAAGTCGTGGAAAGTTTAAGAGCACAGGATCCATCTGAAGTTTTGGCCATGCTGACCAATGAAACTGGTTTTGAAATCAGTTCTTCTGATGCTACAGTGAAGATTCTCATTACGACAGTGCCACCCAATCGCCGAAAACTGGACCCAGAACTCCACTTGGATATCAAGGTGTTGCAAAGTGCTTTAGCAGCCATCTGACATGCCCGCTGGTTTGAGGAAAATTCTTCTCAGTCCACAGTTAAAGTTCTCATCAGACTACTGAAGGACTTAAGGATTCGTTTTCCTGGCTTTGATCCCCTCATACCCTGGATCCTTGACCTACTTGGGCACTATGCTGTGATGAATAACCCCACCAGACAGCCTTTGGCCCTAAATGTGGCATACAGGCGTTGCTTGCAGATTCTGGCTGCAGGACTGTTTCTTCCAGGATCAGTGGGTATCACGGACCCCTGTGAAAGCGGCAACTTCAGAGTACATATGGTCATGACCCTGGAACAGCAGGATATGGTCTGCTACACAGCTCAGACTCTGGTTCGAATCCTCTCACACGGTGGCTTTAGGAAGATCCTTGGCCAGGAGGGTGATGCCAGCTATCTTGCTTCTGAAATATCTACCTGGGATGGAGTGATAGTGACACCTTCAGAAAAGGCTTACGAGAAGCCACCTGAGAAGAAGGAAGGAGAGGAAGAGGAGGAGAATACAGAAGAACCACCTCAAGGAGAGGAAGAGGAAAGCATGGAAACTCAAGAGTGATCTTCCTTCCCTTCAGTCCCGTTCCTACTCAAGGGGAAGACCAGATCCTAAGCTATCTGCTACTGGGCTTTGTATGGTGTATTTCTGTGGAAGAGAGGAGACATCAGGAAAGAAATTCTATAGAAATATTTGTCATTCCATTGGTTTTGATACTGGCCTAGCAGCCCAAAATCTCCTGTTTATAAATCTATGCCATCCATCTATAAGAAGCAGGATACCAACATTTCTTCCTTATACTCCCAAATCCCAACTCCTAAACACCCCACTCAACCATTACTCTGTTTTTGAAATGTGAACTGTTAGGTGTTTGGACATTTTTTTTTTCTAAGAAAAACGATTAAAGTACTTCCTAGTAGGAAAAAAAAAAAAAGAAATGTTTCTTCATCCAATTTTCTGTCATCAATATAGTGTTGGAATGAAGATGAGTGTTTATCCATATGTATTGAGTGCTATTAAAAATAAATGAAATTAGGTATTGAGTGAGCTACATCTTGAAATACTTTATTATTTAAAATTGGAGGAGGGCTTTAAAAGTATCATGTGTCTATCCAAGGACAAAGGGAGAATAGAGAAGAAAGGGTCAGCAAAATTCAAGACTGTTTTTGGTGCCTAACTTTGTCACCAGAAATTAACTTTTGGAGCACTGATTCATAGCCTTGATGTTCTTCAGTCCATTTGTTCCTCTGTAAGGTAACCAGATAATTTATAGGTAACAAAGGCAACAAGTGCCAGGACAGAGTAAATAGATCTGCCTTTTCCCAGCTAACAACAAATAATAATGCCTTGGATTTATAGTCTTCCTTTTCCAAAGAACTCAGGGGGAAGACATTTTGCTGCCTAATTCATCTCAAATAGTGAAGAAGCTTTAACAAGAAGTTTCGGTGGTGTCAGGGACACAGCTAATGAGGTTTGTTGAATCCCAGTTTTTATAAAGTAGGACGTTAGCTCTGTGCCTCAAAACAGGATTCACTAAGTACCACAATCCCTGATATCTTTCATAAATCCTTCTCAGGACCATCTGTTTCATGGGCTATCGTCAAGTATCATATTTGTCACCCTACCTTTCCCAGGTCCACATGAACCACCAAACAAATAACCTATCTAAGCTAGTCTACACCTGAGGCATACAAATAGCAGAGTAAAATTTTTGTCAGGATGTTCTTCATTACTATTGGGATAACAACGGGCCTTACTCTTTTTGTAGGGAGTCACCATCTTGGCTAAAACATTGCTTCCTTGCCTCATTTGATTTTCTACTAGATATGTCTGGCTCTGTCTTCCAAAAGTTTTTCTGTTTACCCTGGATTCTATTCTAGTCTAGTCTGTTGTGGTCAGAGAATATTTTATGTATGATTTTAATTATTTTTAGATGCACTGATATCTGTTTAGTGGTTGTGCATATACTGTGATACTGTGTCTTGGTGAGAGTATCATGTTTATGTGAAAAGAATGTGGTACTTTGATTGTTATAGTTTCTAAATATCAATGAAGTAAACCTGCTTGATGGTGTTGATTAGATCCTGTGTTTAACCTGATTTTTGTATGGATATTCTGTGAACTACTAAAGAAAGTTTGGTAAAATCTCCTACTATGATTTTGAAATTGTCTACTTCTTCTTTTAATTCTGTTGATTGTCACTTCATAAGTCTCAAAGTTTTATTATTACACATATGTACATTCAGGAGTTTTTCCTGAGAAATTGATTCTATTATCATTATCAAATGTTTCTCTTTGATAATCACTCTTGATCTTAAACTTCTAGCTGGTGTTAATAAACTATTGTGACCTTATGTCTACTTTTTGCATAATATATATTTTTCAATTCATTTTTCCCACACATCTAATAATATTTGAAGTATGTATATTATACACAAGAAATAGTTGGGTCTTAAAAGTTGTAGCATTTCTCATTTTGCCTTTTAATGGGAGTGTGTAGTCTAATAGCATTTAATATAATTACTGGTATGGTTGTCCTTGGATCTACTATCTTACTATTTGAATTTTGTTTGTTCCCTCTTATTTTGATATTGCTATTTTCCCCATGTTGCTGCCTCCTCCTCCTCCTTCTCCTTTTCCTCCTTCTTTTTTGATACTGGAGATTGGACTGAGAGGTGCTTACCACTGAGATAGACCTCCTTCCTTTTTTATTTTGTGTTTGGAGACATAGTCTCACTAAATTGCTCAGGTTGGTCTCAAACTTGTACTCCTGCATAAGCATCCTAAGTTACTTGGGACTAAAGGTGTGCGCCACTTGCTTTCTTTTAAATTATTTGATGATGTTGATTTTAACTTTTTATGTATATACTTGTATTTTTTTCTAGTAGTTATTGTAGGGAATGCAGTGAATATTCTGAAGTTGTTAGTCTTCTAAAGACTAATATAGTACCAATTACATAAAATAGTATAATTCTATAATCATACAAGTTCATTTACCATTCCTTTTCACATTTTGTGTAATGCTTGCCACATAGATTACAACTAGCTATGTTTTAACTCTGTAAGTGAATGATATAATGTTTGCTTTTAAAAGTTGTATTTGGAGCACTTTGGGAGCTGGGGGTTACAGTGCAGAAAAGAATAAATTCAAGAACACACCATCCACAAGTCCTTAAAATTGCACTCAGATGACAAAAAAACAAACTCCAATCACAAAGATATGCTTATCTTCAGGGAATTGATCCCAAGTTCCTGAGGAATGTGTGTATTGCCAAGAAGCAAATAAGAAGGGTTTAGAAAAGATGTGGATCTACAAGGTCAACGCCCTGAGTGTATATGCCCAGACTGTCTTTGTAAAGCCCATGGAAGTTAAGCCCAAGATTCCATAGGTGTCAGCTGTAAACTCAATTTGCATACATTGTTCACCCCAAGCTTGGTAAGCATGCTGGTGTTCTCATTGTCAGGAATCACAGGTTATACCAGCCAAAGGTTAGGCCAAGGTAAAAACTGACACCCATGTTATGGTTTAGATGTGGTGTCCCCCAAAAACTCACATGTGAGACAATGCACAAAGGTTTGGAGGAGAAATGATTGGGTTGAAAGAGTCTTAACCCAATCAGTGGATTAATTTCTGATGATGGGATTAATTGAGTAGTAACTGAAGGCTGGTGGGGTGTGACTGGAGGAAGTTGTTCATTGGAGCATGTCTATGGGGCATATATTTTGTATCTTTAGAGTTTTTCTCTATCTGCTTCTTGATCACCATGTGAACTGCTTCCCTCTGCCACATTCTTCTGCCATGATGTCCTGCCTCACCTCAAGCCCTGAGGAATGGAGGCTGCTGTCTGGGGATTGAGACCTCTGAAATAGTGAGCCCTCCCAATAAACTTTTTTTCCTCTACAATTGTTCTGTTCATGTCTTTTAGTAACACTGGTGAAAAAGCTGACTAAAACAACCTAGGTCCACAGGGCAGCTTCAGTTCCAACTGTAACTCTGTCTTTAGTTCCAGCTTCAACTCAGGCTAAGGCCCAGGCTCCCAATGGTACTCAGGTCTTCATGAAGTCTCCATAGGAGCTGTATCTTTCTCTACAGTGTGTACAACAACCTTAAAGAAAAAAATGTGTGTATTTTAAAGAAAATAAGAGAGAAAAAGAACTCTTAATTTCATTAAAATAATTAAATGTTTCTGATTCTCTTTATTCATTCCTAAAGATTGGAGTTGCTTTCTGATATCATATCTTCGCCACCTGAAGAAATTTCTTTGGCATTTCTTGTACTTTGGATCTTCTGGTGATTCACTCTCTTAGTTTTATTTTGTCAGAAAACATGAAATTTATTCTATGCCACTTGCTTTCTCCAAACTTTGATTTCTCTCTGAAATACAAATGCTTTTAATTTATAGTTTTTAATTTGTCAGAGGATAATTTTTAGAAGCTTACTCATTCATACTGGAAGGAAAGTTCCCATTAACCTGTTTTTCAAAAATATTTAAAACATGGGGAAGTGTTCATGCAGTAATGATAAGTGAAAAAGTATGAAAATGAGCAGAATGCATTCTAGTTTTAGAAACAAAAAGTATGTAGTTATACATTCTTAATGTGTAAAAATGAAAAGGAAATTTGTCCAAGTCTTAATAGGGATTATTTCCTGGTGGTTGGATTATGGCTGATTTTTATCTTATTCTTTAGAACTTGCTATAAGTTATATTTTAAAGAACAGCACATTTAGTTTTATGATCAGAAAAATAATAAAATTGATTTAAAAAGATGTTGGAAGGCAATGAATGAATAATTAATAAATGAATCAGATAGTCAATAAATCCTTTAGTAGTTCAGGAGAGGAAACGATTGTCTAGATCAGAAGATCAGAATAGCTTTTCGTGGAGGATGTAGGATATGAAGTGTTTCTGGAAGGGGACTGTTTAAATAAGTATTGAGGAAGAAGGAACATTTTAATATCTTTCTCATTATGACATTCTAGTCCTTGAATTTAAGAAGGTACACGGCAAGCCTTTTTCTTTTCATGAGCCACAATGTGAGTTTTTCTCATTGTGTTTCAGCCATGGGCAAGTGCTATTAGCATGGATGACAGAAAGATTGGCTATTCATTTAGCCTTCAGCTAGTTTTTTATTTCAGGCTTAGTGACTTTACTGGGGAACTAAACAAAAGAAGAATGAAGTAATTGTTGACTTTTACATGTCCATTTTTCTTTTATTCTTTTCTTTTTAACCTCCTCCAATATTTTATTTTATATCTATGGAAATATTATCAGAGTGATAATTTCATAAAGCTCTTATCAAACTTCATAGGAGAATTCCTGTTTCTCTGATATCATTGTCTCTGCTTTATTATAATTTTTTAGTTGTAGTTGGACACAATACCTTTATTTAATTTATGTATATGTTATGCTGTGGATTGAACCCAGGGCCTCACACATGATAGGCAAACATTTTACCACTGAGCCACAACCCCAGCCCCTCTGCTTTAATTTTTTAATATGGAAAAATTTTTCAATACATCAAGTTGGAAAGTTAACTTGAAATTTTAAAATTAAATGCTATTACATATCATGTAGAATTTTAACAAGAAATTCAAAGAGATATTTTTAGAATACAATATGATGATTATTCTTTCTAATTTTAGAAAAAAATTCAAATAGACTCTCCCACTCACTAGAAACCTACAATTATATAAGCAGTTTTTTAGTCTTTGAAACCAACAGTTTAGATAAAAGAAGCAAACTATTATAATATAAATCACATATAAGATATTTAACCACAAATCTAACTTCCAGGATATATTCTGAGTGAACACTGACTGACTACAGTCATTCTATGATATACTTTACAGGGTTGAATGATTTACAGTATGAACAGTTTGAGACCCTGTAAGATCATGAGTCTTCAAAAGAAGATTCAGCCAGGCATGGTGGTGCATGCCCATAATCCCAGCAATTTGGGAGGCTGAGGCAGGAGGATTGCCATTTCAAAGCCAGTCTCAGCAGCTTAGCAAGGTCTAGGGTAATTTAGTCAGACCCTGTTTCAAAGTAAAAAATAAAAAAGGGTAGGGATATGGCTCAGTGGTTAAGTGCCCCTGGGTTAGGTCCCTGGTACTTTCCTGCAAAACAAACAAATGAAGACTTAATTAAGTTTAGAATATAAGACAAATAAATGGGCTCATATATTTTGAAAAGATTATCTGAAAGTGTGTTGAAATTGAAAATGCTTAATTGCTTTAACATCAGATGAAAATTCTCTTATTCAGACCACTTGATTTCTTGAACATTTCAGCTAACTGACATTTAATGCTTATACAATTTTGAGCAAAAGGATTGTATAATAATATTAGGAAAAATATAAATAAATTATAATAGGGAAAATTATCCCTTTTGTTCATTTTTGTGTCAGTATTCACTGTATTTGTCATTGCAGTTAAATTTTCTAATGCAGGGTCTGGGGTTGTGGCTCAGTGGTAGAGTTCTCACCTAGCATGTGCGAGGCTCTGAGTTCAATCCTCAGCATCACATAAAAATAAATAAAATAAAGGTATTGTGTCCAACTACAACTAAAAATAAATTTTCTAATACATGTGCATCCAACAATCATTCCTCCTCAATCAGCAATAATAAATATTAGAACAATAGAGGATTATTAAAGAAATGTCCAGTTTTTAATGAGGATATAAGAAAGCTTAATCACTGATTATAAAATTCATTTGAGTACCTAGAGCAGCAAAACTTAACAAAACTTTTTGTGAAGTTGGAAATGCTCTATATCTAAACTATTCTTTATAGTAGTCATGACTCACATGAGGCTGGTGAGCACTTGAGGCTAGTGTGACTTAGGAACTGAAATTTTAATTTTGTTACATTGACTAATTTAAATAGCAAACATTTGGCTAGATTTCTATTTAGAATGTAGATCTAGGGTTCTAATATATTATTAAAGTTGCTTAGCATCTCATGATTGCAGAGGTTGGCTTTGAACTTGTGATCCTCCTGCCTCAGCCTCCCAAGCAGCTGGGATTACAGGCATGTGCCACCATGCCTGGCCTATTTTTCATTGTAGAAAAGAAGCCTGACTATATAACCTTGTGTAACTTATATGATACCACTGTAGCTGTCTATAGACTGGTAGTTTCTGATATCCTTATAATACTGTGTTGGGGCACAGAAAATGATACCTAAAAGCACATGATGCTTTTACATGCTCAGTTGAAGAAATATTCTCAGAATTAGGATTCCTAACCTTCCCTTATTTCTATCCCAGTGGTAGAGAGGGGCACTTTCTCTAAAGTTCCCTTATCTGACTGAGAAAACTTACTTCAAAATAAACACAGTTATCCTCAAATCCTTGCCTAGGAGTCTCATGAATAACCAGGAATGAGTAACCACAAAGAAAGGATACCAAAAGTCACCGCCACACCCAGAGAAACTTTTCATCTATTTTTCTGAGGGCAGCTTGTATTACCTGGGAAATTTTTATCTGTGTAATAACAAATCCTTTTATTTTTTATATTTATTTTTTCTAGTTGTAGTTGGACACAATACCTTTATTTTATTTATTTATATGTGGTGCTGAGGATTGAACCCAGGGCCTCGCACGTGCTAGGTGAACACTTTACCACCGAGCCACAACCCCAGCCCCTCCTTTTATTTTTTTGATGTGAGGTTCCACTCCTTACCTTCCCTGTAATTTGTCCCAACTTCTTCATTTCCTCTCCTCTGTGAAGAGCATATTTAAGTTTCAACCATCTGGTCCTTTCTTTGATGTTTCATATTTTGTATAGTTCTCATGTTAATAAAGTTATGTTTTATTTTGTTAAACTATCATTTGTTATAGGAGTGCTAGTCACAACCCTTTATGTTGGGTAGGAAAGGGATCATCTCCTTTTCCACCCCTAAAAAAATGTAACCAAGATTTTCTCCCATTCTGTGGGCTTTTGCTTGACTGTTTCCTTTGCTGTGAAGAAGCTTGTTAGTTTAATGCCATTCCATTTGTTGATTATTGATTTTAATTCTTGTGCTTTAGGAGTCTTGTTAAGGAAGTCAGTTCCTGAACTCATATGCTGGAGTGTTGGGCCTACTTTTTCTTCTAGTATGTCCAGGGTTTCTGTCTAATTTCTAGGTCTTTGATCCACTTTGAGTTGAGTTTTGAGCAGGTTGGGAGATAGGGGGGTTTATATTTCATTCTAATACATATGGATTTCCACTTTTTCCTTAACATTTGTTGAAGAGTCTGTCTTTTCTCCAATGTATACTTTTGTCTAGTATGAGGTAACTGTACTTTTGTGGGTTTTTCTCTGTGTCTTCTATTATGTTTTACTGGTCTTCTTCCCTGTTTTGGTGCCAATACCATCTGGGATTGTGATACCTTCTGCTTCACTTTTCCTGATAAGTATTGCTTTGGCTATTCTGGACATCTTACTTTTCCAGATGAACTTCATGACTACCTTTTCTATTTCCATGAAGAATGTCATTAGAATTTTGATGAGACTTGCATTGAATCTGTATAGCACTTTTGCTACTGTGGCCATTTTGACAATATTAATTCTGCCTATCTAGGAGCATGGGAGGTCTTTCCATCTTCTAAGGTCTTCCTCAATTTCTTTCTTTAGTGTTCTGTAGTTTTAATTATAGAGGTCTGCTGCCTGCACCTCAGCGGAGTATTAAATTCCATGATAAATAAAAAACTCAAAAAACTTAATACCAAAAACCAAATAACCCAATCAATAAATGGGCAAAGTAACTGAACAGAAAAAATATGAATGGTCAACAAATATATGAAAAAATGCTTAACAATTCTAGCAGTCAGAGAAATACAAATTAAAACTACATTAAGATTTTTCTCACTCTAGTCAGAATGGCAATTATTAAGAATATAAATAGCAATAAACACTAATGAGGATGTGGGGAAAAAGGTACACTCATATATTGCTTGTGGGACTACAAATAATTGCACACTCAGGAAAGCATTATGGAGATTTTCCCCCAAACTAGGAATAAAACAACCATTTGATCCAGCTGTCCCACTTCTTGGTATATACTCAAAGGATTTAAAATTAGCTTACTACAGTGACACAGCCACATCAATGTTTATAGCAGCTCAATTCACAATAGCTGAACTGTGGAACCAACCTAGGTGCCCTTCAACATATAAATTGATAAACAAAATGTGGTATGTATAAACAATGGAATATTACTCAGCCATAAAGAAGAATGTCTTTTCTGACATTTGCCAGTAAATGGATAGATCTGGAGACTATTATACTAAGTGAAATAAGTGAGTCTCCCAAAGCCAAAGTTTGAATACATTTGCTGATATGTGGAAGGTGAGGGGTGAGGGGAAAAATAGAAGGTTAGTGGATTAGACAAAGGGAAATGGAGTGAAGGGAGGAGGGATAAGAAAAGGAAAGACAATGGAATGAATCTGAAATAATTTTCCTTTGTACATATATGAATATAACCATAGTGAATCCCACCATCATGTACATCCATAACAATGAAGTTCTAATTAGAATAAGATATATTCCATGCTGTATAGTTATATCAAAATGAATTCTACTGTAATGTATAGCTTAAAAGACCTGATAAAAATGTAACAAATATTCCTTATGTGAAAGGAGAATGTAATAATTAAGCTAATGTGACCCTTTTCAATTTCTACCATCAAACTTTGAAGGGTTTGTCATAAATACCTTCCAACACTTATGGTGAGCAATATTTACTACAAATAATTTTCTTCCTTTTTCTGTGGTAAAATATTTTATGAGGAGATAGTGATAGAACGAGGTAAATAGTAAGGGGATTGTAAAAGTAAAAATATTATAGAATCCTTTTTATGGTTTTTATGTTTATATTAGGCATTATTTATTTTTCTCTCAGCTGGTCTTGGGCACTTACTCTTATCCTAGGGTACTGTTATTCATGGATTTAATGTGGATCATTGTAGTTACTTTGGGGGGAAATTAATTTCCTCAAATCAAAAAGAAGCTTTTTTGGAATATCATTCAATATTTATCTTTAACTTTCTTGCAGTAACTTTCTCTTCATCCTAGTCTCTTGCTCTGCTCCATGAGTGAGGTTAAAATAAGGAGCAGTGGCAAAAAGTTTGGGGCAATAACGGAAGGAGAACAGCAGTCATCTGCAGGCTCCATTTCACCCACAGGGCTGCTATAATATAAGAGTTATTAATATGCCAGCTCTTATGTATTTGGTCTTTAAAAGTGCCTTACAGCATACTCCAGTTAACTGTTTATTGCTCCCATTTTCAACCCCCCTACTGTGGAGTGTCTTGCTAATGCTGAGAAATTTTCTGATTGCATATTGCCACTCCCCACTGAAGAAAGAAATAAGTGCTCAGTCACTTTTAACATTATTTTCTACTTCTAATACCCACTGTGCTATGGTTCAGCAGAGTACTTCGTAGGTGGTTAAATTTAAATTTATTTTTCTATCAATATAATGTTATAAAACTTGCCTAATGGCCTTAATATGTATCATATGCTATATTGATAATAGGATAATTTTCCTAATGAAAATAGTGAATATATGCTATACATTTGAGGTTTTAAATTGTGATAATAATGACTTTTTGGGACTGTAGTTTCCACTTTTCTGATGTAAGATTTTGTAAAAATGGCTAGTGATTTTACTGATTATTCTCAAATGGTTCAATAAACACATTCTTAACAAGTCTATGAATAAATTTCCAAAACTATATTGCTCCATAAAGTGCCTATGTGTTGGGAGTTTTAAATCCTGCCCTATGTACCCAAAATAAATTCAATTCATCTTTAAATGTCACACCCAATAATTTTTTTATCTATTTTACAAGAAAATATAAGAATTCTTTTCAATCTGAAAATTTTTAAAATAAAACTTTTGTTAAAATCACAAAATGATTATGCATACTTATAAAACTTTTTAAAAAGTTATTTTTGAAGAAAAACTGCATCTCCTAAGCTCTGTTAATTGCCTGCTCTTGCTGTCCATTGATTATCCTAAGGACACTGTGATTCACTTGAATGTGGTGGTGGTGCTGGCATCTGAGCACCATGAAATGAAAGAAGAATGGGGGGAAATTCATGAACAAAGACTCAAAGGGAAGACTTCAAAGAATAGAGTCTATTAAGTGCTTATGCCTTCTTTCTAATGAAAGAAGAAACAACACAATTAATATGTCAAGACAACAGAACTACCTCCTTAGAATTAGTTAAAAAAAATCAAAACTATTCAAGCATTTTCCTGGCGTAAGGTGAAGATTCTCTTTGGGAGATTGCAGAGAAACCCCAAGGCCTTTTAAATTTGACACTTTCTCGGGATTCAGTACCAGTTATCAACCTGGTATTCAGTCAGGAATGTGAGAGAGCCAGAGGAACTAGTAGCTATCTAAAAAGAGGAAGAAGTTTTCTATCAGACCCATGTATGTATAGTGTTATGTTTTGGATGTGAAGTGTCCCCCAAAAGCTCACATGTGAGACAATGCAAGAAGATTTGAAGGAGAAATGATTGGATTATCACCTTAACAGGATCAGTAGATTGATCCATGATGGGATTAATTGACTGGACCTGGAGGCAGGTGGGCTGTGGTTGGAGGAAGTGATTCACTGCGGGGTGCGGGTATAAGGCATATATTTCATATCTGGAGAGTGGAATCTCTTTCTCTGCTTCCTGATCATCATGGAGCCATTTTCCTCCACCACATTCTTCTGCCATGATGTTCTGCCTCATCTTGAGTCCTGAGGAATGGAGCTGGCCTTCTATGGACTAAGACCTCTGAAATAAACCCTAAAATAAACCTTTCCTCCTCTACAATTGTTCTAGTCAGGTCTTTTAGTCACAGGGCAAAAAAAGCTGACTAAAACATAAAGTGAATGTGTAAAGTAATTACTTCAAGGTATAACCTAGGGCCCAAGAAGTTAAATCTTGAGAGGCATCTTGCTTATCCTAGCTCCTCATATAATTAAAACAATTAGCATGGTATTGAAATTATAAAAGAAATCTATGCTCATCGTAAAACAAAACAAATTGATACAGTGCTATATATAGTTCAACTAAGGAGTTGTAATATCATTGATAGATTAGGGAAAAATATTGTCTCAATGTTAAATTTCCTGGATTTATCAATTGTTATTATATTTTAACAAATATTTCTTAGAATTATTCTTTCGGTTTCTTTTGAATTCATCAATTATACTGTGGTAATCTAAGAACATTATTTAGAGGAAATACTTATTGAAGTATTTAAAGGTAAAGAGATTTTTGCGAATTAATCTCAAATGATACAGAAAAATGTGTTATGTATATGTGTGTGTTACAAATGTATATAGAGGTAGATGTATGTGGGAGAGAAAGAGTAAATAATAAAGCAGGTGGGGTAAAATGCTAATAGCTGAATCCATATAAAGGATACAAAGGTATTTTTTGGACTATTATTCTTGAAACTTTTAAGTTTAAAATTACTTCCAAAAAACACTTAAATATAATATGAAAACTCCTCTTTTCTGCATTTTTATGCCTAAACATCACAAAGAGATGTTTTAAAATACAAATAAGATGATGCTATATATTTAATGACACAATATTTTTTTAAAATTATCAACAGATTTTGAACTATGTTAGGGTTTTAAGCATGTTGTTAGTCAGATTTCTGACACTGTAACACATACACAGAGTGTGTGTGTGTGTGTGTGTGTGTGTACCTGAGATTAACAATGATAAGGATGAAAGGTTTATTTTGGCTAATGGTTTCAGAAGTTTCAGTCCATGGCAAATTGGGTTGTTATTTGGGGCCTATGATAACTCAGTATATCATGGTAGAAACACATTGTGGAGGAAGCTGTTTACCTTATAGTGGCCAGGAAGCATAGAGAGAAGAAGGAGCCAGAGTCCCAGCATTCACAACCCACCATTATCTAAATTCTTTCCAGTATGCTCCATGTTTTAAATTCCCACATTCTTTTTAAGAGAGAGAGACAGAGAAAGAGAGAGAGAGAGAGAGAGAGAGAGAGAGAGAGAATTTTTTTAATATTTATTTTTCAGTTTTTCGGTGGACACAACATCTTTATTTTATTTTTATGTGGTGCTGAGGATTGAACCCAGCACCCCACACATACCAGGTGAGCACGCTACCCCTTGAGCCACATCCCCAGCCCAAATTCCCACATTCTTATGATGTGTTCAGAGTTGAAACTAATCTATCTCCCTCACTGCAATATCTCATCCCAGTAGTTCCTATATTTATGCTTATGGTCCTAAATAAAGTCTTCTTTATCATGCTTTCAGAAGAAACATTGAATGATTTTTTTTTTTTGCATGGTCTGGACATGTGTAAAAGTGCTGATTCACTCGACTTGTGAATGTAGCTTGTTTTTTTTTTTTTTTTTTTTGTATGTGAGTGGACTGTTTGTTGTTAAGTCTCTGTTGCCTGTATATTCAGGTTCTTCGTTGACTCATCAGTTTCTCCAGAGAGAATTCCCATCTCTTTCCTAGAGAATAGAAGACTGGGCTCCCAGTGTTCTACACACTTAGTGAAAGAAGCATTCAATTTATTATGCATATGGTTACTTAATCCCCTTGTTTCATGTCCAGATGTACTCAACTTAGCATCATCCAGTCCAGTGACCCTGTATTTTTCCCCATGACAGGAGAGTAACCTCCAAATTTTTATGAAGGTTGATAAAGGACAGTTACCTAGATCTGAAATAAGGCAGAGGATCACTGTACATGAAACTGAGTTTTTCCCTAGCCTCCTAAACTTATCTTTCTTTCCCAGAACTCTCTCAATTCCAATGGTACCTGGTTGTTTTAATTTCTGAGACTTAGAGCAGGACACTGGATTTTAAAAAGGGTTATTTCTTCTACTTTATCCAAAATTGGTTGAGGTCTCTTTCCAAGTCAATTAATTAAGTCAGCTAACACTAATCTATATGGTTTCTCCTTTAAAAAATTACATTGCTTTCTCTATTCTACTATACTTCCCAGTCTTTTTAGAGTGATGTCTTTAATAATGTTTCCCCTCCATTTTAAGTGGGTGTTTTTTTTTTTTTGCGGATTAAAATTAGATTTTTACATTCAGTTTACCATCTTTTCCACACATACTTGGGACTCAACTTTTTAATTCTCAATTTTCTTACTATTATATTTTGACCAAGAATGTTTATTCTGATCTCTTTTTTTAAGACAATCACCACTACCATCACTACCAATATCACAGCTAACTTGCCTTACCATCTTTCATTATTGTAGACAAAACGTTGTGTTATTTCATGTCAAAATTCAAGAGTTACCAATTGAGAATGTATTGTGCACCAGATACTATGTTAGGCATTTAATATGCTGAAATGTACAACACTTAGTACCTATCCCCATGAGAATCACAGTTTAACAAGTGTAACAGTGATTTAGGCAAAAGCTTGTATGTATAATATCAGAAGTATGCATAAAGTTCAAATAAAGCATAGATGAAAGCATCATTAACCTTTAGGGAAGACTTCCTGGAGGAGTTGATGCTAATAATGAATGAGAGATGGTTGATAGTATCTTGCAAATTAGAACAGATGATTAAGTTGGATTATATACTGCAAATTCTTTACACTCCTGCTTTTGGTCTTATACTATAAACTTTTTTTTTTTTTTAGATTTAATGCATCTACAGGAAATGTGCAGGTTAAATAAAGTAATAGATGAAAAACTGATTTGAGGGAAGTGCTAATACTATACAAATACAGGATATTATTTCAAGTTTTGAATTTTTGTAAAGTCAACTTAAAGATGGGTGCTTTCTAAGTAACAGTATCTATGGGACTTATTTTGCTACATGGAATGGGTTCCATTATTAATCTGACTACAAAAATAAGAAAAATAAGGTTCCCACAGAAAATTTTGACAGAACCAGGAGTGAGTAATCATTTACTCATATCAATACAGGTATTCATAATCAGTTGGCATTAATTTGGATACAAGAATTAGAAGTCATCATCAAAGTAGACCAAAAACTTAAGTGTTGCAAGAGATTTGACATAGTCTTTTTTTACTTGCTTAACATTCTCAAATAAAAGAAATTTAAATATATGAACTGTAATAAAATTGTATTAATAAATTTCATATGATATCATTTCTATCAACTACTTTTTCTGTTTCTATCAAACAATAAATATTATACCATTTACCAATGTATAGAAGGAATTATGTTCTGATGACTGCCAAGAGAATCTTACTAGTGTCAGAGGTCAAATACATGAGAAAGATCTTATTAAATATCAATAAAAAATTAACCAGGCCTTAATCAAACCTATAGGGCCATTTAAGAACTTTGGTTCTCAAGAACTGCTGATGTATATGTAAACATTTATTTTTCACATAGAAATTGAAATATTACATTCAGTAGTTTCCTTTATAGCATGTTCCTCATGCCAACTCCTCAAGAAAAAAAAATAGTGGTCTTTGTTTGATTAATGTGCATATAACCCAGAAAGTATCAAAGTGAAAGACTGTTTTT
Source organism: Marmota marmota marmota (assembly GCF_001458135.2). Taxonomy (NCBI): domain Eukaryota; kingdom Metazoa; phylum Chordata; class Mammalia; order Rodentia; family Sciuridae; genus Marmota; species Marmota marmota. The sequence continues at coordinate 4,143,700 of NW_026000316.1, read as the reverse complement.
ATTCTTCTATTCCTTTTTTTTAAATCTTACCCCCTCTTATTTTTATTGGCTTTGCATATTAGAGAAAACATTCTACTTTTGACTTTTTGGGACTGGCTTATTCCATTTAGCATGATAGTTTCCAGTTCCATCAATTTACCAGCAAATGCCATAAAGTCATTCTTCTTTATGGCTGAGTAATATTACGTTGTGCATATATACTACATTTTCTTTATTTATTCATCTGTTGAAGGGCACTGACGTTGGTTCCATAGTTTAGCTATTGTGAGTTGAGCTGCATTAAACACTGATGTATCTGTGTCACTATAGTAAGCTGATTTTAAATCCTTTGGTATTTTCTGAGGAGAGGAATGGCTGAAGGGAGGCAGAACTTGCTGAAGGGACGCAGAACATCATATTGGAAGTGTGTGACAGAGGAAAGCTGCTCAGCTCATGACAGAACCAGAGAATGAGAGACAGAGAGAGGGAAAGAGAGAAAGAAAAAGAGAGAAATGGCAAGGACAAGAAATAATACCTGGGCTGGGTATGTGATTCAAGCGGTAGCACGCTTGCCTGGCATGCATGCGGCCCAGGTTCGATCCTCAGCACCACATAAAATAAAATAAAGATGTTGTATCCACCGAAAACTGAAAAATAAATATTAAAATTCTCTCTCTCTCTCTTTAAAAAAAAGAAAGAAAGAATATCTTTTCAGGGCACATCCAGAGTGACTTACTTCCTACAGTCTGATCTCACCTCCTATATATATATTTTATATACATATATGTGTATACATAAACATAAATATACATACATATAAATATGTGAACACACATATATGTATGTGTACACACATACATACATATGTAGTACATATATGTGCACACAGGTGCACACATACATGCATGTACACATGTACATATGCATACAGGTACCACATATATGTATACAAACATATACATGTAAGTGTGTGTATATATATATATATATATATATATATATATATATACATATATATTTAAAGAACAGGTCAGCTTATTGATATAATTAGAATATTATCATTTTATAAACTTTAATAAAATAATGAATCTAAATAATCAAAGAAATGATCATTCATTTAACACTTAATAAAAAGAGACAGTATTATGTACACAGCAGCACTTATAGTATATATATGCAAAAACTGAACCTAGACATTATCAGGGGATTATTCCACTGATAGCTGAACAGATTACTGGGAGGCAGTGGAAACTGTAGGAGGTGCAAACTGGCTGAAGGAAATGGGTCATTTTGGGTGTGCCCTGGGTGGTATTTCTTGTTCTTGGCCTCTTTCTCTGTCTTTCTCTCTCTGTCTCTGTCATAAGCTAAGCAGCTTTCTTCTGCCACACCCTTCTACCATGTTGTTCTACTGTCCTTCAGGGCAAAGCTATGGAGCTGGTAGACCATGGACAGAAACCTCCAAAACTGTGAGCCAAAATGAATTTTTCCTCCTTTAAATAGTTTAAGTCAGTTATTTGGTCACAGTGATGAGAAACTGATTAATGGTTACCATGAATACGTTGTATTAACCACAAGCCTGGTTGTATGATTTTCACGAATAGTGCTTAGTGGTCTGAGTATGCTAAAAAGAGAAATATTTGACATACAGAAACAAAAAACTGTAAAGGACCCAAAGCAAATTTTATTTACATAAGTCACAATTTCTCTTTATCTCCCAGGGACTTTGTGAGTAAAATCAAGGTAATATATTCAAAGTATTTCAAGATCTTAGGAAGAAAATTCCTTATTAAATACAAAGTGATACTACCATGATTATCACATAAAATTAAGCTATTTGAGATGTTTTCCATGTTTCTTTTTTGTTTGATTCTTGCATTACATGTCATTGATTTCCCTTTGATCCATCCTTCATGATTAACTTATGTATGATTTTTCTAAGACATGATATTATCCTGTCAGTTTAAGGAACTTCAGAGTAAATCAAAACCTGATGATGTCTATGATCACAAAATAACAAACATGTCAAAATAGAAATGTATTTTTTTCTTAACTTAGTAGCAGCTTATTTCTTTTATCAAAATCCACTCAAGAGATTTTCAAATATTAACTGTTCTTAATTGTGAAGTGAATTTAATTCAAAAGTTAAACATGTATTTGAATAAACATTTATTCCATATTTTAACAGTACTTATTTAGACAATAATTCTGTTGTTAAGGTTTAGGAATTTAAATATAGATTTAAAGACAATTTCCTTTTTTTTGTATGAAAGGAGCTCATGGATTTGAGGTAGGAGTGAAAATGAGGGAGGAGAGTCAATTGATAAAGAATTTTATGTCCCAAGTTAATAGAGTTTGGATTTGTGGACAAGTTGAAACTGCCAAAAGGTTTTTTAGGGAAATGTCATGATCAGATTTGTCTTAAAGTCACAGAACTGTGTAACAGAGGGGATAAAGGGAAATAAGCTATAAGGAGAAAGAGAATTGACATTTACTGAATGCCCAAATGTGCAAGATATAACATTAACTGTTCTATATACATAATCTCAATCACTCCAATAATACTTATGGACGAACATTATCATCTTCCATTTTACAGCTGACGAAAGTAAGATTCTAGGGTTTGGTTTCCCTAAAGTCACAATTATAGTAAGCATATTGATTGCAGGCATCTGAACACAGAAGGACTCCAATGTCGCCTGCCTGCATTTCTTCTAGGCCATGATCTCTGTATCTCTTCAGAGGTGAAGGCCTCCACTTCTGATAATGGCAGATGAACGAAAAGGATATTATCCTGTAATTTTAATAACTTCATAGTAAATCAAAGCCTGATGATACCTATGATCATAAAATAACATGTCAAAATAAAGACATCAGTTTTGAAAATGTGAGAAATTGTATTTCAGGAAATATAATTGGCAAGAAGAATTGGTTATTGCATAGATTTTGAGGTGAGGGGAGTAAGGGAGAGAGAGGAGGCAAGAACTTCCCTCAAGTTTTAAATTATCTAAGAGTGGATGGATGCTAATGCTTTTGAAATTAGCCAAGGGAAGAACAACAAACAGAGAAAGTTGAAGATACAGAACAAAATGAGAATAATTGATGGAATGAAATGATGAAGGAGATAGGAAACAGAACAGGTGAAGCAATTATTTTAGTTGATTTCTCTGTAGTGAAAGAAAGAGAGGCTGAGACTAGTTGTAGATGTAGATAAATTCTAAGAAATGGGGAGGGAATATCTATATTATCTCTGAAAAAGGAAATGAAGGCAGGAGGTAAGAGAGGGGAAATGAGCTTGTTCAAAATAGTATTACAGGTTTGAATTAGTCTTTGAGGGAAATGGGACCATGGACTGATCACTGTTTTCCATTAAAATCAGAAGGCAATAATTTTGGTTCACTGTCATAGGATACCTACACTGGAGCTTGTTCTCAAGTTTATAATTTTATTTTTTCTATTTTCAAGTAAAGTTATAATAGAACATAAATTAGATAACTGATGTCACAATTAATCCATGAGGGTCAATATTTTTTTCTTTTTGTTTTTGAAACGTGGTAGAAACAAAATACACACTCGCCAAAAATGACATACAATGAGTCATTTTTTGTCTGATTTTAATATAAGTGGGATGTTAACCTTGAGAATGTTTTTCTTTTCTTATTAAATATTCCCTTATTGAGTTTTTCTGGAGCCTGAGCTTCATTTTCTTCATTGGAAATTTTTGTTTTACTATCAATCAAATTTATTTAATGACTTGAGGGTTACACAATTTTTCTATTTCTTCTTGAGTCAATTTTGACGAATTATATTTTTCTACAAATTGCCTCATTTAGGTTTTCAAATCTATCACCAAATGTTGTATATGATATCCCCTTATCATCTGTTTAATATCAACATCTATAGTTATGTTCCCCTATTTGTTTCCAGTATTATTCCCTTTCTCTCTTTTTACCTTAATTCTATCAGAAGTTTGTAATTTAAAAAGGTCTTTTCAAAGAACCAACTTACAGATTTGTTGGTCCCCTTTATTGTACGTTTTCTACTTTATAAAATACTACTATTCATTTTTAAAATAATGTTATTGTACTTTTATACCTTTATTTTGTTTATTTATTTTTATATGGTGCTGAGGATTGAACCTAGTGCCTCAAACATGCTAGGCAAGTCCTCCACCTCTGAGATACAACTGTAGTCCCTATATTCATTTTTTTAATTCTTTTTTTTTTAAAAAAAATAGTTAGCTGTCTCATTATGTTCTTGGTAAGAATGGTTTAATCACTGATTTCAATCTTTTCTTTTTTTTTGTAATTTACCAATTTAAAACTGTAAAATTTCTTCCAAACACAACTGTAGGTGAATCCCATGTATTTGAAGGCATAAATTTTCATAATAATTCAGTTTTAAGTATTTACTCATTTCTGTTATAAAGTCTTCTTTGACATATAAGGTTTTTGAAATTTTGTTTGAAATGTTGTTAGTTTTCAGTAGATGTGTTTTTTATATATGAAAAGTATGTGATTTTGGACTTGATTATATCAAAGAATCTGGTTTATAAAATAGCAATCCTTTCAAATTTGTTGAAGCCATCCTTGTAGCTTAGCTTGTGTTCACTTTTCTTAAATGTGTTTTTTATGCTTACAAAGAAAGTTTATTCTACATTTGCTAAATATAATATATCTTATTTAATTCCATAAGATCAAGCTTGCTAATAGTATGATTCAAATCTCTTATATCTTCTATTTATAATGTCAATTACTAAAAGAACTTTGTCAAAATCTCTCAAGATGATGATATATTATCCAACTCTTCTATAATTCATCATCATTCTATGTTTTGGGAGTTATTCTTCTAGATTAATAGAAAATTAAATTTTGTTTTATCTTTTGGACTCCTTGAGCCTTTATTATTATGTAATAACCCTCTTTATATCTAGTTCAGTTTTTTAAATTAAAGTCTATTTTGTCTTGTATGAGTCTATCTATAGCCACTTTCCTTGAATTACTATTGCACAATATAATGTTTTTATCTTTTAACTTTAACCATTTGCCTATATGAGAAAAAAGTATGTAACTGAATTTTTTTGTGATTAATAGCTCAGTTCATTAGCTATTTTAATAAAGTAAAACTTTATAGTTAAAATAACATATTAGAAATACTCTTTATGATATGTTTACAAAATGACAAATGGGTGAAGACCCTCCAGGTACGACAATACAGTGAATGAGTATAGCTGAGCATGAAGGGGTAAGGCTGTCTGTTGAAGCCTGAGTAGCTGCTGCTGCTGCTGCTTCTTCTTTTGTCTCCCGATGGCAGGGACTGAACCCAGGGCCTCAGGCATGCTGCAGGCAAGTGCTCCATCATTGAGATACATCCCCAGCCCCAGATTAGTTTCTTAATAGCAGGAAGATCCTAGTTTGAAATTGTGTCATGATAGCTTCTAAGCATCACTGATCTTCAGTTTTCAGCAAAAAATTCACTTTGTCAGCTATTTTAAAGCTTCAGAGAGGAATTCCTTGGGCTGTGGTGATATTTACTCCAGTATCTGCTTCCCTTTTGGATGCCTCTTCATTCTTGAGTAGGGACTTATTGTATCATCCATCACAAAATCGTACAGTACTCTCACCCAGGAATTGTACTGGGGGAGGTTGTAGTAGTATTCAGCTGCTATTTTCCTCACCAGTGGGAGGTTTTTTTCCAGGAACATTGAGGAAGTCATGATGTTCATTGTGGTAACCCACATTGAAGGTGAGTAAATTCAGAGGCCCATAATATGAGTAAGTTTCATGCCCCTTTAAAAACATGTAATGTTAAGCCATGAAATGTCCAGAAATCGGGTGCAAACCCAGACCAAGTAGGGATGCTGCCAACAATGTAGACTAAAGATTTAATTCCCAAAACGTAGTAAACTATAATGTCAAAAATGATCTGGGCCACAGTATTGATAATTTCCAGATGAGAAATTGGTTTGGGGTTGATGAGCAGAGATCAAAAAGCATAAAAGAGAGGCTGAAGAATAACCCATAGAAACTTTCTGAAAGTGGTACAGAAGAACCAGCCCTCAAAATCAGTAGGAATATCCACATCGATGCCGTCAGCTCCAAGAGATCGATGATGATCCATGTGATACCTCTTAAAGGAAATCAAATATGGAACCCTAATAGGAAGATTGGCAAACATTCCAAACCAGCGATTCCACAGTGCCTTGTGGTAGCCAAACGCAAAATTGTGGGAAATCTCTTGAATAGCCAGAGTCATTGAGTGGTTAATGCAGCTGCCAAAGACATAGGCCCAAAATATGACCCATTTCCAGTCCAAGTCTTTTTCTAATTAAAATGCAACCAACTGGGTGAGAACCATCATAATTATAATCCATATCAAGTTGGAATCAGGTTTCATCAAGGATTTTATCTCTGGATACTTTGCCAGGATCTCCTGGTCCTGGTCAGCGTGGGGATGGTCGGTGTAGACCCACTCGAAGTCTACCCCGGGACATGCGGCTCCCCATGGCGGAGGCAGCGGGGGCAGTGGCAGTGGCAGCTCACGGGCCGGTCTCAGCTCTGGCTCCCGGTGGGGATCTGTTGAAGCGACTGCGCTGGCGGCAGCTCCTAGTCTTGTAAATGTAACTGAAATTTTAAAGTGTTCATTTGAATAATCTTTGTATTTTAGTTGGAGAGTTTAGTCCATTTATGTTTATAATGGTTACTGAGATATTTGGTTTTCTTTATGTTATCTTATGGATTTCTACTTGTCCTATCTTGTCTATTTCCTTTGTTTCTACTTTCTTATAATAGTTTGAACTGACTGATCTTTTTAATAACAAAATTAGTGGTTACTTAAGTATTTTAACATACTTATCTTAACTTAGAAAATTCTAAAATCAGTCAACTTTATTACTTTCCATCTGAATTACTTGAGGCCTTTAGAATATTTTAGTTCTTTTTTTTTCATCCTTCCAATGCTATATAACTACAGTGATAGTGAGATTCTTCTATCTTCTTTCTCACTTTCTTGGAAATGTGTAAGAGCTTTCATGATAATACTTGAGATGTCCTTTGTGAAACTATGGAAGTATTTTTTGTATTCAAATCATGTAATTTTCATTGAATACTTTTTTGTTTCATTGAAACATTAATGACTGCCTGGACTATGGAGAATGGCTTTGTAGCTGATGCTGGGCTTCCTAAGAAAAAGTGGCATATCTGATTAATGTGATCTGCTATGCGCTTGTGGGAGAAGGAATTACACCACATATGTTATATCACTTTGGAAAGCATAAGGCAGTGATGAAATGAAATGCGACACAAAACAGGCATACTTTGATTTGGGATAGGTATTAGAGCAAGGAAACATGAAGAGCAAGAAGGAGAAATAGCTCTGTAAGCATGCCGGATAGCTAAGAGATTAGCAGGCATACTGGTTCTTGGGAGAAGCAGGTAACAGGCAAGGTAAGCAGTTTTCAGACAAATCATGTGCATTTGCATTTCCTTTTTCTTATGGCTACCCTTAAAAAAAGAAAAAAAACATAAGTTTCATTCCTCTCTTGTGGCAGCTCCTATATCCCTTTCTTTCCACTCCCCAGGTTAATGAGGAAATTAGGAAGTCACCTGCTGATTTGTATTATCTATTTTATTGTTCCCCTTCATTAGTGTGGATGACAAAGAGTTGAATGCAGTGCCTCTTAGAGGTAATACAGCAGGATATTACACACATGCTACTAAGAAGCCAAAATCACAACCTTGTTTGCTAGTAAATTTGCAAATAACCAGTCCTTCAGCTACTTCTCTAATTTTCACCAAATGTTGCGCTTTTGAAAGCTTCATTAATCCAGCCCCATTAGCATGGGTAGGGTGAATGAGTTTATGGCTGTAGAAGGTGAAGCAGCAGAATTTTCAGCTCTTAAGAACATTGCTGGCATTCATTTATGATAATGGAGTCTAAGTGGTATTAAAATTCTCTTACAAAATATTATTTGGAGTAGAAGAGCACCAAATACATGGCAAATTTAATAATAAAATACTTAAAATCCAACAAATGCTTATTTATGGAAATTATGGTTCAAAATGACAAGCCCCTTATTTGTCTTGGAATCATGGTATGAGTAGCTCTAGCATTGCTGGCAAGGGAGAAACAAAAAGCAAATGAGGGACAGTCTGGAAGGAAAGAAGCTATATGTATTCAAAGGAGAAATATGATTGAAAAAGTCATTAGTACTGCAAAGGAGTTTCATCCATACTTGACCTTTTCCTGCAATGAGAATGCTCTATTTTATGGTGAGAAATATTGTTTAGAAAAAGCAAACATTGGTGTTTGGGGAGGAATAGTTCAGGCAGCCACTATAAGTCAAGATGAGGTTTGATGATCCATTACCATAACCTCTGGGCTTGGGTTTTTGTTTATGATCAATAGATAGAACATCAAAGAGATATTCCTTGCAAATATCTTATCATGTTTGTCCTTCATTTTCATTTCATTTTGTCCTTCCTTTGATTCATCATTTGTCTTTAGTCTTGTCTGCCTTGCTGCTAGAAAAGACTGTTGGGGAAATAAAGCATGAAATAGATAACCTCATGTGGTCAAAGAAGCTTTCTTTTCCCTGATTTGTCCATTTTTATATGTCAACCTGCACAGGTACATACTGTGACTAAAGGCTAAAAGAGTAGTACACACCATCTAGAGCAATAGATTTTATGAAGGGAGCTTTTCACATCCAAACCAATACAACTGACAGATTTAATCAAATTTTTCTCTGTGATTAGGCTTTGAAAGCTGTAACTGGTTCTGATAGTAAAGAAGTACTATTTGGAAACAAATTACAACTCTTGTCTTTATGACATGTATCAATTTACACACAAGCAGCATAAATCACTTTTTATATTTCTCTGTAATGGAAAAATACTGCAGGGCATTTTAATAACCAATAAATTATATGTTTAATGAACCAGACCAAAATATAAACGGTATGAGTCAAACATCCCTAAGAATGAAGACCAGTATTGACTTGGTAGAAATTCTAGTCACATAGGCTACAGGCTATTAGATCCACAGCAATTCCAGAGAGTAAATGCTTATACTTCATCTATGATCATCCACATGAAAATTCTTCTTGGGACTTTATCAGTTATTTTCAGACTTCACTTATTTACAGCTTATATTATTCTTCAACCAAATCAGGAGTGAAAACAGATTTTCACCTTTAACCTTTGATAAGTATTACTCCAATAATTTATATAGTAAATCTATCAACGCTGGTGAATTGATAGAGAAAGCTTTTCTGAACCACTTATGCAAAGCAACAATGTATTTTTAATGTCACATTGGAAGCATGTGAAGTTTCACTGATAAAGGAATGTTGTCACAGAGCCAACCAAGTACTTTCTTAGCTTTTAGATATATGAACAGAATTCATTCTGGGGACACTAACAAGGTGAGAGGAAGTGGATGAAAGAAATGAGTTAAACTTAAATTGTGACAGGAGTATCCAAGTTCAATGGGATTTTTCATCTCAAATTCTCATGGAAAAATGTGCTCACACATTATAACAATAGAGTAATATTTTACCTAACATTTATTGATTGATATTTTGCTCCTTATTAAAGAGAAACTATGAGGTGGTATAGTTGAAAGAAACCTAAGCTGGGGACCTAAAGTCATGGGTCTTGAAAACCACTAAGAAGGAGGCCATCAACTACTTTACAATTCAGGCCAAATCACTTCTCTTGAGCATCCATTTTCTCATCTACAAAATGCAGGAGTCTGACATGATGATTACTGAATTGTCTTTTTTTCTTGTCTGATGTGGTGAGGTTGTATCTTGCTGTATAAAATAGTCATATTATTGAAATGTTGTGTACATGAATTTCCTTTTTTCCTTTACTTTGTGGGGAGGGATTCAATCATATTCTGAGCACAATGGGAAAGTCTATTATTTAAAGGAAAACTGTGATGATTCTTTGTGAAGCAAATAAACCTTTGTAATGGAAATATTCATATTCTAATGTTTTTATTTTGTACATTTCCATTTTAATATAGCAAGTATACTTACTCCAAACTATAACTAAACTTTACATAATAATAAAACTTACAGCTAATGTATATTTTATTATTTTTAGCCTGTTGAAAGAGATTTCTTCCTTCCTTTTACTCTCAAATAGTTACTATGCCACTTATTTAATATTTGCCTTAAAAACAGATTCAGGTATTAGCTAATTAGCTCAGTGTCTGAAGTTTAATAGTCTGGGTTTTAAGTCTGGTTCTCTTGCTAAGTAGTTGGGCAACTTTGACCTTAATACTCTTTGGTGCTGAGTATCAGATTCCTCATCTATAACAACAAAAGCACTTATCTTGTAGTATTTGTACAAGGATAGAATATTATAGAAGACAAAAGCATTTCATACAGTTTGTGCTTACTATCATTATTTTCAAACACTCCTTGTATTGATTTTTCTCTTTGTGTATACAATATACATAGTACACTTTACCAGGATTGTGAACTCCTTGAACCTTTTTTGTATGGCATCCACACAGACTATTAGATCTTGAATTAAGTTGATATTGAACATATATTTATTTTTACTAGCACTTCCTGATTCGTACCAGAGGGATTTTTATCCTACTTGAATGCAGACCATGATTAAGAATAAGAATGTAAGATATAAGTGGTGGTATCAGGATCTTAAAACTTTAGAACAAAAGAGACATATCCAGAGTATCTTCAGAGGTAGATGTCTGTTGCAAGCATGTGTGAACTAATGAGGTAGAGAGGTCACTCATGAGTTGCATAGTCACTCTGGTTACTGATATTTCTAAGGCTTGGATTTTTGCCTGCATTTCCATCCTGGCTCTGCCACTTATAAATTGTGTGATATTGGGCAATCGCTGAAGTTCTTAGTGTCCTAGTTTCTTCATCTCTTAAATTATGGATAAAAATAGTATCTACTTTATAGGGATGGATGAAGATTAAACAAGATAATGCACACAAAATGCTTATTACAGTGCCTGACTCATGGTGGGTTCTTAAATGGTTGCTACTTCATAATAATAGAAGTAGTTTAGTGGTTGTTACCGAAGTTATTAATGCACATGACATAAAAAATCAGTTCAGTGTCATTCCAACTTAATGTATTCAGTTCAAATTATTTGCCTACTCTTTTTCACTTAGAATATTTATTTCTTTAAATATGAAATTTGATTGCATTCATTAGCTTTCAACATTGACAGCCTCTATTATGATTATCTTTAGGTAACCCAATAATCCTAGATTCTCTTTGTTGGGGCTGGGCTAGTAAATTAGTTTTTTTTTTGTTGTTTTTTTCAGCTTTATCAAGGTAGAATTTATATACAAATTACTATATATATTTTATATATACAGTTTGATCAGTTTGGACATACACATACCATTACCACAGTAAAAGTATCCCACTAGATGAATGATGACAGTGGGATAAACCAATACACAGGAATTGGATCACTCTCCTTAATAAGGGTCTACTTCTAAGATGAACACTTTGCTTTCATGGACTCTTCTTTGAGCATACCCAATCAAGTGGCAATAATTAGGTCTGGAAAATCTATGTTTTTTTTTTCAAGCACACGCTCACTTTTTTTTTTTTTTTT
>NW_026000316.1:4114410-4132086 GCF_001458135.2 Marmota marmota marmota | reverse complement strand
CTTTTTTTTTTTTTTTTTACTCCAGATTTTCCACTCTAGCTTTCTTTTTCAAGCCTTTTGAATGGTTTCTTCTCACCCCTGGTGTGAGCTTCCTTTAAAGCTCCTGAGACTCTAATTCTGCCAAAGTATTGAATCAAATGAATATAACATAATTATGTTACATAGAACTTAAGAACCTGTGTGATCTGGTATTAACAGTCTTGGTTTCCAGAAGAATGCTGCTTCATTCTATATCATCTGCAATTTTTATCTATCTAATCAAGATACAATTCTTGGTTATTCAGACTCAATGAAAAGTAACCAAGGATCCTATTGTGAAGTCCTTCACTTCTTATCAAAGGAGTAAGACCCATAGATAGGTAGGTATAATCAAGGAGGTCTTTGTAGCTGACAGGTATCTTTAAAGCTCAGGGGCTATTAGTCCTGTCATGGGGCCATAAAATATACCATAGTTATATTCTAAATATTCACTCTTTCGCTATTAAAGTGCTTCAATTCAGTTCTACATTTTCAAATTTTTCAAAATTTACTTAGGCTTATTCTTAATGATTTTTTGACAGTTCTTCTTTATTTTTTTGTATAGTTTTGGTCATAGTCGAGGCAAGATTCTTTGTTTAAAACTCATCTTTAAGACATGAATTGCTTGCAGATAGAGGGTATAGACATTCTGGTGACAAATATGTTATGGGATCAGATAATGTATAATAGGTTTTATAGCTGAGAACCTAGAGGGTTAGAGCTACTCATCTCACTTCCCAGAATCCTTTGGGCTTTATAGCAGGCACAGAGCTATCATTCAGGTCAATAGGGCTCTTGTGATCCACAGTGTCAAAACATCTTATCAATCTCAAATAATCAGCATTCTCTAAAGAGGACTCAAGGCCAGGGTGAATAATGTTTTGAAGATAACTATGAAAATTTCTGTTTCACACATAAAGCAAGTCTTCAAATAACAGAGGAGAGAAAGTGAAATTACACAGAATGGGCTTGCGTTAGAGTTTCCAGGAAACTATTCAGCCTCTCTTGGTAGGTGATTCAAACCCATCACTGTTCATAATCTTCTTGTGTTTCTTAAAAGGGTAGCAATCCATGGATCCAGCTGTGCTATTTTAAAAACAAATCAAAAGCACTAAAGTGACCCAATTGCTGCTCAGTGGTTGCTCTTAACTAAGAGCTGGACAGCTGGGGTTCATACTACAACACTCTGATTTAATTAATACCCTTCCTTGACAAGGTGCTGTCCCTATTCTCCCAAAACATCTTATATCACAGTGGGACAACATGTAGTTACACTCATTGCTTTGTTATTTCTAAGGATATCTCTACTATTCCAGCTTTAACCCTTAACATTTTGCTTTTGCAGAATAAATAAAAATTTCCTAATGATAAGATAAGCCAATTTGAAACAGGATTGCACAAACCATTTCCCAATCATAAAGCTGTATTTTCCAAATATTAGTATGAAGAAACACTTTTATGTTTATGTCATTTAACTTTCATCAAATGCTGTTGTTGCTTATACCTAGAAAAGAGGAAAATTTGTACTTATCATTTTTAAATTTTTTTTAAATGCATCTGTTTTTAAATTTTTTTTCTTATACAAACAATCCTGCTAGTACTTACAAGGCTTCATCACCCTACTAGTACTTTTTGTTTTGGTATCAGAGCTTGAACCCAGGGGTGGTTTCCCACTGAGCCACATCCCGAGCCCTTTTATATATTTTATTTAGAGACAGGGTTTCACTAGGTTGCTTACAGCTTTGCTAAGTTGCTGAGGATGGCTTTGAACTCTTGATCCTCCTACCTCAGCCTTCCAAGCTGCTGGGATTACAGGTGAGTCCCACCATGCCTGGCTCTACTAGTACTTTTAATAAACATGATCTCAGATCTCATCTCTCATCATTTTCTATTGTATTTAATTTCCTTAAAAACAGTCATTGTAGGGGCTGGGGTTATGACTCAGCAGTAGAGCAACTCGCCTCACATTTGCAAGGCCCTGGGTTTGATCCTGAACACCACATAAAAATAAATAAAATAAAGTTACATAAAAAAATCAGTCATTGTCCGAGTGGAATAGGTAAATCTTCTCTGGGTAGATTAAAATCTACTAGCTACTTCAAGATACTCATGATCATCAGTGGACATTTGTTGCCATCATGCCAGAAACTGGCAACCAATGGTCTATTATGTTCTATACACAGAGAAATGAACAAAGTAAACTCTGGAAACCACCCAAAAGCAGAGCCCATCACAATTGGCAGTTCATTGAGTCAGTCATGCAGATAAATTACAAAGGACTATGGTTCTACTTGTGAACCTAACAATATTCAAATAAAGTTGGAACCTCAAGAGACTTGTTTATTGATCTTCAGGAAGTTTGCTGCATCTGCCTTTCTTGACAAAGGCAATCATCATCTACATTTGGGTTAAATGCACTTTATTCACCATGAAGAAGGAGAAAATAAGCTTAAAGAATAATTTTTTATATTCTCGATTACTAAAAAGCATATCCAAATGAAATAAAGGATAGACTATACGAAGGACTTCAACAATTACATTGTTATGAGAAGGAAGAGGAGAAACAAAACTAGTTTTGAGAAAATGTAGAGGAGGAGACAATGAAAATAATTTGCTCTCATGGGCATGAGTTTCTACCCAGAGAGCATACAAACAATACAGTGATGAAGATGAAGATAATCAAAGCCAGGGCCATGGAATTTGATAAAGAAATATTGTGATAAACCTAAGATTTTGAAAATAAACCTTATACCAGTAGAGCTTTTTGATAGGCAATAGTTTCCCTAGAAGTTGAATCAAGTTCTTACAGAAGCAAGAACAGAATAATTGGAGTATCCAAAAGCATTTGGGAATGCAGAAAAAAGAGCCACTGGCTAAAGGAGAAGATGGCAAAGGATTTTGTGACACTCTTGAGAGATGTGGAAGTGGCTAGATACATGCCTATCATGCATGGCCCTTCAGTAGGCATGGGGCATTATTGAAGGATTTCTTACGGTATAACCCTGATTGGAAAGAATATTGAATCTCTTGAAGAATAATCACACTATAAATCCAAGATACCAAACTATAATGTTCTGGAAAGAGCATAGATTTTGGATGTAACCTTTCAGAGATTAAGGATCAAATTTTGGTTCAGCCTCTCAACAAATGCATGAATTACCTTCTCTCAGTTTCTTCATGTACTATATAAGGAAAACAACACCTGTGTCTCAGGTTTGTTGAGAGAAGTAAATGATGTATTATGTAAAGAGTCTAATAATTAGCTCATAATTAGGATTTAATAAATTACATAAATTTTTGGTTATATATTTACAGATAAAAGCATGATATAAATCATTTTGAGAAATGATTGGGTGCTTAATACATGTCACAGGGAGGTGAATTGGTAACCACATACAAAGGAAACAAAATAAGGCAAATTATAGCATAAAAGACCACATTGTTTTTTAAAGTAATGTATAATACTTAGTATGGTTGACCATGTATTATTCAGTAGGCCAAATGATCTGGAATGAATTGAACTTTCACATTGATTCTAAGATGAAGTTAACACTTGGTGTGTTATTTATCATGAGCCAAAAAAATGTCATGGAAAGGATTCATATCCATATTATTTGTTTTGTTTTTTTCTGGTAAACTTTATCATTAGAATGAATTAATAGTGCTACTTTATTTTTATTAAACTTTTGTCATAAGCAAGCAATATCATACTTTAATGTTTGATCTATTCTTCAAATTTATACTATTCTTTTTTAATATTCTCTGTTTACATTGTTTGACATGCTCTAATATTTCTCAAAAAATCATACAATCTTAAAAATTGGATGTGAGTCACTAGTAAAAATAGAAAATATGGCTGATGTCTATTCCATTGTTTTATCAATTTTAAAGCGATCCCAGCAGAATCCATTGCCATTATGCCACTATATTATTGCAATTTTGATTTCTATTCAGATATAGAAAGTTTTATGTATTTCAATGATTATTATAATTGCACAACTTGAGGAAACAAGTGTAAGTTTCAGTGGCATTTGCATTGTTTATACCCATAAATGCTCACTTTAAGGTAACATTTAGCTACTACACGATGAGAACAACATCCATGGAAAAAAAGAATTCCAAAAGTCCCATTTTTCTATTTCATTTTACAACATTATTGCAAGGACCCTTGAGGGACAGTTTCATTTCATATTTCTGTACCCCCAGTGGCTGCAAAACTTTCAAGAGCAGGATTTAGAGGACACAATGGAAAATAAAAACAGTATACAGAGATTCTACTTACATTGGGTAGTCACTAACTAGGAGTTTCAGTTGTTCAGTTGCCTTTTTTTTTGTAAAAAGGAGGGTCTTATATCCAGGTGATTCTTAAAGTCTCTTATAAGTTCGAATTTCATATATTGGGATAAAAGAATTGAATTTGTTAGAGGAAAAATTCCTGTTCCTGATTTTGTTTGGAAGGGAAGAATCTTTAGGTCTGCACAGGATTGTTTTGTTTGTTTGTTTGTTTTTAATCTAAATTTCTTGCTGTGTGCAAATTTCTTTCTTGGGTAAAAGAAAATAAACTGGAGGGAAAACTCTGCATACAATATTAGTGATACATTCATATAATTGTACAATATCCATAGCACATTTTCACCTGTTTAGGAGGTATGGACAATCACTTTTGTGGTTTGTGGTTTCTCAATGATGGTATGAGGTACAGAAACAGTCTCAAAACCACATCTACAATTCTGTGGTTGTGAACACTACTACAATATCCTATGCTTATTAATCCAAATGAAGTTTAATGAAAAGTCTACCACCTACGACAGTGTCTGGCATAAGGATGTAACCCCTTTTTTTCTTAGTAAGAGGGAGTTTATTAAAATACACTTGACTTTTAAAATTATAATGATAACAAATGTGTGCTATAGCAAGCATAGCAAAACAAAGATGCATTAAAAAAACACTTAGATATTTCTTTTCATTTTTACTGGCTGGATCTTTTCACCTAAGGTCACTAAAATTGACCAACCTGAGCTGTTTTCTTCCCCAACTTTTCTTGGGATCATGCAAGTATTTCCAAGCAAGCTCCTTTAACAATTTATGCAAGATAATATAAAACTCAAGGTGAATAACAAAGAATGACTCTTCAGTAACTACCAACGCTTCCTTGATTGGCAAAGTCCTTCATACATATAGTTTATTCTTCCTTGAGTACCAACCCAGAACTCAGTCTGCTTTGGCATTTGTGTTGTTTCCATTTCTTAAAAAGGAAAAGGAGCTGGGCATGGGGGTGCACCCCTGTAATCCCAGTGATTTAGGAGGCTGTGGCAGGAGGATCACAAATTTGAGGCCAGCCTCAACAAATTAGTAAGGCCCTAAGCAACTTAGTGAGACCCTGTCTCAAGATAAAACAATAAAAAGAGCTGGGGATGTGGTTCAGTGATAAAGTGCCACTGGGTTCAATCCCCAGTACAAGAAAAAAAAAGAACCATTCATTTCTGAAGAAAGCATTCTCTTGGGAGTGATGAGTTAGCACAGCACTTCCTTTCTAGTAGCTATAAACTTTACTGTAGGTATAAAATTTACTTTCTACACTATAACATTTGAATGATTTTGGTACCTAAATAAACACTTAGTCTTATTGTGGGATGTTCTGAGTAGTCTCAAAAGTTTCTTTTGAAGTGCTTTAACAAAGGGAAAGAAAATTAAGTTCAGGTGAAAAAAAAAAGCTGAGTACAATCTCAATTCCAAAGTGGTAACTAGCCTTATTCACACATTGCATTAACTTTGATCTTATTTTTAACTGTAAATATTAGTTACAGCAACAAAATGGAGATTTGAAAAGGGTTAGAAATACCATATTTGGAACTGTTTTGAAAAAAATATCCTTTATGCTATTTGACCATGGAGATTTTCTAGCTTTTGCAGTGTATGCAGTCCTGGCCAAATTTCTTATTAAAAATTAACATATTTGTGATTCTCAAGAAAATAATGGTTTTTGTACTAGAGGAGCAGTTTCATTCCATGCATACAACGTTGATCCTGAAATGTCACTCCCTAGATATAGTTTATAACTGGATGAAGAGCCAGCTCAGCAAGAAGTCAAGACTTCTGTATAATATAATGATAAGACATTTTTTAACCTAATGGGACTCTGCATGACAAAAATTTTTAAGATGATAATAGTATTGGATAAATTATGATCTGCTGGTTCAACCCCCAGAAGGAAAGAATCCCTCTATATAATGTTGCCATAAGAGTTACCAGAAGATTTATAGCTTTTGCAGGAAGAATTTAATATTTATCTATAAGAGTCTGAATTAAAGGCGGAGAATATGGAATAAAGTAGGAGATTACTTCAGTGACTGCAAATTCTCATACTTCTAGGAGCCTAAAGGATAGAAATGTCATTACTTTCTGAAAAGACCCCAGGATGAGTACAGTTTTAATTGCCAGAATTAAAAGGGGAATTAATAGTGTTTGTTAAGGACTTTAAAAGAATGTCAGTGAGGACTTTCATCAGATATTGGGCACAATGATGCACAGGAATTCAGAATAATGATAACAATAGATTGCCAGTGGCTCCTTCCTTTAGCTTCATATCTGAATAAAAGGGGGAATCAAATCTTATCCAAAATATACACAAAGACAGAGTCTGTGTAGCTTGGATGCAGTCATAGTTTAGACAGGTAGATCTCTAAATCAACAGAAAAGCAACCCCTCTCTTGAGAAAGTCACCAGAGACATCTTACGTGATATGCTTGTTAAGAAGGAGGATTATCATCAATGTTAATAGACACAGGCAACTTGGGCAACAGATGTGGGTAATCCACAAGAACTTTGGCTTCCAACAACTGTCTTAGTTATGCCCAGCTGTGCATCTGCCAATGCTAATCTATCAAAACACAACCTGCTATTTACCTTTCTTACACTGATAGGGATTAGAGGAAGATGAAAGAAAAAAGATCTATGAGGTAATTTAGAACTTTCTTGAATTTAAACTTTTCCTTTTTATTTCCTGTTATCTGGTATTACTGACAAGATAACATAATACCTAATATAATAACTGCAGCTAGAGTAATTGTCTGCTGCCAAAATTAATGTAGGGAAATAAAATAGTTTGCTGGGTTTCATGCTTATATTATTTTCTAATACTACATAGAATCATTTGATAGAAACTAGACAAGAATGAAATTTGTTAGGCAGTTATCCATCTTTAATGTTCTGGCTCCTTCACATAAGGATGATCTATCAGGTATTCTTTAAAAGGATAAACAGTTAAGTATAAGTAAAGCACCATAAGCAGTCTTCTAAAGGAATTAAGATCTATGATAATCCTGATCAACTGAGAAGAGACCAGAGGGGTGGGGGCAGGGAGAAAACTTACACAAAACCAAAAACCTACCACTACCATGACAACAATTCTTGCCAGTCTAACATTTGTGTGTGCATATATGTTTAAAGTCAGTGAAAATAATGTCAGTGACTCTTCTAGACCTGGAACACGCCATTCCAAGTAAGATATTTATTTCCACTAGGTGTTCTTTCCCTGGTGTATTGCTTAGTTAGTAATCTATGTTTCCTTCCTAAATTAAAATAGAAGTTCACAGTTCTATGATAATGCAGTGAGGGTCCTGATTTCTATCCTATGCCTACAGAATAGTTAACATCTTGAATTCTACATGATGTTTTGATGTAGTTGCTTTAATGTAGCTACATCAAATAAGTTGAAAAAGAGACAGCCTTACCTCTTCTCCTGAAACTTGCCTTACTCCTGAGCCATATCCTCACTATGAGAGATGTTGGTAAGGAAGAATGTGAAGCTTTGAAATGGACTCTGTGTTCCTGCTTAAATTGAGCAGTAGTGATCCAGTGCTCCTTATGTTTGTAAAAGACCCAACAGTTTAAAATTTCCATTTTTCTTTTTTTGGTCCTGGGGATTAAACCTAAGGATCCTTTACCACTGAACTGCATCTCCAGTCCTTTATTTATTTATTTATTTATTTATTCATTTAAAATTTTGAGACAGGTTCTCACTAAGTTGCTTAGGGACTTGCTAAGTTGCTGAGGCTGGACTTGAACTTATGATCCTCCTACCCCAATCTCTCAAGTCACTGATATTGTAGACATGCACCTCAGCATCTGGCTACAATTTCTTTTATTAGCAATTCAGCATTAATAAAAAAAATCTAAAATTCTTTTAGGAGATTAACCTGAAACCAAATGGCTGTCCTTATGGATCTGAGGATATTTAAGGTGTCTTTATCAGAAACAAAAAGAAAAGGACAAGCAGTATATATGAGCTGTATGATCATCTATAGAGCTCAACTTCCAAAGCAAAGTGAAAGCTTTTTGTGGAACAGGACACAAATTCTTCTTTTAAGGTCTATTCCTACAGAAGGTTTCAGTACTATCTAGTTAAGTCTTATGAAATGGCAATTTCTGAAGGTGAAAAATGACTTAATATTGTCAATTTTATATAGTTCAATCTAAGATTTAAGCTCCTATACCATACCTAAATTTAACATACTGGAAAATGATGTGAGAGTTTTGAGCAGACATATGTAGATTAAAGTACCAGCTCTACCAACTCTATGACCATGGGAATGTATTATAGTCCATCTCAGTCTTAGTTTCTTTATCTGAAAATTGGAGTGACTGATAACCTATTTCATAAGATGATTGTGGAAACTGAAATAACATGAAAAAAGCACCTTGTACAATGCTTTTAGTAAATAATAGTTACTATTATCCCAGAAAGGTCATTCTTAGAGCTAGCATTATGAAAATCATAAGGAGGCTTTAGAGACAGAAAGTAAACTAGTAGCTGCTTAATGCTTGCATGTTTGGTGGAAACTGCAAAATAATTGCTAATGGATTCCTTTTAGGTTAATAAAAATGTTATAAAGTTAGACAGGGTTGATAAGTTTCCCAAGTTTGTGAATATACTAAAAATCACAGAATAATACAATTTACATGGATGAATTGTATGTTATGGGAGCTATAGTTCCATACTGCTGTATGTAAAAATTATTAAAGAGCAGTTCAAAGGCCTTGGGTCTGGCAGACACAGGTTTAATACTTCACTCAATCACTAACTTTACACAGCCTCAGTTTCCTCCTCTGTAAAATGAAAAACAACAACAAGAACAACATCTATTTGTGAGGGACATTAGAAAATGGCAGACTAGTGGCATCTAGCATGCTGCTTCTTAAGACTGATCAAATCAACAGTTGTACAGCAGCATGGTGAAATGGAGCACGAGGCAAGCACTGGTGTTCCATTCAGGGAGTCAGCAACCAGGTGCAACACATAAATAGTAGTGTTTTGCTTTGTTTTAGAATAGTAAGAAAATTAGAAAAAGAAGAAAAAGAAAAGACTGCATCAGCACCAGACACAAGGCTAGTTGGTGGGGGAGGGGAAGCTCCCCTTCAGAGAGCTGAAAGAAGGAAATCATAGAGATTTCAAGAAATGTAGACTCCAGTACTGGGGCAGGTATGAAGTCTGAGCAAAAAGGAGTCTTAGATACTGTGTAGTTAGATGGTGTAGAAGAATAACTTACCTGTACTTCCCTGTGGATTCAGTGAGTGGTGGGAGGGGGAATTACCTTAAAAGGGACTTCATTGTCTAGGTTGTCTGTGAGGGGATCAGAAATCTCTGCACTCTTTTTTCTTTCTTTTTTCTTTTTTGTCTCTTCAAGACTGAATGGCCACTTCCTCATTTCTTTTTGCTTGGTTAGAGAGTGTCTGAACCAAGAATCTACCTGGCCTCAGGGCTCGGGAGTGAGGCTGTGGCATCAAGTTTTTGGGATCTATGGATTATGGCTGGCTGATGGCAGGTCTTTTGAAAGTGGCAGTCTATAACTATGTGGAAATACATACCTGCTGCAGTCCAGCTCAGTTTACACTGTATAAATAAAGGGATTTTAAGCACTGGGATGCATCACAGAAATTTCAGAGCCACCTCAGCCTTGCAGTAGAAGGGAAGGGCAAGATATGTACTGTTAGCTCCCAGGCTAGGAGTTTCCCACAGAACATCTACAGCTTCAAGAAAAGGTATGACTACAGGGCCACAGACACCTGGAGCCATTCCCTCAGACCCTCCTGAGAGCTTTTAGGCACCTAGAGATGCATGGAAACCTCAGAGGTGAGCAGTTGAGGTCAGTATGAATAGGCAGAAGAACCCGAATTCTGAGCAGCTTTTGAAGTCTCCTGAGCTAGACATGTGAAGAATTAAATATAAAGCTCCTCACACCTCTATATGGAGATGACTGGTGTGGTAGCAACTATACACCTAGAGATACTTAGAGGTCATACAGTCAAGTCTTGGGCATTTACTATAATTCATAAAACCTGTCATAATCTGAAGGTAGAAGACACAGTAAAAATCTCAGTTTCAAATACCTTGGGAAGAAGAATTTTAAACTCTTCAATGTTAGGGTTTTTTTATGTCACTGGTATTCTCTTCTGTATTGATCTGATATATTTTCTCCTCAGTAATTGACTGCTTCATACCTAAATCCAATTCTTGTATATTCTGATTATAATTTCTTATTTTTTAAATGTATTACTATTTGAAGGTCCAAGTTCATATATTCTGGAACACATTAAGAAACCTAATTCAAGACCCACAGGTCTTCAGGAAGGAGTACAGATACAGGCTAATGACATAGATAATGTATTTAGTATTCCCAACCTTGGAAATAAGATAAAGATTGAGTTCATGGAACTTTCTCCAAATTAGATCATACAGTAGGCCACAAAACAAGTTTCAGCAAGTACAAAATAATTGAAATAATTCCTAGCATTTTATCGGATCATAATGGAATAAAATAAGAAATCAACAGCAAGAAAAATTATAGAATTTTTACAAACACTTGGAGGATTGAATAATATACTTCTGAATGATGAGTGGGTCATCAAAGAAGTAGAGAGAAATTATAAAAGTCTGCGAATCAAAATAAAATAGAAATATAATATATAAGAGCCTGTGGGGCACCATGAAGGCAGCTCTAAGAGGAAAGATTATAGCAATGAGTGCCTACATGAATTTAAGAAGGAACTCAAATAAATAACCTCATGATGTATTTCAATGTCTTGGAAATACAAGAACAAACAATTCCAAAACTAGTAGAAGGAAAGAAATAATAAACATTAGAGCTTAAATGAATGAGAGAATTGAAAAAAAAAGAAAGGATCAAACAAAGAGTCAATTCTTTGGAAATAAGAACAAGATGAACAAACCCTTAGCCAACTAAGGAGAGAGAAGACAGATCAATAAAATTAGAGATGAAAAAAGGGATGTCACAGCAGGCACCACTGATTTCAAAAGAATAATTAATAACTATTTTGAAAATGTACAATATATTTAAAATTTGGAAGAAATAGATAACTTTTTAGAAACAAATGACTTACCAGGATATAGAAAACCTAAACAGACCTATAAAAAGCAATGAGATTGAAGCAACAATAAAAAGCCTTCCAACAAAGAAGAGCTCAGGACCAGATGGATTCACAGAGGAATTTTACCAGGTCTTTAAAGAACTAATGCCAATGCACTTCAAATTATTCCATGAAATAGAAAGGGAGTGAATACTTCCAAACTCATTCTATGAAGTCAGTATTATTTTGATACAAAAACCAGATAAGGACACGTCAAGAAAATTACAAATAAATATTCTTGCTGAACATAGATCAAAACATCCTTAACAAATATTTGCAAATAATATACATTGACATATTAAAAAGATCATACATGATGATCAAGTTGCTTTCATCCCAGGGATGCAAGAATGATTAAACCTGGGTTGGAGTTCTGGCTCAGTGGTAGAGTGCTAGTCTAGCATGTGTGAGGCACTGGGTTCAAACCTCAGTGCCACATAAAAACAAATAAACGAAATAAACGCATTGTGTCCATATGCAACAAAAAATTAAAAAAAGAGAATGATTAAACCTTCCCAAATCAATAAATGCAATACACCACATAAATATAATCAAGGGCAAAAATTGAATGATCATCTCAATAGATGATTAAAAAGCCTTTGAAAAAATTCAACACACCTTCAGATAACAACCTTAATAATATTAGGGATAGAAAGAACTGACCTCAACACAAATGAAGGCTGTATATGAAAAATCCAAAGTCAACATCATAGTGAGTGGGGAAAAAAACTGAATGAATTTCCTCTAAAATCAGAAACAAGATAAGAATGTCCATTTTCACCACTCTTATTCAACATAGTACTTTAAATTTCATCCAGAGCTATTAAGCTAGAGAAAGAAATTAAAGGGATACAAGTAGGAAAAGAGAAAGTCAAATTATCACTGTGTGCAGATATAATCCTTTACTTATAAGACCCCTAAGCTCTATCAGAAGACTTCTCAATCTGAGAAAATGAGAATGAGAATGAGAGTGGCAGAAAACTGGCAGGGTGGGTAGGAATGTGTGACAGTGAAGTGGTTTTTGTTACATAAGGATCCAGTTCTGTCAGACTTGAATTTACCTGGCATGTGTCTTCTTAATAATAATCTGAGAAATCCAGCAAAGTAGCAGGATGCAAAATCAGCATACATATACTTTTCTGTATACCAATAATGAATCTGCTGAGGAATAAATCAGGGAAACAACTCCATTCAAAGGAGCCTAAAAAATATCCAGAAAAAAAATCTAGGAATAAATCTAACCAAGGACATGAAAGACCTCTACAAGGAAAATTATAGAATACTGAAAAAGAATGCACGAAAATGTGAAAAGCCTCCCATGTTCACAGATACACAGATTTTTTTTTTTGGGGGGGTAGGTACCAGCGATTGAACTAGGGGGCACTCAACCACTGAGCCACATCCCAAGCCCAATTTTGTATTTTATTTAGAGACAGGGTCTCACTGAGTTGCTTGGTGCCTCACCATTGCTGAGGCTGGCTTTGAACTTGTGACTTTACTGTCTCAGTTTCCTGAGCCACTGGGATTACAGGCATGTCTTACCATGCCCAGCTACAGATATGGAATTAATATCATCCAAAATGGACATATTACCAAAAGTGATCTACAGATTCAATGCCATCTGCATAAAAATAATAATGACATTCTTCACAGAACTGGATTTTAAAAATTCTAAAATTCAGGTAAAAGAAAAAAAAAAGATCAAGACTAGCCAAAGCATTTCTAATCAAAAAGGGCAATCCTAGAGGTATCATAATTCACAACTTCAAATTATACTACAGAACAATTGTGAGAAAAACAGCATGGTACTTGCACAAAGACAGATACATAGACCAATGGAATAGAATGGAAGATACAGAAACAAACCAACATAGATATAGTCATCATATTTTTGACAAAAGGGCCAAAAATATATGTTGGAGAAAGGAGCCTCTGAAACAAATGGTTCTGGGAAAACTGGATATCCATATATGGAAAAATGAAACTATACCCCCATCTCTCACTCTTCACAAAAGTCAACTCAAAATGGATTAAAAATCTAGATTAAGACCAGAGATTTTGCAACTGCTAGAAGAAAACATAAGGGAAACACTAAAACATATAGGCACAGGCAACAACTTCCACAACAGAACTCCTATAGCTGAATCAATAAATAGGATGGCATCAAATTAAAAATTTTTGGTACAAAGGAAATAACTAAAAGCATCAAAAAATAGCCTCCATGGGGAAAATCTTTGCTGGATACTCCCCAACAGAAGATTAATATCTAGAACATACAAAGAACTCAAAAATACTCAATACCAAACATAAACAAAAATAAATCACTATTGTATAAATTGGTGAATGAACTAGGCACTTTTCAAAAGAAGTACAAATGGCCAACAATTATATGAAAAAATGTTCAACATCTTTATCCACCATGCAAATGAAAATCAAAACTACACTAAGATTCCATCCTACTTCAGTCCGAATGACAATTATCAAGAATGCAAATAATAATAAATGCAGAGTGCAGGGGAAATGAAACTATATGCACTGTTGGTAAGAATGCAAATCAGAACAACCAGTATGGAAATCAGTATGGAATTTCCTTAAAAAAACTAGAACTATCATATGCTCCAACTCTACCACTTGGTGGTCTTTATCAAAAGGAATTCAAGATAGTGTATTTTAGAGATGCATGCATACCTATGTTTATTATTGCACAATTCACAGCAGTCAAGTTTTGGAATCAGCCTAGATATCCACTACCAAATGAATAGATGAAGAAAATTCAGTATAATTTCACAATGGAGTTCTATTTAATCATAAATAAGAATAAATCAGATCTGGAGAGCATCGTGTTTATGAAAAATGTCAGTATCAAAACGACAATTTGTCAAATGTTTTTTTCTTTTATGTGGAGGCTAGAGGTGACAAAAGGGGAAAAACTTATGTCATGAATGTAGAAGGAAGACCATAATGTAGTAGAAAGGTATGGGGGGGCAGATAAAGGTGTTATTGGGGAGTAGGGTAAAGGGGAGGTATTGGGGAGTGAATTGATCAGATCATGTTATATGCATTATGAATGTATCACAATGAAACCCTCTCTCCTATATAGTTAATACATAGCAACTAAAAGGTAAAAAGAAAGAAAGAAAGGAAAAAAGTTATGAAGATGGATAAACAAAAAAAGTTAGGGCAAGTGTTCAAAGCTATTTGGGACAGAGAAATGCTTGAACTTGGCCTTTCACTAGGCTCATTTATAGGCTTGGAAAAGATAAACAAACCTCTAAGTACTTCTTGAATTAATTTAGTTTAGCATGAGACAGTCATCACAAAGCATTATTTCTAATTGGCTATTTCCGGTACTAGCCACAGAAGAGGTGGTTTCTTGCTATTCTGCATCTGGAAAACATCTAGTTTTGATATAACAAATGTCATGAAGTAAAGATTTATTTCAAGATTTACTTCAGAGTTGAAGAAAAAGCTACAATTGGCAGACTGTTTGGCTGTCTCACATCTTAGGCCTCCCAGTGTTTGGTGTATAGTCATATGAATAAGAAAGCTGTGTTCTCCAGCACTTTCTCATTCCAGTCGCACAAACTCAATGTGAATCTGATTTTGAACAGCAGCACAGCTTGGACCATGTTCAATCACCACACAGAGTCTGGGCAATGTAAAAAGCAGACCAGGGAGGCCTAAAAAGAGGGCATAATAGTAACTTGCCCATATGATCAAATTACATTTTCGTCTTCTAACTGTTAGACATTTACAGGGACACAATTTGGAGATGCCTTTGGGTCCCATTTAATCCCTATGTAGAAACTAAGCATTTGCTAATAGAGGGCCAGATACTTATGCAGGGAATTTTATACATAGAAATTTATTGGAAGCAAATCTGGACAGAAAGAGACTCCAGTTTTGAATACTGCATTATGATGCATTTGTAAATATTCCACCCTCTGTTGTGGATGATTTTCTTTAACCCAAAAGTGTTATTCAGTGAATTGGGTTTTTTTCCCACTATCTGGGCAATTTATACATAAAATAATACTTTTTAAGGATTATAGACCAGTGGTTAAACCTTGATTTATACATTACCCTCTGAAGATGCAATATCTTGTTTAAAGGTATGTTCAATCAATAGCACCTACAAGTCACTTAGAATTAAATAGCAACAATAAGATGCTAGAATGCATCCAGGCTACCTGCATTGAATTGATTCTATTTATTTGTGTGTGGGGGTAGTGCTGGGGATTGAACCCAGGGCCTTGTGTATGCAAGGCAAGCACTCGAGCTGATTCTTTTTGTTTTTTTAATTTTTCTATTTTAATTGATGCATTTATCTATCTACCTATCTATCTATAAATAACAGTGGGATTCATTTTCATATATTCATACATGCACATTATATAAAAAATATAATTTGGTTAATATCATTCCCCTGTATGTTCCCCTTCCTTTCTCCTCTCCCTCCGTCTGTTCTCTTTCCTCTCTATCTCTTTCCCTTTTCACAAGATTCCTGCCTTCCCAACCTTTATTTTCCTTTTTCCCTCTCTATATTTGACATATGAGAGAAAGCATATAACCCTTGACTTCTGAGTTTGTCTTAATGCCCTTAACATAATGCTCTCGAGTTCCATCCACTTTCCTGCAAAGGACATATTTTAATTCTTTATGACTGCAAAAAACTCCATTGTGTATATGTAAAATTTTCTTTATCCATTCATTCATTGATGGACACCTAGGCTTATTCCACAATTTGGATACCATGACCTGTGTTCCTATAAATATGGGTATGTGCATATTGTAATAATATATTTTTAAAAAATATTTTTAGTTGTAGATGGACACAATACCTTTATTTTATTTATATGTGGTGTTCAGGATCTAACCTAGTGTCTTACCATGTGCTAGGCAAGTGCTCCACCACTGAGCTAAAACCCCAGCCCTGTAATTAAATTTTTTTTAAAAATATTTTTTAGTTGTCAATGGACTTTATTTTATTTATTTATATGTGGTGCTGAGAATCAATTCCAGTGCCTCACACATGCTAGGCAAGCACTATACCACTGAGCCACAACCCCAGTCTACAATAGTATCTTTTTTTAAATATATTTTTTAGCAGTAGATGGACACTATACCCCTATTTTATTTATTTATATTTATGTGGTGCTGAGGATCGAACCCAGTGCCTCACATGCATTAGGTGAATGTTCTATCACTAAGCCACAACCCCAACCCTTTGCTATAGTGTCTTGACTTTAATATTGTGATTTAGGATAATTGTGATTAAGATATGAGGTGATCCCCAAGATCTCATAAGTGAGACAATGCCAGAATGTTCAGAGGTAAAATGATTAATTCATGAAAGTTGTTACTAGGTTGTAACTATAGGCAGGTTAGGCATAGTTGGAGAAGTTAGGTTACTGGGGACATTACTTTAGGGTTTGTGTTTTGTCCCTTTCTCTCTGCTTCCTGATTTCCATGTTTTGAACTGTTTTCCTCTGCCATGTCCTTCCATCATGATGTTTTTCTTCATCTTGGACTCAGAGCAATGGAGTTCGCCATCTATGGACTGAGACCACTGAAACTGAGCTCCAAATAGACATTTCATATCTATATCATTCTTGTCAGGTGTTTCAGTCACAGTGATGAAAAAATCTGACTAAAACAAAGATAAATATTGAGGAGTGGTATAGCTGGACCATATGGTAGTTCTAGACCTAGTGTTTTGAGGAACTTTCAGAATTATTTCCATAGTGGTTATACTAATTTAAAATTCCACCAACAGGGTAATAGCATTCCTCCCCTCCACATCCTCCCTAGCATATATTATTGTTTGTATTCTCAAATACTGCCATTCTAACTGGAGATGAAATCTCAGTGTAGTTTTGATTTGCATTTCCCTAATTCCTAAAGATGTTGAATATTTTTTAATGTATTTGTTGGTAATTTGTATTTTTTATTTTTAAAAGTGTCTGTTTAGTTCATTTGCCAATTTATTATTTGGGTATTTTTTAAGCGGCAGGTTGTTTAGTTCTTTTTTTTTAAATTTTTTATTGTTGGCTGTTCAAAACATTACATAGTTCTTGATATATCATATTTCACACTTTGATTCAAGTGGGTTATGAGCTCCCATTTTTACCCCATATACAGATTGCAGAATCACATCAGTTACACATCCATTGATTTACATATTGCCATACTAGTGTCTGTTGTGTCCTGCTGCCTTTCCCATCCTCTACT
>NW_026000316.1:4080532-4107633 GCF_001458135.2 Marmota marmota marmota | reverse complement strand
AAATATTATATATATAATGTTATATATTTTACATATATAAAAACCAACCAACCTTCATCCCTACTTCATAGTATATTCAAAAATAAATCAGAGTTATAGATATATAATAGATGTAAACATAAAAATTAAAACTACAAAGCTTCTAAATGAAAACACTAGAGACTATGTGTGAAATTTTGACATAGTCAAAGATTTCTTAGGACAAAAAAGTACTGATCATAAAAGAAACAATTTAAGAGTTGAATTCCATAAAAACTATTATAAAATGAAAATAGCAGATTTGAGATGTTATTCACAGTACAAGTACCTGAAAAAAATTAATATGCAGAATATATAATGAATGCCTGCAAATCAGCAGAAAAAGAAAATAGCACAATAAAATGTCAAAAGAGTTTAATAAATTCTATACAAAATAAAATATCCCAATGGCCAGTAAGCAGATACTTAACATCTTTAGTCAACAGGGAAACACAAATTAGAAGTACCTGGCTAAATATATTTAATACCCCCTTTCCCACAGTGTAGAATGGCTAACATTTTTAAAGGAGAAAGACTGACAGGCAGGCAACCTCAATGTTGATGAGAGAGGGAAGCAACTGTAACGCTCATATCTTGCAGGTGGGAATGTAAAATGTTACAACCACAGAGCATAACTTTCAGATGTTCTTTATAAAGTCAATAAAGTGGAATATTTAACTTCTACACATTTATTCCATTTCTACATATTTACTTGTAAGAAATGAAATTTAATATCTATAATGTTTTCTGTGATAAGTTTTATAGCAGGTTTATTCATAGCAATATAAAACTGGAAATAACTAAAATATCCACTTAAGTGAAAATTTAAGAAATTATAATAGTTTTTATAAAACTGAATACTATCCAGCTTTAAAAAGAAGCAAACTATGGAGGCATGTGACATGGATGATCTCAAAAACAATGGTATTGGGGCTGGGGTTGTGGCTCAGTAGCAGAGTGCTTGCCTCGCCCATGTGAGGCACTGGATTCGATTATCAGCACCACATAAATATATATAAACAAAATAAAGGTATAAAAATTTTAAAAAGCAATGCTGTAGAAAACTGCCAGATACAAAAGATTGTATGCTGCACAAATTTATAATGAAATTTTGGAAGAGGCAATACTAATCAATGACTACAGAAATCAAAGTAGTCATTATCTTGGACAGGAAGTGGAAAGAACATTTTAAAAGAGAATTGACCATGAAGAGAACCAATGGTATTTATAGGATGATAAAAATATTCTGGAGTTTGATTATGGTGGTGATCACAGTTATGTATATTTGTCAAATCATAAAAGTTTACATTTATAACCTGGGTATTTTACTGCCTGTAAATTTTATGTCAAAAAGATAAAAAAATTGATGCTAAAGTTGTAATTTACCTTCTTTATAATTACTAAACAATAACTTAGTTAAAAAGGTAGGGCTAGTGTCTATTACAAAGGAGAAAATATATTTGGAGAAGTTTAATGACTTCTTTTTGAACTATATATTGGAATATACAGTTTACATTATTCCTAAAAAAACCCCACAATTTTGGAGGAACTTTCATAATAAATCCATATCAATTAGAGTGACAATCAGTGGTACATATTTAAAATGTTAGTTATTCCTGATATGCCTAAATTTTGGATCAGGAAACAGATTTAATCCCTTGAATTATAATTTGTGTTGGCATAATACCAGTTAATTTATTTTCTGAGCACAGTTGACTATTCATTTAAAAAATTGATGATTCAATAACTAAGGCCCAACTATAGTAAAATGATGAAAAGTTTGCAAAACCTGCATAATGTGGCACCAAAATGATTAATCACTAATGTTTTTTGCCATGGTTGCCTAGAGACGTTAGAAGATTATCATACTGGGAATAATGTGATGCTACACAAATGGAGACTTCTCCAAAGAGGAAAATATTCTTCAAGTCAAAGTAGTTTATTGACTTTCCCTAAACCAGTATAAGAAACCATACATGGATATCACAAAAATAAAGATAAACTTCCTGGTGAAAAAAATCAGAATCCTCAGATTATACAGAGAGAATGTATTTAGTTGGCCCCAAGGGATAAACACCACATTTTGAGGAAATGCATGTGCAAAAATTAAGAATTGATTATTAGGAAATGAGTCAAGAAAACGCCATTTGAGAGCAGATAAAGTGATGAAGAAATGTTTTATGACAATTTTCTATGTGCCAGGCTCTACTTCAAATATTTAAGGGTTGCCTCATTTAATCCCTCAAATGGGTACTAGCTTTGTTTTATTATCTGCATTTTACACATCAGGCATTTAAGATTTTTAGATGTTAAGTAACAGGGACATGTCACCTACCATAAGAAATACCTACTAAAGGAGCAAGTCTGGACATAGTATTCAGAATCCACACTAATATTTTTCACAATTTCTTTAAGGAGAAATCACTGGAGATGGCTATCAGAAGAGCCGTGCTAGATTTGTAGATATTTCAATATGTTTTATATTGGTTTTCAATTGCTGCAATAACAAATTACCATGGCAGTTATTTATTATCTCATGGTTTCTGTAGTTCAATAGTCCAGGTGGGTTTAACTAGATTCTTTGCTTAGGTTGCCACTAGGGTAAAACCAAAGTGTCAGAAAACCTAGAATATTATCTGAAGGCTCCAGGGGAGAATCTGCTTTTCTGTTCATTTACATTTTTTGAAGAATTCAGTTTCATAACATTGTAGAACAAAAGTACCCATTTCCTAGATGAATGTCAGTTGGTACTGGTTCACAGCTTTCATTGACCCACATTACTTGTCTCGTGGCCTATTCTGTCTTCAGTGCCAGAAATTGTGTGTTAATTCCTTTATGTGTATTGAATCTCTGTTTTAACCCTGTATTTCCCTCTTCTGCCATCAGTCAAAGAAAGGTCTACCTCCCTCCCTCTCTCTCTCTTTCACTCTCTCCTTCCTCTCTCCCTCCCTCCCTCCCTTCCTTACCACCAGGCTACATCCTTGGTCCTTTTTATTTTGAATCAGGGTTTTGCTAAGTTGCTGAGGCTGACTTAGAACTTGTGATCCTCCTGCCTCAGCCTCCCAAACTGAAAAGGTCCCCAAGTAAGAGGTATTAATTAATCAGGTCAGGGCCACTCAGATGTTAAAGTCAAATAACTAGGAAATTTCCAGGCTAGGACTTGATTGCTAGAAGACAAGAAGCTTGAAGTTATACCTTAGAATTCTGCCTATCACACCTATGCTTTTCGTTACTTAACTGTTTCAGCACAAGTTCAATAGAAGTGATGGCAATAGATACAGAAATGGGACAAGTGCTGTCTACACTTAACATTCTACTTCAATTTCCATTTATAATTTTTTAGTTTTTTAAAAAATATGGAACGATTTATGAATCTGCATGTCATCCTCATACAGGGACCATGCTAAATTTTCTCTATCATTGAAATTATAGCATATGTACTATCAAAGTGAGTACTGGCTTCCATGTTTTCAACCTTCCTCTTGCCAAAAATTGAGAGCAGTCTCAAAAAAAATTATAGTCTAATTAAATACCTTTAAGGATTATCACTTCCCTCCTTCTTTCACTTGATTCTTTTAATACTAATTATTCAGGTATTCAATTGAGTCAATTTGAATTACTAATTCAACCAAAGATCATTCAATATTTAGTGCAAACTTTCATCTCTGTGCATGTATCTTGTGATGGCTGAGATTCACAGGGACTAGGGAGCTATAATATGTACCTCAATATTCTGCTCAGTCTCTCAGATCAAAGTACTGGTTGACCTGAGCTGTGAGGCAACATCTGATTCCAAGCTTGTTGTGATTGTTGGTTGAATTCAGTTCTTGATGGCAAAAGGGCTAAAATGACTGTTTTCTTTCTGTCAGTTAGATGGGAGCCTCTCTGTTCCTTATGCTCATCTGCCATCCTCACTGCATTGCTCTCTCCATCTTCAAACAAGTGTTGGTACAATGAATGTTTCTCATGCTTCCAATTATTCTGATTTTTCCTTCTGCTGGATCTCCTTAATTCCAGGTGGGGAAAATGTTCGGCTTCTAATGGTAAATGGGATTAGGTTAGGTCTGCCTGGATAATCCATGATATTCTCTTTTTAAAATTCTATAACTTTTTTATTCTTTTATAAAATTTGTTTATTTTTTCTTATCAGTTATACATGATAGCAAAATGTTCTTTAATTCATTGTACACAGATGGAGCATATTTTTTGACTTCTCTGGATGTATCCAAAGCAGGGT
The DNA here is from genome assembly GCF_001458135.2 of Marmota marmota marmota. Taxonomy (NCBI): domain Eukaryota; kingdom Metazoa; phylum Chordata; class Mammalia; order Rodentia; family Sciuridae; genus Marmota; species Marmota marmota. Next base: position 4,103,378 of record NW_026000316.1, on the reverse strand, counting down.
CACACCACTTGTGCAGTCATACATGTACCTAGGGTAATGATGTTGGTCTCATCCCACCATCTTTCCTTCCCCCATGCCCCTGCCCCACTTCTCTTTGCCCCATCCAAATTTCCTCCACTCATCCCATGCCCCCCCAATATTGTGGATTAGCATCCACTTATAGAAAACATTTGGCCTTTGGTTTTTTGGGGTTGGCTTATTTTGCTTAGCATGATATTCTCTAACTTCATCCATTTACTTGCAAATGCCATATTTTATTCTCTTTTATTGCTGAGTAATATTCCATTGGTTTTATATGTATCACAGATTCTTTATCCTTTCAGTTATTAAAGGGCACCTAGGTTTGTTCCACAGTTTGGCTATTGTGAATTGTGCTGCTTTGGACACTGATGTGGCTGTGTCCCTGTAATATGCTATTTTTAAGTCCTTTGTGTATAGGCCAAGAAGGTGGGTAAAATGGTTGTTCCATTTCAAGTTTTCTAAGGAATCTCCATACTGCTTTCCAGATTGGTTGCACAAATTTGCAGTCCCACCAGCAGTGTATGAGTGTGCCATTTCCCCCACATCCTTGCCAACACTTATTGTATTTTATATTCTTGATAACTGCCATTCTGACTGGAGTGAGATGAAATCTTAGAGTAGTTTTAATTTGCATTTCTCTAATTGCTAGAGTTCTTGAACATTTTTTTTCATATATTTGTAGATCAAAAGTATATCATCTTCTGAGAAGTGTCTGTTCAGCTCCTTAGCCCATTTATTGATTGTTTTTTTTTTTGGGGAGGGGCTGTTAAGTTTTTTTGAGTTCTTTATATATCCTGGATATTAGTGCTCTATCTGATATGTGTGTGGCAAAAAAATTTGCTTCCCAAATGTAGGCTCTCTCTTCACTGATTATTTCTTTATCTGGGAAAAAATGTTTTAGTTTGAATCCATCCTATTTATTAATTTTTGCTTTTATTTCTGTGTTTTAGGAGTCTTGTTAAGGAAGTCGGGGCCTAATCTGACATGATGGAAATTTGGGCCTACTTTTTCTTCTATTATGTGTAGGGTCTTTGGTCTAATTCCTAGGTCCTTGATCCACTTTGTGTTGAGATTTGTGCATGGTGAGAGATAGGAGTTTAATTTCATTTTATTGCATATGGATTTCCAGTTCTCCCAGCACCATTTGTTAAAGAGGATTTTTTTTTCCTCCAATGCGTGTTTTTGGTGCCTTTATCTAATATGAGTAAGTGTATTTATGTGGATTTGCCTCTGTGACTTCTATTCTGAACCACTGGTTTAGATGTCTATTTTGGTGCCAATACCATGCCGTTTTTGTTACTATTAGTTTGAAATATAGCTTAAGGTCTGGTATAGTGATGCCTCCTGCTTCACTGTTCTTGCTAAGGATTGCTTTGGCTATTCTGGGTCTCTTATTTTTCCAGATGAATTTCATGATTGTTTTCTTATATCTATAAGAAATGACATTGGGATTTTAATTGGAATCTCATTGAAATTGTATAGCACTTTGGGTAGTATGGCCATTTTGACAATATTAATTCTGCCTATCCAGGAGCAGTGTAAATCTTTCCATCTTCTAAGGTCTTCTTCAATTTCTTTCTTTAATGTTCTGTAGCTTTCATTGTAAAGGTCTTTCACCTCTTTTGTTAATAAGTTCTGTAACTTTTATTAAACCTATGAAGTCTTGTTTGTTATTTACTATAGCCACAGGATCCAGGGATTAGGGCATGGATATCTTGGAGAGGCCATCCTATCTGAGAAGTGACTGTCAATGAAGCTGGGAAGAGAAAATCACATGGAATTGTGAAGTTCAAGTGTCTTATTAAGAGGCCCATAAGTAAATCTCTAGACTAGTCAGTACTGTCTCTTTGAAAGATTTTGATCTCAAAGAAATGCTACTTGAGACACCATGGAGAAGCTGAGATGGGGAAGGACTGGAGGCAGCACTCTTAGAAAATTACTTCACGATTCAGCTAAAAAATATTGAATACATGGACTATTTCATGTGGGGGGAAGGGCTCTGGTTTCTTTCTTCCTGGCTATTTTCTCACTGGGATCTCCTACTCAAGTCTCAGCTCTCTCAGTCAAGGCTATTTCCTCAAAGAACATTCCAAGGCCTATTCCCCCTAATAATTTATAAGAACATACTTGACACTTTGTGGTGATTACTTATTTAGTCTTTACGTAGTCTGTCTTCCCTGCTATGTTTCTTTTGTCTATCATCCCTGCTTCTCTTTCAGGTATGTGAAACCAGGCATTGGTTCTGTCTTATTCGTTTCTATATAGTTGGAACTAAATGCTATATATTTAATGAAATTTATTAAGTAATTTTATTTCTAACTTGAACATTTGAGTATAGGGCTCTGTTATGAATTGAGGTAAGAGGCATAGTTCATCATGTTATGTTTTATCTTTTTCTTAATAGATAATAACATTGAATTTTCTTTGATTCCATTGCTGAAACACCTCCAAAATTAGTGCAAACTTTAAAACCAGTTGGTGACTGAATGCCCAAGAGATGCCTCTATGACACACATTTCTTTATTTTACTGCATTTCTTTTATTCTTACTTTGCTTATGAGGTGGTATGTGTGTGTGTGGTGTGTGTGTATGTGTGTGTGTAAACATTATGGTTTGGATAATTGTCCTCAAGATCCATTGTTAAAGGCCTGGTCCTCAACTTTGCACTATTGGGAAGTGGTAAAAACTTTTAAGAGATTGGGCTTGGTGAGAGGACTTCATGTCATTGGGGGCATGCCTTTGAAAAAGACTGTAGGACCCCAGTCACTTTCTTTTTCTTTCTCTTTCAGATCTTGGTCATCAGGTGAATAGCTTTTCTTACCATATTCTGCTATAATGTACCATTGCAGGCCCAAAGCAATGGGTTCATCCAATTATGGACTCAGAAACTATGAGCCAAAGTAAGCCTTTCCTCTTTGTAAATTGATCATCTCAGGTATTCGTTACAATAACCAAAAGATGACTTACACATATATGTGTGTGTGCATGTCGGTGTGTTTTTCACTGTGAAACAAGAATTAGAACATACAAATGAAGACTTTAGCAATAGAACTCAATATTTCTATATATTTCTAATGATATCATCTGACATGGAAGTATTATCTCATGATGGGAAGGTGTTTATAACCCCATAAATGCTTAATTTGGTAATGGTTGTTCAGGTAGCTTTTTGAGCTGACATTACTCAGGGAAAGATCTCACCTTGTCATTATCAGATATGGGTCTGACCAACTGGCAAAATGAATAACAATCAAAGAATGTATTGATTTCCTTTAGCAAGGTGAAGACATTACAATCATTAGTTCTGATGCTTTGGATCATTTCAGATTTGGCCTTCTTGAATAAGTTCCGTGTAACTCCCTTCAGTTTGTCACCTTATTAAGAAAGTTTTTCTCCACCCCCCCCTTCTGAACTGTAAGAACAACTGTATAATCTAATATAAATGTTTTATGAAATAGTATTGTCAGCTACTGATGTTTTACAGAAATGCACACTGGGTGGTATAATTATTTAAAGTTTAAAATGTGCTGAACAGAACTCTGTTTTAATAAGCATTTCAGAAGTTGAATAGACTGAAGTTCAAAGGACAAATGCTTTTTAAACAAAATTATTCATTTCATTTCCCACGTTTGAAATGATTAGTTTAAAGCTGCTATTCAAGCTAAAAAGGATTTCCTTTGTCTTAATTGTTAATACAATTAACTGCAGTGTAATATCTGCTGGTTTGAACAATAATACTACACATTAATGAGGTTTATGCTAATTTTTATCCTCAGACATCAATTTTCCAGATAAAAGCACACAAAATTTTTGCATTTTCCTTTCATTGTAAATCAGCCTAATATTTATTTACTTTGCTTAATATCCATATTAACCAATAGAAGAGTACAGTATAATCAAGTTTTAAAATTTATTCATTGAACCCTACTTTATTTCATGAGCACCATGGGGACAACTGACAGGGGCAGTAATTTTTGAGCAGGATCAATGATCTCTCTTGTCTTATATGGCAGATGCTTAGAATATATAAGATGGACCATTTGTTTCTTTGGAATAGTACACATTTTAGGTGGAACTTGAGATAGTCTCAGAAATGCATGAAGGTAGAGGAAGTCCTAAAGTTTAAATGTCTGTATTGGGAACCAATGAGATAACATGATTCCAGAGTTTCTCTGTACTAATTCTTACCCTTTTAAAATTTTTAAAGATTTTTAATTGTGAAATACCAATTGAACCCAATTATGGGGTACAATGTGACGTTTTGACATCTGTATGAAGCATGGAATGATTAAATCAAGTTAATTGACATATCCATTACCTTGCATACTTACTGTTTTTTTGTGGTGAGATATTTGAAATTCCCTCTCTTGGCAACTTTCAAGTGTGCAATACATTATTATTAACTATAATTACCTTGCTATGCAATACATCTCAGAAATTTACTCTTCCTGACTGAAACTTTTTACCCTGTGAACAATATTAGAAAATCTCCCTTTTAAATATAATATCAAATTCTTTGGGAACCAGCTTGAAATTTTAACACAAATAAGTTAGATATATTTAAATAGATGTCACCGAGGCTCCATGGGATGATGTTTGGTGGAATAATTGCAATTGATGGTACTAATTTGCTTAAAATAGCTTAAACAGGAGAAAGAGCATTGGCTGTTACAAAGACAACAGAGTATGTGGGAGATCCATGAGTCTAAAGGCAGAAATATGGTGAAGAGAAATATCAAAATAACATAATTGTAAGAATCCTATATAAACTTTTTGGCCACATGGAGAGTATCAACAATATTTTCAATATTTATGATACAACTGCCACATTAGCAAAATTGTTTAATGCAGACTTATATTTTGAAAAATAACCCCCAAATCTCAATGCTGTGAAAGCAGAGAATATGATAAGTTCTTGATTTGCCTAGTTATTTTACCTCACAGGTGATTGTAGGAACAATATAAGGAAGGATTTCTCTGGAATTAGGATTGCCAAGGTATTTTGATTTCAGCAAAACAGATAAAAAAAGGATCTGTGATTATTTGGCAGATTAAATACTGAAATATAGATGTGTATTATGTGTAAACTTAAAATTCATATTCATAATGTTGAATAACTGAACCACAAAGCTTGATTTATAGATAATTGTTAACTTGAAGAAAAGTGTTTAGTGCCTTGTCATAGAACTCTGTATTTGTTTCTGTTCCTTTCTGTATATTGAACAATTATTTGGATGAAGACATAATAGTCTTGCTTGTAGAGTCTTCTGATGACTCAATTATGAGATTGAGAACAAGCAAGATGAATCAAAGACTCAGAATAAATAAATAAATAATAAATAAATAACACTAGAGGTTTTTTTATTTTATTGCTAACACAACAAAGCCAATAATATGATACTAAAAATGCAGATGACAATATTGGTTTGCATTAAAAGAGGCACAGAGTACTAGAAAAGGGGTAAGACCATTACAAAAACACCCTGTTAAGTTTTGTGTGCCCCTTGCTTTTATTAATGAACTGCTAATGTCCAGAGGAGAAGACCTAATTTATATCAAATCACATGAGAAATGATGGAAAAAACTAGGGCTATTAATTCCAGAAGAGAAGAACTGCCTGTACTTAAGAATTATCTTATAACAGAAATATTTGAATTCCTCTATAAATTCAGTACTTAGCATATGCTGGAACATAGTAGATGCTCAAAAAAAGAAACATTTGTTAAAATAATTAATTCATTGAACAATTACTTACTATCATGCCAGATATTATTTTAAGTACTGGGGATCCAGGGTTAAACAAAATAGATATAGTTTTTGCCCTAAAAGAACTTACATTCATATGAAAGGTGAGATATGATAACCTGAAGAGCTAGTTATATAATGCAAAGCCAGCTGGAGAGGACGCAATAGTGGTTAAAAAGGAAGGTGCTAGAACTAGATTGCCTGGCTTCACATCATGCTCCAATTTTTGGTATCCTCATCTGTAAATTGAGCATGATAATATATACTCTCTAGGGTATTTTTAAGAATTAAATGAGAAAATGTATGCAAGAGGCAGAATAGGGTTTCAATATCAGCTTTGTCACTTAATTATGTGAACTTGGACAAGTCATTCAGCCTATCAGAGCCTCATTTTCCCCGTCTGCAAATGGTATAATCAACATCTTTTTTAAATGGAGCTATTGTGAGAATTAAAAACAATGTATATAAATAATCTGGAACATAGTAGACTGTCAATATGTGCTTGTCAAATTGAATTTCATTAACTATCAGAGCTTTTGGAAAGTTAAGTATTTTGCCTTTTGAAGTCATAAATTCCTTCTTTCAGAAGTTTTTTGTAGTAGATGACAGGATACCAGAGATATCTTAGAGGAATTCCTGCAGTGGCATGCTGAATGGATGACATCAGGGCTTCCCAAACTTTGATCAACTGACCAGCTGCACCATTTCCATCAAGTCTAACTTAATAGGTATGGAACAAGAACCACCAATCTAGGTGACTATTCAATTTCCTCCAACTAAAAAGGTTAACAATTCTATAAATTAGAATTCAGTTCTTAAGTCATGGACTTCGTTAATTTTATCAGATTAACTCCCTCTGTATCCTTTCTTCCCAGACTTCCACTATTTTCACCCACACATTTTATTAAATGATTTCTTAACTAGAATAAACTCAAGAAAATGATTTTACTTCACCTTCATTTATTTATTTACCCATTAAGATTAATTGGAGTCACACTATACATCCAAGAATAATTTCTTGGTGTGTCAAAAAATAAGATGATAATAGTTTAAGTTTTCCCATTATTTAATACACTTATCTTGTACTTATGTGGTATTACTGTTATCAAAGCTTTCCTGAGGCATCTTCTCAAATCTGAAGTATTACAAGTTACCAAAGCCAACCATGACACAATTTAAAAAGTACAACTCTGTCGTATGACCTTGGGTAAGCATCTTTTTCTAGCAGCATGTCAACTTCCCCATCTGCAAAATAGGAAGAGGCGAATGCACATAATGTATTACTTGTCAAGCATTTTAAATATTAAAAAGTGTTGTCTCCTATTTTGTAGCCTTTATTATTTTTTAAAATCATAAATTAAGAATTTATTTGAAAGTTTTCATCTTTTTTAGAAATAAAAAAAAATTTAAATAAAAAAGTTTGCAAAAAATGGTAGTTTTGTTATGTCCTAATTGCTTAGGTGTGTCTGTAAATTCCAAAAAGTAAAATAATATAAAATATATTTTCAAATCTTTGTAGAACACAAAGAAAACCAAATTAACCATTAAATACAACCCACAGCTGCTCTTCATCAGCTTGGATGGCATAACCACTTTTCCTTTGAATTTCCTGTTTGATTAGGACCTGTAAGGTCCTATGGGAAAGATCCATGTGTTTCCTCTTGTATTGTGCAATTTTGGCCATAGTTGTAGTTCTTTTGTAGCTCACTAATGTTTTCAGATATACTACTTGGGTCCAGCAATGGCTGTAGTGGTGCCAATGTGCCCGAGAGAGCCACAAAATTGAATGCCATGTCCGGGGAGCAGGGAACCAAATGAGAGCAAAGTCTCATTAATTTTGATATTCCTGAATTTTTTTGGACTGGTGCAACATATTAATTATTCTTAATGATTCATATTTTTTCATGTTTTGAAGGCCTAAATATCAAGGTAAAGATAATTTAACTCATGGAAGAAATTTACTTATGTATGGAAGATATAATAAAGGAAATGTAGTTAAGGAATTTGGAAAAAGGAGAGGGAAATTGAACAATACGGAATTGTTCTGGGAAGAGAAAGTTTTTGTCAGACAGCACAGACTCATTGAAAATATTGAAGTTTTGAACTCTTCTATTTTTGCAAGAGTTTAGCAATGATGGAGGAATGTGATGGACATCATTATCCGAAGTACATGTATGAAGACATGAATTGGTGTGAACATACTTTAGAAATTCTAACCTCCAGTTTTTATATATCATGGGTATCATGGCTCCTTATAGCTTCTTTTCATGTCCTTGTAATATGGACATGTATAAGCCAATTATGATAATATGCATATCGGGTCTTAATTTATTTTGAAGGGTTTCAAAGCACAATTATGAAAATTATCTCTTTGTACTTACATTTAATGTCTTCACAAAATAATATTTGGGGATTGAGATGTATCTGGGTGTTAAACAAAAGGAGCTGCAAATGTACTTTTATTATAACTGACAAATTCCATTAGGTTTTTATAATTCTTCAACTCTTCATTCTTCCCATTTTAATTGTTAGTGTATCTTTGTCCTACAGGAAATACATTCGTGCTTATACTTTGACAAGTCAACTCTTTCTTCTCACGTTAGTTGCAGAGAGTGGCTAAAATTCAACAAGGTTAAGAGAGATAATCTCTTGCTAAAAGTAACTAATTCTGCATCATTTCCCATTACACTAAGAATTGAATAGAACAGTAAATCTGAATTTTTCCACACTCTGGAAGAAGCACTTAATTTTAACTGAATGTCAAATCGTTAAAGGTAACAAAGATAGAGTGTACATAGAAGCACTTCTGAAAGAATTATGATTCTATTCTAATTATACCAATTTATTTTTTAATGAAAGTATTCTCCTATAATTATGTTGATAAATTCTCTTAAAACTATCCTCCTTTTTTTGCTCTGCAGTTAGTATCCCACTGGTAGCTAGTGCAGGCAGTTGCCAGAATTATCTTTATATTCAGTCAATAGGAAGTTCATAATTTCACAAGTGACCACATAAAGGATAAAAACATCCCTGGTTCCCCTGAGGAGTTAGTCCAGTTCCTTGTCTTTAAAGATCTTTGACCGATAAGAGGTTATTAAGAGAGGATCCATCCATAAAATTCTATGTATATATGACATCCTTCTAGCTTGCTATTCATTCCTGGGTTTTAATTGCCCAAACTTTATATTCCTGCTTTTTGAGTTAATATCTTGAGTTCTGTTTTTTCAGAGAGACATATTAGGCTGAAGTAGTCACTATGCCAGTTATGTTTTAGTTTCTGGGGATAAATGTTATTTATCTGTTTATGCTTTTAAGTGTTTCTGAATTTCTATGACTCATGGGTTCTGCTCCAAGAAATAAATATTGTCTTGAATCAATATAACATACTTTTGTTTACTGTCTTTCCCCCTATTCTCAGAAAGTATGGATAATATGATGCATATTCATATTTTAGAATCTTATCCAAAATATAATCATGGGGCATTTTGCTGCATATTTTCTTGAAATCAAAATACTATCTGTGCATGCAGTGCATATTCTTGACAGACCTAATTCTATAGAAATACTTTCCTTCATTGCTTCTTAAGCACCTGTGAAGTGAAATAGCTGGACAAGTAAAAACAATGTATCATATACTCTGTTTTCATAACTCTGAGACTTTGGATATATTCTTTGAAATTTAAGTCTCCATCAAGGTTATTTTGCCAATGCACCAATTTTGTGAAAAGCATTGAAAGTATCATCAATACCTTTCAAGAAGCCAAACAAGTCATATGGGATTCTACACCATGCTTCTGTCTCTAGATTCATGGATTTTCCCACTTTATATCTTTGTAACATCTAATGTTCTCTCTCCTGTTAAATTTACTTTTGAACAGATTATTACTATTAGTTGCAATTTTTTTTCACAGAGTACTATCTTTAAGCCTCAGTGACCTTCCAGTCTAATCTCTGCATTGTGAGAATTTCAAACTGCTTTCACTAATTATAATTTTGCCATTGGTATAATACATCTGAGGCTAAAACTATACCTCCCAAATATTTCTCCTATTATCTCTTCACAAGATGTACTGAGATCCTTTTTCAAAAGCTTTTCCTGCTTTTTCTTAAGTACTTTCATATATAAGAATCAGAGACACAATTATTTAAAAGCATTTTTTTCTTTATTTTATAGTTTCATTTCAAAGCTTGCTTTTTCTTTGGGTACTGGGGATTGAACTGCTGAGTTACATCTCCAGTCCTGTTTTAAATTTTTATTTTATTTTTTTTTATATTGAGACAGAGTCTAGCTAAGTTGGCCAGGCTGGCCTTGAAGTTGTGATCCTCCTGCCTCAGTCTCCTGAGTTGCTGGGATTACAGGAGTCCACCACTATGTATAAAAGTTTAAAGCTTTCTTAATCAGATTAGAAAACATCTTTTAAAATATTTTCCCTCAAGGGCTGGGGTTAGAGTGCTTGCCTCATATGTGTGAGGCACTGGGTTCGATCCTCAGCACCACATTAAATATAAATTAAAAAAAATAAAGATCCATCAACAACAAAACAAATTTTAAAAAAAATTCCCTTAGGTTTTCCAAAGATGAGCCCTGTTATTTACATAGTCAAGAAAATAAGGGTTGGGGATATGGCTCAGTGGTAGAGTGCTTGCCTACTGTGCCTAAGGTCCTGGATTTAATCCCCATGCAGGGGGTGGGGCACAGAGAAAATAACATTCTATTGATTGACACATCTATTTTTTCCTTCATGCTTTCTATGAACTTTCATCGTTCCTAATTACATGTGGCATGGGGAGCTATTCCTTAAGCTCTTTCTTCTTCTCCTTTAAGGAGAGCACATTAAATTTATAACACCAGCAATTGGTGAGCTCCAGTCAGGACCACAACTCAATAAAACATCATTTCCCTCAGCATTCTTTCCTTCTAGGTTTCAAGTTGAACTGTTATCCTTTGTGGTTAATTCTGGAGAGACCCTCTACTTTGTGTAAATTGATGCAGCAGTTCTACAATTTGTCACACCTGCTTGACAGCTAGGCTCTTGTTAATTAGTACTACTTTTGGAATATTATGTGATCCTTCTACTTCATTCACATTTTCCACCTTTAAAAAGCTAATTGATGGCAAGCTGCAACTTTTCATATCCCATAGGATCATGGAATTAAGGAGTTGGAAATGGTTTGTATAGTTCATCCAGTCATTTATTTTATTGAAACAAATCATGGCAACAACTACTATACAGAGCATACTTATTGTAATTGCATCTTCTTACTAATTGGATATAAATGAAATTTTGCTTGGAGTATCTGAAACTTGGTGCTCAAAGAGAGATACTTTTATTAAAGCTGATATTTTAACTTTATATTATTCATTTATTCCTTCAATATTCAACAAATATTTATTCAGTACCTATTATGTTAGAGGATTTGAGATGGGTGGGTGCCAGAAAAATCATGATGAACAAGACAGACATGATCTTTGCTTTCGTGGAGAAAGTCTATTAGAGTGATACTCTTCATTAATCATTTTAGATTATAAATGTTAGTAGACTCATAATAAGGTAAAAATTGAGGGTAGAATCAGGGAAACAACAAAGGAAAGTTCTTTTATCATTTTCCATATCCCAAGTACTGGGCAAACCAGATGCCTGTGATTTGAGAAATAGAAGGTCACAAATAGGATCCAGGTACTCATGGTCTTTGACATAACTCCACATGATATTGTTTTTTTTTAAAGTTGGGGATTAAGGAGTGGCCCTATTCTCAAGGAACTATTCATTTTAGTAAGAATAGCAGAAAAGGGGCTAGGGCTATAGCTAAGAGGTAGATAGAGCACCTGCCTAGCATGTGTGAGGCACTGGGTCAGCACCACATAAAAATAAATAGATAATAAATAAACAAATGGTATGTGTCCATCTACAACTTAAAAAATTTAAAAAAGAATAGCAGATAAAATGTAAGTGGTCATTTGTAGTTACCTTATTTCCTTTTCAGGTCATAAATTCCTTAAGAGGAGTAGCTTTTCTACTTTTTTTCTCTTGCTCACATTTTGCAATTCACTTCCTTATACCATATAGGCACACAATATATAACTGCTGGATTAAAATAAAGAAATATTGAATGTCAAAAGAAGGGCAGAAGGTTCTTGAGGTTACTGTGACTATAATCAGATTAAATTGATCTGAGAATCATTGGCTGGAAGTATGGATACTTTAATCTGATACCAAATAGCTTTTTTGGGGGGGTAGTGGTAATATGGCTTCACAAAAACCTATTTAAAGGCAAAAAAAAATTCCCAGGGAACTATTTTTATTAGAAGTAGCAGGCATGTATGTTTGTTTATGCACATGCACATACTTAATAGACTGAAACTCATTTTAGTTTTCTGTAAAACTATCAGCTTTAAATTTTGTCAATCTTGACTGTAGTTTTCACACATCTGTATCTACTTCCTGTGTGCAAGGTGTAAAAGGAAAAAGCTTTAAAACCAAGAAAATTTTGTTTTGAAATCTAAATGGAAGAGATGCTTACTATTGAGTTATCTTTTTAACATGTAAGCAGCTAAGCATGCTTATTCTACTAGAGGGCAAATGATTTTAATAATTCTGTTGGCAGCATCATGTACATCAGCACTTATGTTGGAAGCAAGAATAATAATTCTTGTCCTATTGCTCCCCTTCCATCCTCAAGTAGTGGTTTCCAAATTTTTTGAAAGAAAAAGAGGGGAACCAGTAATGACATGGGGGTTATTTGTCTTTGAAGTTTGATGCAACACTTCAGGAATTAGAGAGTATGTCCAGCCAGCTACCAATCTCTGAGGTTCGGGATTTAACAATACACACATGCAAAGCATGGACACACAGAGAAGAGAGACTGGGGGGGAATCCACATAGAGGTGGTCCCAACATCAGTAGATGAGCCTCTCTTCCATGTAGTCATGGTGTCTCATTCACTGAATCCACCAAGAGATCCATCCACCAAGAGATTCAGGTTGATGATCCTTCCTGACATGGACCCTACTTGATTACCCATTTAATGTAAAGAAGAACTTCATGTGACACCAACTTGGGATTCTGCTATTTGTTTTACTGTAATTCAAGGAAAGTCAGGACTCCAAAATATGTTTCTAATAGTTATCAGATTGCCAATGCATTTGCTGAGCTAGGAGTTTCCAACTCTTTGCAACTATATTTTCCATGTGCTCAAGAGACTTTTCTCACAGTACAACACTTCTGTAAGTGTGGCACAGCAAGCTAGTGTACGATATAAGCAGCATATGCTTCTCTCACCTTCTTAGTTGAAGGGGTTTTAAGACAAAATCAGAAGGAAAAGCATTTCTTATGCCAAATGGCCTCCCTTTTTTCTCCTTAGTAGCAATAAGAAATTCTAGGCAGATGTATAGGCGAAAAGCCATCCAAGTGTGCACCTGCAAGAGAAATGCAATTTCCCTGCTTTCCAATGGATTCTACTCACTGTTGAGATGATTCTGTTTGTGACCCTGCTCTTTACACAAAAGCAACAATAACAGCAAGCTCAAAGGACCCTGCTCAATTCATTATAAAACCGGGCATAAGAATGAGTTCTGCCTGTGAGTGATGTAATTACATGTCTATGCTAAGGTGTTCCAACTCAGCTTTGAAGCCTTTAACCATAGATCATATTCACAAACTTCAATTTCTGTCTGTAGCACGTATATGGAGTCGCTACACTACCATTGGACTTGGTATAGAAATTTGTTCTTGTGGAGGTTATCACAGTACACAGAGGTTATTCTGCCACAGACAGGAAAGCAAGCATTCTTAAAATGCATGAGCTGTCAAATTGGTGAACTTGCTATGACCTGGAACATCAGAAATGTACTGACTGCAGTGAGAGAAGAGCAGTTCAAAATATGGTTCTTTTTATGACAAGCAACAGTGCATAGAGTTGGAAGAGTGGGTTGTAGAAAACAATTTTGGAAATGAGATGAGATAATCTTTAATGTGTCTCTGAGCATTAACATTCTCTAGGCCAAGAGCAATAAATGCCTAGGCTGTCTGGTTCCAGGCAGGTAAGTGTGTGATGCAGCCAGGTGGAAGACAATAGGGAGAGGCTCTACTTGAGGAAAACTGAAGAATGTATTCTCTACCAAAAATCAATCACATTAAAATATAATGAAACTAAACAAAACCCATAGCTACCTGCTTCAAAAACAAACAAAAATGTCCACACAAAAATCATCTCTCAGACTACCAATTTTCAACACCTCCAAAATCTTTCTCTTTAATTTTGATGACTGTGTCAAATGTGATTCCAAGTTAAAACATTGCTTTACTCATGGAAACTCTCACTTTTGTTTTTTTTTTCCTTTCCTTTCCCTTCCTTTCTCCTTCCCTTCCTTCTTTCCTTCCTTTCTTTCCTTTTCTTTCTTTTTTTTCTACCTAGAAAGATGAACCCAGAATAAATAGATAAATAAAGAGAAAGGTATCAATGGCATTACGATTTGCAGAGTTTTTTTCAGAGATGCATTTGGAAGTTTCCCATGCCTATTCCTATGTAATTAAAGATTTTCCAGTTTTGTCAAGTGACTTACTCATTTTCATTATGACTTTGTTTTATTGGGATTTCTGTTATGGATCATTACTATGGGTCAGACAAGAAACTCAAAAGAACAATTAGGCAGTGAAACCTGAGGGAGGAGGCAAACTGGAAGATGGATTCCATAATGTGAAGTGCCAGGGGCAAGTGGGAGGCAGTGGAGAGTGTTATCTGTGGTATCCATAGAAAGATCCCACTCTCCAGGAGGGAAAGATAATACAGATTTCCAGGAATTCAGTCTACTGCACATGTCCTTTGGCCTTATCGTTCCCTTTCTCCACGAGCTACTTACTTCTGTCATGCAGTAAGAAGAGGAAGTCTCCACAGGGAGTTCTCCAGAGTCTCACCATGGATCTTCCATTTCTTATAAGGCTTTTAAATTAAGGCAAGAATTTATTCTGCATGACGCCTGAACTCCTCTCTTTACTCAAAGAGATGGTCTATTAAGAACAGTTTGGGCACAGTGGGAGGAAGTTGGACTGCAACTCCCTAGGCTCACCATTAATGGATAAATTGAATGCTTCCGTTTGGGGAAAGTAAGACTCAGAGTATCTAGCATCCTTAGAAAGACATTTAAATAAAAGATATTTCAAATGAGTGTATTTCAGTTCTTTGTGTGCACAACCAGGTGTTCCATAGGGTTCCAAGTCACTCTAGAGCAATGTGTAATTATGTGTGACTCCTGTGTCTCTCTGCAGTCTTTTTCTGACATATGCACCAAAATGGGCTCTGAGGGGGAATTGGAGAAGCTAATGACCAGCACAGAGCACATATACACACTATGCAGACAAATAAGGAGTACAAAAATCAATGATAGAGAACTTGCACGGAACTGAAAGTTGCTTGTTGGAAATGGAGAAATATTTACCTACAAGATTCTTTTAGTGACTACACAGAAGCATTGTGAAATTTTGACAATATTTTATGCATGCTTTATCTTGCTGTCAGACATAATTTTTTTTCAACATAAAAATTCAATCCTAAGTAGCTTCAAAGCTCCAACCTCACAGCTCAAGTCCAGGTTTTATTTTTTTTTTTAAGAAGCAGTTTTATGTATGATCAGTGTTAATGAAAACATTATGTTCAATTCCTAACTTGAATTGCAGATTTGAAATATGAAGTTCTCAGAACCATATGCTCATGTTCAAAACTGATGTCTTTGTAGCTATGCCTATTCAGGGTGCGAAGATGTATAGAAATAAATGCACATTTGAATGTGCAGGTTATACTTTATCATTAAGGCTGATTATTTATAGAAGCAGAGAAAGCAGAGCACTGTCAAAATGGTTTTAAATAAAACAAACAAGCGACTGCAAAGAGGTATAGTTTGCAGCAGGAATACTTGCAATAATCAGAATCCTTTATCTATAGCAGAAAGAACTGGCCAAGGCTGCCCTGCAAGCAAAGCACTTTGGAGCAGCTGGACAAAATGCTGGAGGAGAGATGCAGCTGGGCTCTTCCTCTCTGGAGAGTAAGAGGGATCCCTTGGAGGTGGCCTCAGCTGCCTATGAAACCTCCAATGCACTGGCAGTCTCAGTTCTCCCAGGTAACCACACAGTATTTTCCAGAAAACCTATTTTCCAATAGCTTTGATAATATGAACTTTCTGAACTGGCTGGAAAATAAAATAATTTGCTCCTGCAAAGGAGCAGTGGATTTTTATTTTACATCTAGATTAAAAACGCAGCTCAAGGGGCTGGGGCTGTAGCTCAGTGGTAGAGTGCTTGCCTAGCATGGGTAAGTCACTGGGTTCGATCATCAGCACTGCATAAAAAATAAATAAATAAAATCAAGTTATAAAAACATATATATANAAAGCATCTCTGGCCTGGCTTTGGTGGGGGACAGACAGGCCACCCTCCACTGTCCCCACTGGGAAGTGCACGCCTCTGCTCTGGGGAGGGAAGGAGCAAGGTGTCCTGTCCTCCTGGGCTCCTCCTTCTCCCTCCCCTTGCACACAGACAGGCGTGCCCTTCTCCCCGGAAACCAGCTCAAATTCAGCTCTAGACCCACCGGTTTGGAACCAGCACGCTGACCTGGAGCAAATGAAGTCAAGGCAGCCCAGGCCCCCAGCTGGGTGTGGCAGAATTGGCTGCAAGCAAAGCAGCCATAAAGAAATCTCTAACATGTGCCAAGGGAGGGATTATCATATGGGCTCTTGCTTTTTATGAAATAGGAAAAGTGGATTTTTCTAGTTGACTGCATTTGATTGTTTTTCCTCCATTTGTTTTAAAGTTGAACATCTGATCTGGCAGGGACTTCTCACATTCAGCTGAAAAAAAAGACGCCATTTGAGTTCCTCTCCCAACCTCCCATCCGAGGGGATCAGAGGAGGGGGCTAGAGGGCTTGACGCTTCACTCCACCACCCCATCACATTCCAGCCTTTGGCATCAATCTGCCTCACATTTTTTTCCAATCCTGTCCGTGCCTACCCACCCAGGGACCTCTTCCTTCTGGGTTTATTAAATCACTTTATATGTTCCCCCATGGTCTCACTATTCCTTTCTGTTACCTCTGAATCCTTTTATAGAGCTGGCCTCTCTCCCTCGTATAGATTACTACCGCCACCTAGAAGCCAAGAAGAGGCCCAGAAGCCTCCCTGTCCAAATGCAAACCTAGCGCAATTGTTTTCACTGCATTGAGTCTGGGGGCTGCTTGGCTCAAAAGCAGGAAGACAGCAGCGTGGAGCAGGGCAGGGCCTGTCAGTCTTCGGTGCACACCCCTACACCCGGGATCTTGTTAATGGGCAGCTTTTCATTCTGCAGGTCTAGGGTGAGCCTGAGATTCTGCATCTTTAACAAGCTCCCAGATGATGCTCCCTGCTGAGGGTCTGCAGACCACATTTTGAGTAGCAAGGATAAAGCAGAAAGCCCATGGGTTAGGAAAACTTGACTCCACCATGAATTCACTGCAGGTGGGAAAGACCCATGTTTCCAGAATATGGTTACTGAATATAAATCCCTTGGGAGGCTCCCAAAAAATACTAAATGTTATGGTCAAGGCCAAGTAGGTTTGGGAAATTGTGCATGTTTTATACGTATGCCACATTTGACTAGCAAAGGCTCTGCAAAGTCCTTTTTAATATTATTTAATATTATTGAACTATGCTTACCCCAGCAGGGTGTCAGACAGTTAATCCTGGAGACAGTCTCCGGGCTCATTCCTAAGCACAAATCCAGTATATATATGAGACATATATATATATATATGACACACACACACACACACAAATGCAGCTCAAATATTTTCTAAGGTAACACAATTTGTCCAATAGATAGTAGTTCAGAATTCTGGTGACAAATAATGTAGACTCTGCTATTTCTAGGTAAATTTTCACAAGTGTCATAATTTCATTGAGCCTCGGTTTCTTCATCTGCAAAAGACAATGATAATGGCATTTTAGCTTATTTTTTTACAGAAATGCTTATTTAAAAATGAACAGGCTTTCTCACAAGTTTTAGAGAAAATCTCCTCAATATACTTTCTGGTAGTGATACTATCCTGCTATATATTATAGAAATAGTGAGCTACTATCCGTGAATCTATTTAATTTGCTAGGTTAACCACTTAGGGTGGTCCATATCTAAATTACAAATATGTTTAGACAGTATTAGTAGTTGTAATTCAGTCTTCACTTTCCCTTTAAGTTTGGTACCTGACAATCTGCAATCCTCACAGCATTTTTGTTGATCCAGTTCTATAACCATGTTTACCAGGGCATCACCATTTATTTCGTCTTTTGAACTCTTAATTCTAAGATGGCCTGTTCTCTTTATTGCCAAAGGTAGCATTTTACCAGTTTTAGGAAATTTGTGGCCTAACAAGCTCTTCTTTGGGCCTACTTATGATCCTTGATTCTGGCTATACTTCTTTTTATATTTGTCAGAGAGTACTAGCCACCTAACTAATACTCATTCTCTATTTCTTAGTTAATAATAGAACCCATTTGGGCTAGGGATGTGGCTCAAGCGGTAGTGCGCTTGCCTGGCATGCGTGTGGCCCGGGTTCGATCCTCAGCACCACATACAAACAAAGATGTTGTGTCCGCTGAAAACTAAAAAATAAATATTAAAAAATTCTGTCTCTCTCTCTCTCTTTAAAAAAAAAATAGAACCCATTTTACTCTGGATGGCCTAAAGGATATAAGTGAGAGATAGGACGGGATTTCCAGGAACTTTCCTTAAGAAAGAGATAGTATTTGGTATATGTACTCTTTTCTCTTACTGTTTATTGCTTCCTGTTGATAACATGGACATGATGACCAGGGCCCATGTAACCTTATTGAATGATGAGTGTGGAAGCCAGTACAAAAGAAGATGGACCATAAGATGAACCACAAAAGTTCATCGTTCGTGAGCTTGGAGTTATTGTTACCATTTCTAAATTGTCTAATTTGGAACATCTTTGATATGATAGAAAAAATTTTTTAAAATTTTTAAGCTCTTGTGCTTTAAGGTCTCTGATACTGTTTTTAGATTATACAATACACTTTCCTGAACATGTGTTCTTAGAATAAAGCCAATCTAGTAATATTCTAGTAGAGGTTATACTGATTATACACAAGAAAAATAACAGAAGAGATATTTTAAGTATTCCTGGGTCATTGTGGATGATGAATTTCACATTTTCAGTGCGGATACTTGCCCCTCCCCCAAAAACATGAAGATCAAATGAAAAATGCTATAAATTTAGGCCACAGATTTTGAGACATTTCCTAGATAGATGTCAATCAGGTGAAATCAGAAATGAAAAGACATTGTGTTTTTATTCTACATTTTTATGATGCCAAAATGATACTACCACCACACTTTTAAAAAAAGAAGAAACCCAGGTTTTCAAACGAAAGTATAATTTTGAAGTTTTGTTTGAATAAAATGGGGCATAAATCTGAAAATTTAGATTAAAAGAGTTCTCTGGAAAAGTGCATAGTAGTGAGAAGACTGTAGTCCTGGCTATTCAGAAGATTGAAGTAGGTGTATTGCTTAAGCCCAGGAATTCCAGTTCCCATCTTAAAAAAAAGGAGAAATAGAGAGATACAGACAGATATAGATATAGAGATAGTTTTCTTACCTTTTAAAAAATTTTTCATTGATTTTTTAAAAAATAAATGACAGCAGAATGCATTAAAATTCTTATTACACATATACAGCATAATTTTTCATACCTCTGTTTGTATATAAAGTATGTTCACACCAATTCGTGTCTTCACACATGTACTATGGATAATGATGTCCATCACATTCCACCATCATTGCTAACCCCCTGCCCCCTCCCTTCCCCTCCCACTCCTTTGCCCTATCTAGAGTTTGTCTATTCCTCCCATGCTCCCCCTCCCTACTCCACTATGATTAAGCATCTTTATATCAGAGAAAACATTCAGCATTTGTTTTTTTGGGAGGTATTGGATAATTTAGCATTATCTTCTCCAACTTCATCCATTTATATGCAAATGTCATGATTTTATTCTCTTTTATTTCTGAGTAATATTCCATTGCGTATATATGCCACATTTTTAAAAATCCATTCATCTACTAAGGGCATCTAGGTGGTTCCACAGTTTAGCTACTGTAAATTGTGCTGCTATAAACATTGATGTGGCTCTGTCCCTGTAGTATGCTGTTTTTAAGTCCTTTGGGTATAGACAGAAGAGAGGGATAGCTGGGTCAAATAGTGGTTCCATTCCCAGTTTTCCAAGGAATCTCCATACTGCTTTCCATATTGGCTGCACCAATTTGCAGTCCCACCAGCAATGTATGAGTGTACATTTTTCCCCACATCCTTGCCAACACTAGGAAACCTACCACATTTACAATAGCCTCAAAAAAAAAAAAAAACTTGAGAATCAACCTAACGAAAGAGATGAAAGATCTGATCATACAATGAAAACTACAGAATCCTAAAGAAAGAAACCAAAGAAGACCTAAGAAGATGGAAAGATCTACCTTGCTCTTGGATAGGCAGAATTAATATTATCAAATGACTATACTACCAAAAGCACTATACAAATTTAATGCAATTCTGATCAAAATCCCAATGGCATTCCTCATAGAAATAGAAAAAACAATCATGAAGTTCATCTGGAAAAATAAGAGACCCAGAATAGCTAAAGCAATCCTTAGCAGGAAGAGTGAAGCAGGTGGCACCACTATACCAGACCTTAAAGTATACTACGGAGCAATAACAAAAATGGCATGATATTGGCACAAAAACAGACTGGTAGACCAATGGTACAGAACAGAGGATACAGAGACTACCCAAAAAATTACAATGATGTTATATTAGACAAAGGTGCAAAAAACATGCATTGGAGAAAAGATAGCCTCTTCAACAAATGGTGCTGGGAAAACTGGAAATCCATATGCAACAAAATGAATTTAAACCCCTTTCTCTCACCATGCACAAAACTCAACTCAAAGTAGATCAAGAACCTAGGAATTAAACCAGAGAATCTCCATCTAATAGAAGAAAAATTAGGACCTAATTTTCATCATGTGGGATTAGGACCCAACTTCCTTAATAGGACACCTATAGAGCAAGCATTAAAACCAAGAATCAATAAATGGGATGGATTCAAACTAAAAAGTTTCTTTTCAGCAAAAGAAACAATCTGTGAGGTGAATAGAGAGCCTACATCTTGGGAGCAAATTTTTACCCCTCACACGTCAGATAGAGCACTAATCTCTAGGGTATATAAAGAACTCAAAAGGCTAAGCACCAAAAAACAAACAAACAAACAAAAACAAATAACCCAATGAATAAATGGGCCAAGGAATTAAAGAGACACTTCTCAGAAGAGGATATACAATCAATCAACAAATATATGAAAAAATGTTCATCATCACTAGCAATTAGAGAAATGCAAATCAAAACTACTCTAAGATATCATCTCACTCTAGTCAGAAGGGCAACTATTATGAAGAAAAACAACAATAAGTGTTGGTGTTCTCTTACCTCTTAAGTGGTTGTCTACAGTTGCTTACCCTGTATTAGTGTTTTTCACATTTAAACCTACTTGTTTTATTTTAACTTTTAAATCTTGAAATGTGTTTATTGATTCACAAGAAGTCGAAAAGACAGTATAAAAAAGTCTCATATTCCCTTATACAGTTTCCATCCAGTGGCTACATCCTAAGCAAGTCTTGTATAATTTTAAAATTCAAAAACTGATTTTGGCACAATAATATGTGTAGTTTTCTGTCAGTTATTTACATGTGTAGTTTTTTTAACCACCAACATAATTAAGATACAGAACTATTCCATCACTAAAAAGATCTTCCTCATGCTACCCTTGTATTCCAGGATTGATACATCACTTTACCTTCTATCTAATGGACTTCTACCTGACTGGGGTTCCTTTCCATGGGTCCTAAAGTTCCTAACCAATCCAGCTTATTTCCCACCTGTTTTGCATACAATGTCCAAGTTTTATTAGTTGTATTTAGCAGGAGGTATAGGGAAAAATACATCTACTCCATCTTCCCAGAAGTGGAAGTCTTTCTTTCATTTTCTTTTGATGAACATGAGAATCCTATACTCTTTCAGTTCTCTAAAATTTTAACCAGGAACCTTGGCACATGCCTGTAATCCCAGTGGCTTGGGAGGCTAAGGCAGGAGGATAGTGAGTTCAAAGCCAGCCTCAGCAAAAGTGAGGTGCTAAGCAACTCAGTGAGACCTTGTCTCTAAATAAAATACAAAATAGGGCTCGACACATGCTCAGTGGTTAAGTGCCCCTGGGTTCAATCTCCAGTTAAAAAAAAAAAAAAAACTTACCTAAAATTTCAAAATAAACGAATTCATGATTTAAAAAAACTTGGGAAAAAAATTCTATTTTGTTTTTAACTTCATACCACATCCTTCTTCCTTCACTGACATTCATATAAGCCAATACCTTACTGAGACTCACTGCAGCATAAAATTTCAAAAAACATTGAGTTTTAATTTCTAATACTCCTGCTTTTAGTTCTAGCCATATTTCCACAACCTAGTTAGGATGTTGTTTTGATACTTGTGACCTGTTCTGAACCAAAGCACCCAAATCAGTGTCAGATTTTTTGCTTAGTTTTCAGAACAAAGATGTTCAATTTCAGATAAGTTTGGATAAGCATCAGATAAGCATCCACATGCTTAATCAATGCTTAGTTGAACCAGCAGCCTTCAACAAGCTTTTGAGGCCTGCCCATCAAAAGAGATTTTCTTTTATCAGTATTTGAGTTGATTCAAGCTAAACTTCTAACCTTTTTTCTTTGAAAAAAAAATGTGCTGGTTTGGAAGCATTTGGCTTGAAATGGGTACATAGGCTTTTAAAATATAATTTGGGAATATTTATTACACTATTTAAGTAACCAAATGTAATTATAAAAGACTATTAGATGAAGTTCATTTTCGGCATAGACAAGATTGCTCCCCCCCTTCTTTTGGAGAAGAACACATTTGTATATTTCCCTAAATTTGTATTTCTTGTGGAATGTTTGATATATATATATATATATATATATATATATATATATATAT